>NC_052357.1:50002734-50135622 GCF_009727055.1 Benincasa hispida | reverse complement strand
AAGATTTTTCATCATCGCATCTCATCCATGCTTCCACATCATAAAATAATGCATCACCACTCGCAACCAATACAAATCAAAGGAGCCCTCAATGGCAGGAGTTCCCAACTCACCCAGGATTGAGGTCATGTTGTCTATGGTCATCCTAGTGAAGTGAAGTCTCTTTCATAATATAGGTGATTATCATGACGATGTATATCAGTTAAACGTAGCTTCTGGCTCAGGTCTTATATAAACTCTTTGTGTAGGACACTTACCCTGGCAGCTCCGAAAGAATTATCTCACTTTGACGTGACTGTTCACAATAGGTGATCGATCCGACCATATCCTCACATGTCCCACAAACAATGTGACTAAGCCACGATAACAGCTACTTGTCCACGCTCAGTAAAGCGGTCTCCTACTTATAAGATAAGGTTTCCCTCCTTTATTCCATATATTACAAACCATTTTGTTTATCACTCAAGACATGAATCCACTTATATGTCACCACATACATGCTGAGTCCATACAAATAACTAGGGATTTTATGTTTAATTGGTTTGTGGTAAAGCAAATAAAACAATTAAATGAGCAAAACAACAAGATGTGAAGTAAAATATCATATATTAAACAATCACAGGCGGATGAAGTTCGTGTATGGGATTACTGTCTTGAGGCGACGTATCAGGATAGAGTGCTCAATCATTCTCAGAAGTTACCTTTACTCTGGTATCGGGAGCGAATCTACACCGAAAAAATAATCATCTCACTTGTTCTCTAATTCAAGCCGAAAGTGGGGATTGTTACAAGGAACCATAACTACACATACATAAACTAATTGTGTAATCAAGCGCCCAAGTACACATCATTATAATCATCACCGCCTTTGAGTTCCATCTTGCGTCTCTCATGTGTTACAGTCCCGAGGATCCAGATTCCGATGACTTATTGATCTTACTGTTAGGGTAACCGACTATACCAATGCACTCGTAATAGCAATGACACCGGAGCTCACTTCTCTCTTAGGTATAATACAGTTCTCATAAGCAAGGTCATTAGATATGTCGGACTGTTGTGGCTTGATGATCACTCCAGGTCTCTCATAATTCCATGGTTGGTCATTCTCTAATCTCTCACCTTGAGTGATGTGACTCGGTCATCTTCGCACATGCCTAAATGGTCCGCTTACGGAGAATGGCCGGCTCATCTGGGTAGTCCTTGCAATTGTGCAAATTACTGTGAAAGGCAATTCTTAACCTTGATCATGTTGTAAGCATGAATAGCCTCCCGAAAGATAAGTGCTAGTCATTCTTTATATCTTATACCTGGTAAACGCCAAAAACTGCGACTTCACACAGTTCACATTCCAGAAGAGTCAGCAGATATACTGGATAGTCTATCACATCTATGACAGGGCTAAATTGAGCCATTTCACCAACATCTGCTTGTTATGAGTATTCTGTTGGGGAATCCCAACCTCCAGTCCTAGCCAGTTAACTTATATTTCTTTTGCCAGTCTACGGAATTAAGCTATACTTGTCCCTTTATATCATGTCTAATCAATCGCAAAAATGAGGTATTATGATAAAAACTCGTGCCAATATCTTATACAAACACTAAATAAAAGACTCATCAACTACGAAAAACTAAAATGTGCTTGATGATCTTCTTGGCCGATAAGATCTACAAGGTTCTTCATCATACCTGTTTTGAGTCAAAGGTCATATTCGAGAACTTGAGACCTATCCGTCAGATTAGTCAATATTGTTTGGTCTGCACACGGGAAATTAAAACACGTTAAGTGTTAATCCTAAGACCAGAGTTGACTAAAGCGAATACACTTGTTATCCAAAATCCATACTAGAATGTCGCACCATAACACCGAATTTGGTAAGTATATTATGCAGATTATCCTATACTATGCTTTTAGGAACCTTGAGCAGGCTTAACTAATGTCATGCCCTTCGGGTGACTACACCATCACAGTAAATGGGTCCTCCTTCTCACAAAGATATGGCCGATATTCAAAAAGGCCATCCTTGACGTCCATGGGACTTTTTGACCAAAATCTCAGTCTAATTCACCTAATTTTGCCCAGCAATGGATATAGCAAGGGAGTAGACGTTGACTTTTAACATTGTTGCAACCCATTGGCCTGGACGAAAAGTACTAGTCAGATCCCAATTGTGCTGACAACATTCTCTAAAGACCAGCTGAGTGTACTATGGAGGACAACATTCTCGTTCCACACTAGTTCGACTTCGCTTTATAAGGGCTATTTGATCTTGTTATAACCATGGACCATTTTCTAGACACTCTGCCGTTGTTTCGCATGGTATGATTCATATGTATCACACTCTATAGGAGACGACACCGCACTGCGAGTGATCTACATGCGAAAGACTCCTCATATGAGCAGCATGAGAGTACTCGACTCTCAGATCTCGGATCCCTATAAAGCTACTTGACGCCACCCTTCCAATATCATTTCATTACTTCTTCCCAGAAGTCAAGCATTTAAACTCACATCCATAGAGACATATTGAAGCCTTTAATCTAGAGAGATCATTCTTCATAAAACCCGAGATACCTACAAACAGTCAGCCATTCGGGTCATGTCCTACCAAGCATAACGTATAAAAGATTTTTTCTGTGACAACCCCTAGCCATGCGATAATCCGGGCTAGGGTACGCAGTCTATACTCACACCTCTCCCACACTATGGTTTCGTAGAGATAATTTTCAACCTTTCTAAACATGGCATAAGGAGGAGATGGCAACCCTGTCACACTCACCTCTAACTGGGGTGCCTCCCGGGAAGAATTAGTCCACTAAATAGCCCGGAATTAAAACTGCTCAATATGTAAGCGGTAGTTTGAACTCCAATACAACATTCTTCTGCTCTGCATTAATGCTAAGGCAGGCGCTCGCTTATTCACACGGTTAACTCTTATTGTTGCATATCGTATTTCCAATAAGCTTACATATTCCATTGGAAAAGCTCTCTCTATATTTATGCGAGGAGCGCCATATTCGATTCTTGATATTAACAAAATCAAGGCCTCTATATTCCGCTTAAAGGAGAATCATTAAGTTTTGGTACTGGGAGAAAAGGAGAGACGCGAGCTTGGTATGGTCTTAGAAAACGGAATCGTGACCTCTTACAATTGTACGCGTTCTTTAAATCTTAGTTCCACCATAAGAGCCATGTATCAGAGCAACTTAGTGCATACTAAAAGCTATTTTGTTATAACCGGCCTTGGTGATTTGAAACTATCTTCTTGGGTAGCCTAACAGGGAAGTCGTTCATTATTACTTCCGACCGTGCCGATATCGGCTAACTTCTTGTGTGATTTTATAGTTCAGCACGCGCATTGTACAAGGCAATCCCTCTCATAGTATGCGCGTAAATTCCGAGTATGGTCATATAGATTTCTAGAATTCAATTCCTATATAAGCCAACAATATCCACTATTTCATGTAAGGGTTGTATCTTAGGTCTTAACACACTCTTGAGAAAGGAACCACTCAGATGATGAGTATACTATTGCATCGTCAGGCGTCAAAGCTGCATGAAACGCCACTAAAACGAGTCTGAGATTAAGCGAATAATATGTACATAACATCATCTTATCAGTTGATACGAAAACGATGTCGTCTCTACACTTACAAAGAGGTGCTCAAGAATCTACAACTTAAGTCACACTACATCTCACGCCATTTTGGCTATGTAAGTTGTCTTCGTAAAATTCCGAGCGCGTGAGAGATTGGTATAAATCAGATTTGCCATGTTCCTCTAATACAATAAACTTAAGATCATATTGAGAAAAGACTTGGGAGAATTCCAATGAAAGCTAACTCCACCTATCTAAGACAGTCGCACTTAAGGTAGGATACTGAGAGTGTAGTTTGCAACATATTAAAAAATCGTCTTCTATTAAATCCAATGCGATTTATCTAAAGCAACACTTCACCAGATCTCGTGACCACCTCTTTTCTGAGAACCTTTTCTCTAAGGATGTTAGTTAAGTAGCCTATTCACGCATGCAATCTTACAGATTTCAACTGGCACATTAGCAGCGACATAGAGTATAAGTGTCGAATCATGTGGAGAACTGAGGACATATAATAACCAGTCCAGTATTAATCATAGACCACCTTCTTGGCACTCAGCACATTCATATGAGCCACAACTAGGGTGGTCCTAGTATATGAGTACTAACTTTAAGCCGACACGATTCCAGCGCATCCCTTTCGATGGTTCTATCCTAGAGCGGATTTCCAGTTTCAAAGAGTTTGATTTAGTCATCTTAACCACACCACAGGGCTGGAAGATTTACGCCAGCTCCTTACTGCTGGATTCATTCACACGTTGTCTCTTCCATTCTAACTACTTGCTCTACAGAAATGGTTGCGATACTCCAACAACACAAATCCGTCTTGTGAAGAAACATTCAATTCATCTTTAGATTTTGTATTAAAATTGCCCTAATTACATAAACATGTCTCAAGAGATTGGAGTCAATTCTATCTTCATTCGATGAAGACCAATATTTCAGATACCGGGACCTTATTAGTTACCTTGAAGTTAAACAGATTAGTCTCACCCTGTTAACACTTTCAGATAACATATGAAGGGAATTATATGGCTATAGCGTTGATACCGATTACGCATTAACAAAGATGAGTAAGGATATTTCGTATCCTTCCTATCGCAAACTTGCTTGTGCAAGGATCCAGACACCATCTTTACTTGAATATACAGAACGCCTTCTATGTCGGGAACTTATCGAAAAGAAATAAGCTCGTATTTAACATTCGCAAAATAAAGCACTTTTAGGGCAGAAATAAAGATTTTTTCTGTTTAGTTCAGGAACAAATATCATAGCATCACTTAAAACTCCAAAGAACTCCTATTTCTTATTATAATGATAACTCGAAAATCCTCGGCTCACGACCTTATAGTACTGTTAGCGACAGGCTTTGATGGGCCGGATGCCTACTGGGCATCTATGTCATCTCACCAGTCCTTCAGGCGAACGCTGTCAGCTCAAGTACTTCGTGAAGTTCCTCATTAATAGACAGTACAGGCACAGACTGAAGTTTTATGTAGATGACCTTCTGCAGCCACGCAGCCTATTCACCCAAGGAATTTCGATCAATATCAACCACACTCATCGCTTTGAGATTTTATATTCACCAATATATACCATTATCCGTCTCTATTTGAGGCACCTTTAGTCCTTCGCCTTGCATTTACTCTCTTTTATTCTCTACTGAAAGACGATTTAACTCCAATTATTTATTGGATATGTCAAGTGAAATACACTTCTGATCTTATATTATGACTAGCCTTAGCATACTTGCGTATATCGGCAGTGGATACATAATAGAAGACTGCCATTCCACATTGTCGCGCTAACTTACCATTCTCCTCTTCCCTTGCCAGAGTTAGAAGCACAAGACGGACTGAGCAACACTTTTGTAACCTAATTAGAGTGTGAAACTCACTTCAATATCGGATTATATCATGAGGAGACATTTAGCTCAACTGCTTCTGTCAATAGATTAACTTCGAGTAGAAGGATTGGATAATGATTTGCAACTCGATTGTAGGATGAGTTGTATAGGTTATATATTCACGTTTTATAAGTAAATAAGTCAACATTGCTACACAAAATGTGCAGGAAGCTTCTCCAGGGAACTTTAAATAGAGAATATTTGTCAAAGAAAGGTTATGCTAATCACTGGCGGTCTATAGCCATATCGATTGGTAGATCCCATCTTAAACTCCCGAGAGCCACATTGGAGAAGTAGGTAGATCCACATAGATTAATTAAGTTCACATGTTCTAATATATTAGAACAGAAGAGTTGTCTTGCTGCATTTTGTTGAGGTTAGAATATTGGATGATTATTAAGAAGCACATCATGCCCATAAGTACTGATTCAAGAACGGTTGTCCAAACATATCCCTGACATGGAGCTCTCAATGAATCTCACGAGACATGGGAAGAATCCAATGAGGGCTCATGATCTTCTTAGAGGACGCAAGAACGAGTATAGAAAAGAGCTGGCCATAAGATATAGGGCTCGAGGCCTTCCTCACATCGTCTCCTTGAGTCTCCACTCCCTGGCATATGCCTCACACCAATTACTTGTCGTTAGTGAGACAAAATATTGGGAGAGCTGGATATATGGGACGGACAGCACTCTGTGAAGAGCGAACATGAGATCGAACTTGGAAGAATATAGAGTATCGTTGTGGATCAAATATTTGGTTTGTACCACAGTGTGAACGGATATTATTGTTTGCGCCACGTATTAATTTTTTGGTACTTAACCACGAGATAAGCCATGGCCTTGGATAGACCATTAGGTGAGAAACAAGATTGTTGGAGAAGGACAAATATCGAAACAGGAACTCTATGATTCAAAAGTGCGGGATTGCCTGAAAATACGCAACAACTTCTTGATTAGTTTTTAGAACTATTTAGCACAAGTACCGATATATTAAAGACCACTTCAGTTTTTCAATTGCTAAATACCTGTGGGTTCAAGTACAGTACTAGCACAGAATAGGGCTTGGTTATATTTGCAGAACATGATGCCCCAGTGAGTCGGTGACATAACGCGCACCAATTTGGGCGTGATCAGTTGCCCGCTTCACTGAGTAATGAGACCATTGTCACCATTAAGGTCCAAAAACCAATCTCTTGGGAACTGAATCCTACATAGGTCATCCATTTTAATCGTCCAAAGTACGGTTTAACATATATTTAGACACTATTATTCTTGTGCTAAGTGCACACCCCTATGTATGATTCTTGGTGGGAAGTATGTCCCGGCCAGCTAAGCAATAGCGCTAGTTCCTCGGGGAGTAGGGGAATAAGAGCTGGATTAGGAAGAAAGACTAAGATGTTTTACTCATATAAGTCCTTTATTGGGATAGGGAAGGATGCAGATCGATAGGAGAGAAAATGCGGCATATTAAATCGAGGGAGGAGCATACATTACTAGGGGACACTACCCAGGGTAGCACTTGCAGAGGCGATAGGCGGAGTGCGTGAGTCAAATTCCCGGACCAGTGGGAGACGCAAGGAAGGATATGCTTGTTGTCGGCGACTATGCGCTTCGAGGCTACATCACTCTTTTACTAGTGAAGGACACTCGTCTACCAGGACCACCTGTGAGATTATTTGAGTCATTAACCCATAAGCAGACCGAGATCCAGTGCTAGAGGGAGACACCAGACCCACCAAAGGGCCTGCGCTGAGGCACCAGAGGAGGATAAGATGTCGAGAGGATTGAGTGGAGCTACTGTTAGGAGAAACGTGAAAGGTCGGTATAAAGTGAAGCAATACTCAGTGCTTTCCAGTTATCGGTGACGCCGACTGAGTGTGTATTCGGACAGGCTAGAGGATTGCATTAACCTAGACTATATCCGTGCTACTGAGAGTTGCTTAAGAGAGATACTAAAGTGGGTCTTATTGGTGTGAGAGGAAAGTCCATACTCATAAACAACGCTGTATCGGATTTTATGGAAGATAATAAGAGACCAGATTCAACATGTAGTCCACATTGTTTAAACGAATTTAAATTGGAGTGGCACATAGTCCTTAAACGTGTGCACTTGCATGCGCGCATACGAAATAATCTAATTGGATTCACCTTATGCAGCGTAAGAGCTATTCAAGTAGGGATGGGTACGTATTTTCGCGATGAACTATAAATACCAGTTGAGGTGGACGAAGCGATATTTGAAGCGAGAAAACCAGGCTTAAGAGTAGAACCTGCTTCTTAGAGCGAAAAGATAGTCCCTCTAGTAAGATAGAATTTTGCTACAAACTGTTTAATCTAGTTTAAATTAAGCCAATTTTAATAGCCGTATAAGACGCTGGATATAAACAAACGATTCAAGAGCCGTAGGTGATGGGTAATCGCACTAATTGCAGCATCGATGATCTTTAAAGTCTATCGTTGGATCAGGCCATTCTTCATTCTACAAACATCTTTTAAATACCAGTGAATTAAACTATAGCTGTGGCCATGTATTTTTGTCTGCTTCGTTACCTTTCTCTTTTAGTTCTTAATTTCTCTCGGAGAGCGTCTTATAAAAAAGAACAACATAAACAAAATATTGTTGCGTAAAACTAACGAAGGCGTTGTATAAATTTATCCCAAGTAATCACTATAGCTGTCATGCTTTCAATGGCAATGCTGTCGGGGCATCTCTTACTATATCATCTTATATTCCGATCCATATATAGGAACCTAAGAAATACATTTGGCATACATTCACCCGTTATACTATAACAATTTCTAATTTCATACCCGTAAAGATGATGGCAAAGCCCATCGTCACATGCTGCTGGTTTTCGTGCATGGCATACGTATTATATTTAACCTCTCTATATTAATTGAGGAGGGCATGACATGCGCCTCTACAATAATTTAGGAAGATCATTGGGCGGGTTGCTTGGCGAAATTATGAATTTAAATGTCATACTATATAAGAGAATGATGACACATAATTTTCAACCTATCATAATCGCTATATGGGATCGTTAGGATCGATATAGTAACTTAAATACTAATGACAGTCCCATGAATGGAACAAAATAAAGATGACCATCGGCATGTCAATAAAAGCAAAGGGAGTTCAAAGAGTCGAGACGAGGCCGATATCGCGGCCTTCCACAAAACCCCAAGAAAGAGTGAATTGATAAAACCATTATCTATATTAAAACATATATATTCATTAAGAAGAGAGAAAAAAAACCGAGAAAATTCACAAAGGCAGAGAAAACCAGAGAAATCTAACTGTTGAATCCATCCGATAGGGAGGCTGGTTCCGTCAACACTTGTTGAATGAAGAACATTAACCTTCTTCAGCAATATGTACACATGTAAGAGTAGGATATCAATCGTTCGCACTGAGGATTCGGATCAGAACGACGAGCAATGACGTTCGTAAGCGACGATGATGAGGGCTGACGCAAGACTGGATCAATAACACATCCAGTCGTAGGGGTGGGTAGTAATTTGTGCACAGAGCGTTATGGTATAACACGAATTTACCATGTAGGAGTATGAACACTACAGTGATAGTTGATCTAGTCCCAGTTATATTCTATGCCGAGAGATGAAAGCTAATCGCTAGGGTGGCAAGCCCTAAAACGTATCCTCTTAAAAAGGGCATTTGGGCTTTAACTTGATAACGCGCCGCGAAGTTGGTTAAATTCAATTTCTACAACCAAGATGTGGTCGCTGCAAAGGCTGGGTAAACGTTGGTACCATTTCGATGCGTAAGTGATTCAATTGTTTAAGTCCCCAGGTATTCGACGGGTACCAGAGAATTATGATTATGTCTTGTGCTGCAGTTAAACGGATATCGTCTAAAGCACATGTACGAGCATTAATATCCTTATGTGTCGCACACGCGAGATCATTACGTCATATGGTTCCTTTCTCTCCATTCGCGTGGTACCAGTGGTTCAGCTCGCCCTAACGGTATAGGTGCCCTCCTAGTGTCGCGCATTAAGACATACTCAGCGATTGCGTGCTCGATTGTCAACCCGATACGACTAACTCTTGATCGTATACTCCATCGTTCAATCGATACGTTCAACCAGGATCGCTTGTCCTTCATTAGAACCTTGTCTGCACGATACAATCACCTAGATCAATCTTCTTCCTCGAAGAGCCGCAACCTTGGGCCCAAACTTTGACGAAACGACTCAAGAAATTCAAACACTTTGAATTCAGACTCGATTACGATTATATATATGATCCAAAAAACATCAGGGGCCTTCTACTAAAAACCCAAATGTAAAAAGGAAGTTTAACAGACCGGAGGCAATCATTCTCGAAGACATCCATTAATCCGGCACATCTACAACAGTATTAACACTTAAAATGAATTGGATTATTAGAAACCTGGCTCTGATACCAATTGATGGAGTCTCATACCGTACATTCACAGTGATTAGCGTGTTCAGATCGCATCGAGTTGTCACTGTGTCGTGAAAAATGCTTTATGATTATCTGTATCCGTTTATCGCCTTTGGGCAGTTGGTCTCCCGTAATGTTTGTTCGTTGTTTCGGTAATATCAGCATGGCTTTGTTTGCTGTTGATGGCCCATGTCTCGCCCCTTGATCTTCCGACCTTGTTAGTCCCGATAATTCTCGCTCTTTTATCTTTTCCCTTCTTTTTTTCTCTTCCTCTTCTCTCTTCTATTTCTTCTCTCTCAATCTCTCCTAACAAAACTGCTCGGGAGGAACAAGCAAAAACGTTGGTTCAATTCAGCGGCCTCCTTATCCCTTCGAGCCTGGCGAGCTCATTATACTCATGCATTTTCCTCATCTTGCAGCTTCTTCAGCAATTTCTTTGATGAGAGCTTGTGCGTTCCTTTTCTCCTGTTTCTTTCCCTCTTCTTGCGGCGCATTCTCCTTACGACGCCGGATCAGGGTTATTTTTTCGTTCTTCCCCTCCCTAGATACGAACAAATTGCGTTTGTTTCAGGTTGCGCCGATCCATCAATTATAGCTGTTTCCCCCTGTCCTCCATTACAGAGGTTGATTTCCATCAGTTTTGGGCTCATAGCTTTGCTTCTTTTCTTCTTTCTTTTTTTTAGGCGCTTTTCCTTCACACCGGTGCAATTCTCTATCTTCCTTCTCTTCTTCTCCTCTCCTTCTTCCTTCCTCATCATCATTCAAAATCCTCTTCTCTCTTTATTCTTTTTCTTCCTTGCGATGATGAGATGACAATTCTCCAGCCTTCTCCCTTTGGGCTTTTCTTTCTTCTTCTTTCACTCTTCAACTACTTCCGGTGCGTCTCCACTGAACATCTCCAGTCGTAACTTCACCATGCACTCCTCAACCACACTTGGAGGTTCGTCATCGGTTTCTGTGTGGTATTACCTCAGGATCTCTAAGGGTAGAGTGCCTCGTTCATACTCTCTTTATTCAACCATTGCCTCCGCCACCACCATTTATTCAGCCACCGTGCCTCTTCACACCACCGTCATCACCTCCTCCGTGGACAGTGGTTGGTTTACAACCCCTGCCCGAGTCCTCCTTCCTTGCCCAAATGACTCAGAATGCCAAACACTTCCTTGTCATCCGCCTCTCTTCTGCTCTAAGTGAGACGGAAGGAATTGGAACTAGGTGTATTTCCAGTGTTGTGCCCCTCTTGAAACTGAGGAGGCCAGACAGACAAGGGTTTCTCCGGTTCTAAACGGCAATTCTCGGGACAGTATGGGTTGGGCAAGCTAGCTTGCAGTAAGACATGTCTTTCCGAGGCGTATGATTATGCGTCCAGAAACATTAGGACTATGATATTAGATTATGTACAGTCGGGAAAGGTACATTACAGGTATACTTGAGGTATCCTCATCGGTACAATCAAACACATCCTAGAGGGAAGGTAGGAGGAGATAGATTAGAGAGAGGAATTATAGAGCCATGGTAGAAGTGCTTCTAATATGTTTGCTGCAAGAGTGTAGTTTATTTTAGTATAGTTGCTAAGGATAGTTCAATAATTTCTCCGATAGACGAGGATAAGGTCTGCTAATTTATAGGGGTGAAACTCACAGAGAGGGCCCCACGCATCTTGATTTGAGGCCGATGGCTCATCCTTCGAGAAAGCTCAAATAGCCTGTCGTTGCGCGACTCTCGACGTCTCACTCGCACATGAACTATTCGAACATTTCTATCAGTATAAAGATATGAACCACTCAGCACGCTACGAGTTTATTTTTTAATTATTAAGTGAATTACAATATTCATTATCGCAGTACTTTCTTTCCTAAAGTTGACGCAATATAAAATAATTCTTTTAAATAATTCACTAATTGAGCATAGATGGTAAGATTAACGCGAAAGTGTGGCTCCCTGGCCAACGGATTTAACTGGATTGTCTTCAGATCGAATTGCCTCGAGACTGCAGTCTTAATTCTCTGCCTAGAGTGTGGATTAGGCACACACGACGTTCGTGGATTCCTTACGTACAAAACACAGACCCCAGAACTAACACATTTCTAGAGTGTATGCTCAACTATTAGTGAGTTCATAGCTAAGGAACTGGACAATAAGAGACACTACTTGTAACAGCGCGCATACCAGCAGCCTTCATCTTTCAACATATATATTATGGAGTGTAATATTGACCTGTAGGAATGTCCGGTTTCGTCGTCTTTGCTTGGTTCAAGATGCTGCCATTCATAAGTTCTGGCGCAGCACAAGGTACTGTTGTTGTTGGCCTAATTATTTTTCGTAGTTAGTTTATACGTAAATGAATGATCTCATAGCAGCGGGATATTGGCTAAGCATTGATCTATGCAGGGTTCGAATACGTTCTCTAGGCTTTATTTCTCAACCTTACACTGGTTCTAATTCGACGTATGAAGTTACATAAAGGCGACCGAACATCCTTATATGTCGAGAAAGTTGTAAAAACATGAGATATCGAATATATGAGAACGATAGAGAGTAAAGGCTATAAGAGAATAAAATAGAAATCAACGTCAAAAATTCATAGGAAAAGACTAGTTCGTATCGGGTTGACATCGAAGTTAAATGTAGTAAAGCATCAAGCACAAAATGCAAGATTCAATTCAAGACGAGAAACATTTAAGAGAGAGCTAGGTTTGTGATATGAGTGTTGACCGAAAGATGCATTTGCGAATGACCGCAATCCGTCAGTCTCTTGCAATGGCGGTACTGGGACCCCGGATTAATCTGTCGATTAGGACATTGTTCCTTTTCATATGAGGAAGCTCCCACTGGGGCAAGCTTCAGGCTCGCTTAGAGTTTGACTAGGGACTCACGACTGGTGCATCTCTAAATCATTCTCAGCTCAAATGCTAAGCTGGCCCACGTTCGACTGTAACGCACCTAAGCTGCATAAAAGAGAGTAAACGCTTTGGCGCTTGTCATATAACTCAGTTGCACGCGTCATTGTTGCTATCTCCGTATGATTTAGATTAACTGAAGATTAAGTGCCATTCAACAACCTTCCAGAGGTGTCAAGAGCAAGGGTATGGGTGGATTCTATTATTTTGCGTTGCTATAAGCACGGATGCCCAATTAGGTGAAGAGGATTCTATGGTGTCAAAGAGAGTCTTCGAATGCCAACTCTGACTGATTGAAGCTGTCCATCCGCTCTAATTTGACTTGGTAGAGACTATTGAGCACTCCTCACTAAAAAGTTAGGATCAGCCTCTCCAGCCAGATTTGTAAGTTTAAGCCGAATAGGGAGTTGGTTAATGAGGATGTGCGTACTTGTTTGATAGAACCGATAGAGCCGAATCGTACGCTACATACATGAGCCTTTCATAGAATTTCAGCGCAACTATTGCGGGACGCAATTGCAGACGCTAGCCCATTCGTATCTGCATACATCTGCAATTGTCTGGGTAGCTAAACTGCGCATTCACAGACTGATTGTCATCTGGACTTTGACTTAAGAGTGTCAATCCCCTGCAGCGTATCCATGTGAAAACAGGCCAGCACGAGTGGCATTACCATTAGCTCACGGGGACCACATGTTAGCCGATTTTCGATCTCTGGTTACCTTCGTTTGCACCTTACTATCCGACCTTCCATAAGCACATCACCAAATCCTAATCATCCATTGCTTGGTTCGGCGTTATGTTAGTCTATATGGACAAGGAGATTTTACGGCTCCAATATAATTTTTCCATAAATACTTTTTGCCGCGTGGGAGCAGGTCAAACAATATGATGCAACTTCCGCAAGGCTATTTTCTAATGCCTCGTCATAATAAGGATCATCACATCAACTATGTACAAAGCAGAATGGTGATTCTTTATTATGCAATCAGTTCACTTTCCGACTCTTTTTCGTTGAAGGCTATCCCGGTCCAATGTAATGCCTTTGTTTATTACATGCGATGTATGTTTTTTTTGTCATAATGGTAATAGCAATATTATCAGTAAATCCGACCTTAAGGTTATGCATGATCAATCGCATCACTCTCTTAATGAATTATTATATCTAGAGAAGCATGATTTATAATTATGATAAGAGCAGCAACATGATCATGTAATAATAAGAGTTGAAATTTATGCATGCAAAAAAAAAGCATATTGACATGTATCCAAATCCCTTTCACTAAAAATCGCGACACAGTTCGTGGTTATAGTTCAGGGTTCTCACGTTCTGGTGGAATGTTAGCCACATGTTTCCAACACTTTCCAATAGTTTCTGTTGTACTTTTGGCCGGTGAACACTGGCGAGGCTGAGGAGAAGAACTTCTTCTCAATCTGAAAATACGCAGTTTTATATCCAAATCAGTTTGATGCATTAAATTGGGCCTGATCTCAATTGCGGACATTTGCCAAAATGAAAGTGAAGCCAACGCCATGAGCTCATCGAGGTTACGTTTTCATAGAGTTTGTAAGATGATATCGAATAATACAAGATAAAACGCCCCGCGGTATATCCGAGTGTAGATAGAGAAGTTGACCCGCAATATTTTTTGTTCAGTATTTTCGACTCTATTATATTAAACGTGAAGTGATTAGAATGGAGAGCAATAATGGAGCGGATCCTCTCTCACTTGGAAGACCAATAAGCAAAATATGACCACTAAATGCACTTATGTGATGCAATTTTTGTAGCATGACGGGGTTTATTATATCAAACCTTGCGTTCTCCAATCTCAGGAGTTTAGGACCAAGTGTTCGGTAAAAATTCTATGGCATCACATAGACTTAAGACTCAGTGCTCAAAAATCATAATAAGTGATTTGAGCCGTGCCAAGCCATAATCCTCATGCGACTTGTTCGATCAACCAGGGCTTTACAGATAACCAATTTAACTATGTGCCTAGGGTCTCTTAATAGACGAGCTATTCTTTATTATTCTTGGACGGTGTAACCAAACATTGAGATCTTAATATATTGTAGTTATAGCCATCAAATCACTTGCCTTCTATAATTCTTGCGCGCTTAACTCGGAATTTGTCTCTCAAAGTGCAGGCTTACCTGCAGGCGTCCTAGAAAGATCGCTTCAGGGGGTCAGGTCTTCATGTATAATAGTTATTGTCAGACGGACAACTGTAAAAGTCACTTCCCTCACCTAATGGGTCATGCCGAGCTGCTCTCATCTGAAAAGGTGGACGCTGTTGAACAAAGCAATTACTATTGATGCAATCATGCAAACGGAGATTCACTAGTCGTTTAGAGATAACACGACCATTAAGACAGTAATCTCATACTCAATGAGAATGAGAACTTCGTATCATACGATTGAAATTAGTTGTTAATATGAAATAGCCATCATAAGACATGCAATAAACTGTTGGTGATCTTAGTAATTGAGTAGTATAATGCGATCTATATGTTAGAATAAACTTGAACCCTACATGTATTTAAGATGATTAACTATAAAATCAGATTAGTTGGTCTCGTATGGGTATTGCCATCGCTCCTAAGGATTTTTCCCAACTCGAGCGTGTATAATACCATAGTATAGATAAGAATCCATCCGCGAGGTAGAGGTCAGTGGGATGTTAGACTTATGCGCAGGACGGTAGACGTAGCATCACTCAGCGTTAACTATCTTTAGTTTTAACATCTGTTGTCCGTCTTGGATGACTTTAAGTAGATAAGTCCATCACTAAACCTGCACTAGGGTTTCAATTTGAGAAGAGATATTCTATCCTGCGGTATGAAGAACAATCTAAACTTGATAAAGTAGAGGTAGGCGGGTAAAATGACAATAAACATGAACAGTACGGGCATTAACGCAATTTGAGGGCTATAGATGGATAACAAGATTATAGTGAACTCTTCATGACACACAACAGAACTGAGTGTCTATGGCTTCATGTGAAGATTTAGCCAAAGAATCTATTATGCTAATAGGCGGTGTGACGAAGTACGTATAGTTTAGTGATAGCGTACAAACACAAAAGAGAATCATAATATAAAGATGACACGACCGGCTTAAATTGGTTAAAGATAAGGATAGGCGAAAGCAATACTAGTTGCCCTATTATGTCCCTCTCGTTGGTGACTCTTCGCATACGCGTGGGAATTGACACTAATATCTGTCTCCACACATTCTCTGTGTCAGAATAGAGGCAGTCAACACTAATGAAATTCGACAAGGCATTGCTTCTCAAGTCTCGGAGAGTAGGTACTATCCCCTTGCTCTTAGTTAAATCGCCTACTCTAACCTTCCTACATCGGACAGATGCGAGATAGGGAGACTGCTTTCACTTTTATGCTGCTCCAGCCGGGATAAGCCACTTAGCACTTCGTTATAGTCTTTAGGCTAACACACTATCGATTCTCAGCACACTCTTATAGTAGTAGCATCACAGTGTAACTTTTAAGCTATCACTATTTACCTTGAGACCTTATTAATAGATAAATACTCATTGGAGAATCAGACACGATTAATGGAAGGATCTACTTGAATTCGCAACCCTCCCACTATGTCGAGGTTCCCTCAAATCATAAGGTGGAACCGTCCTACTGGATGAACTCCCATAAACAACTCTTGTTGATGTAGCAGGCTCGTCAACAACTCTTGTTGAAGTTTCAATAGTTTCATTGGAAAGCTCATGCAACACGACTTGAAACAAACACCCTATTTTCTGGGAAAGTAGCGTTTGTTGAAACAAACACCCTATTTACTGTTGGATCATAAAAATAACCCCCTTGTGTACCTTTGGGGTAGCCTACAAAGAGGCATATCCTCGACCGTGGTTCCAACTTCTTGGGATTAGCCTCAAGCACATGTACAAGGCAACCCCAAATGCGGAAATGATGTAAACTAGCTTTACGCCCATTCCACAACTCTAGAGGTGTTCTTGCAACACTCTTGGAAGGAACACAGTTGAGTATGTACAACGCAGTCTCCACTGCGAAACCCCAAAACGAGTCTGGTAAGGAAGTGTAACTCATCATCGAACGAACCATGTCTAACAAGGTTCTATTTCTCCTGTCCACTACACCATTTTGCTGAGGTGTTTCCGGCGCTGAGAGTTGGAAAATGATTCCATGTTCTATCAAATAGTCTTGGAAAGCTGAATCCAAAAACTCTCCACCTCGATCCAATCGAAGTGTTTAAATCGTCTATCCAATGCGTTTTCAACTTCAGTCTTGAACTCTTTGAACTTTTTAAAGGATTCAGACTTCCGTTGCATAAGATAAACATACCCATACCTAGAGTAATCATCAGTAAAACTGATAAAATACTTATAGCCACCTCGGGCCCGCACATTCATAGGACCACAAAGGTTAGAATGTACTAACTTAAGAGGCTCCTTGGTTCTATAACCTTTTCCAGTAAAAGGTCGTTTAGTCATCTTACCCTCAAGGCAAGATTCGCACACTGGTAAAGAATTTTCTTCTAACTCACTTAGAAGTTCATTCTTCACCAATCTCTTAATTCTATTGAGATTGTTATGCCCTAAACAAAAATGCCAAAGATGGGCATTATCTTTTGGAGAAATTCGTCGACCTTTTGATTGAGTTACGATAGTTCTGAACATTTCAGTAATATGGAGGGAATTAATGGCTAACGGTCGTAGCACATATAAATTCGATTCCAGATTTGCTTTGCAAATAAAGACACCATCTTTATGAATAAACGCTTTATTCAAATCAAAAGAAATAGTGTATTTACATTGCAATAAGCACTTTACAGAAATAAAGTTTCTGTTTAGTTCAGGAACAATATATACATCATTTAAAATAAGAAACCTATTCTATAAAGCTAACTGAAGTCCTCCCACTACCATAGTTGAGACAATGTGCCCGGTGCCTACTCGCATCTTCATCTCACCAGCCTTCAGCTGTCGCCAAGATCTAATCCCCTGAAAAGAAGGACAAACATGATTAGTGGCGCTTGAATCAATTATCCAGGCAGAATCATCATTCTCCACCAAACAAGTTTCAGGCACAAGTAAATCACATTTACCTTTATCCGCCTTGGCCTTAGCCTTGCTTGCTTTCTTCTCTTTCAGATACTGAGGACAGTTCCTCTTCCAGTGTCCATCTTGGTTGCAGTGAAAACACTTTCCTTTAGCAACCTGTGCTCCTTGGGGTAACAGGCAGTGGGTTAGCAGGTGCCTTCCCTTTTCCTTTACCACCCTTCTTCTTCTTCCCCTTTGCAGAGTTAGAAGCAGAAGGTGCAGACTTTGTTCCTGAGGTCGAACCTCTATGGAATATCCTGGAGGATGAAGCAACATTTACCTCACCCTTCTGCTTCTCCTTACTTTTCAGTAAAGATTGGTATGTTTGCAACTCGTTGAGGAGAGTTGTAAGGTTATATTTCACTTTATTAAGAATCACATTGCTAACAAAGTGCAGGAAGCTCTCCAGCAAAGAATGCAGAATTATGCTAACCTGGCTACCCTCATCGATGGTAGACCCATTTAACTCCGCCACATTGAAGTGGACCATCATGTTTAGCACATGTTCACGAACAGAGGTGCCTTCTTGCATTTTGGAGTTGAATATGTATTTAAGAGCCTCATGCATAAGCTGTTCAGACGGTTGTCCAAACATCCCTCGCAGGGACTCCATGATCTCACGGGCTGAGAACATAGGCTCATGCTTCTTGGCCAAGACGTTAGAAAGGCTGGCCAAGATATAGGCTCGGGCCTTCTCATTCGCCCTTGTCCATCCCTCATATGCCTCCCAAACATTTCGAGTGACATTTGGAGCTGGAATAGGAGGACAAGCCTCTGTGAGAGCGAACATGAGATCCTTGATGATTAGGATCGTTGTGATCATATGTTTCCATGTTGAAAAATTGTCGCCAGTTAATTTTTTGGTACTTAACAACGATAAGGTGGCTATAGCCATTTGAAAAAGTTGTTGAAAATACGAACAAATCTTGATTAAAAGTTGCTGAAAATACGAACAACTCTTGATTAGTTTTTGCTAAACCAGTTTTAAAACCATTTAGTTTTGCAAAACTGTTTCAAGTACCCTAAGCTATAGACTTTTATTTTGCAATGATTCCCCAGTGAGTCGGGACAAACGCCACCAATGGGGTGATCAGTTGCCCCTTCACTGAGATGAGACATTCTCAACCATTAGTCAAAACCAACTCTTGGAACTGAACCTAATAGTCACCATTTTTCGGTCCAAAATCGTTAACATTTAACTATTCCGTGTAAGTGCAACCCCTTGTTTTCGGTGCCAGAGTCCCGCCCTAATGCGCTTACAGTAGGGAAAGATAGATTAGGCAAAAGACTAAGTTACTTTATCCTCTTATAAGATCAAATAAAGAAATGCGCAAAACAACCCATCCTTTAAGGGGGAACACTCCAGGTGCCTCGAGGCGATGCGAGTAACGTTATTCAATCCAACGTGGGAGCAAGGGATATGCTGTAATGCCTTCCCGCTCTCCGACTTCTATGAACACTCTCTCCATCCACCTTGAATAGTTGATCTACCCAACCATCCGTTGGGAGGAACACAAAGTGCTGCGAGGCCGAGGATAGATCTCACGGTGTGGACTATTTAGGAGAAACGTGAAAGGTTTAAGTGAAGCATCTCAGGCTCCAAGTACCTCCCACTGAATGTTCTACCTAGGGATTCATTAACCTAGACAATCCGGCTACTGATTTTAGTCTAAGTGGTCTTTTTAAAGTCTACTCATAAACAACGTTTGTTTATGAAATATAAACAAATTCAAGTAGTCACATTTAAACACTTTAATGGTCTGTCCTTAACTTGCATGCATGCATCAAATATATCTAATTCACCTTTCAGGTAAGCTCCCAAGTAGGGATGTTACGTTTCCGTCAACTTAAATACCCCAGCTTAGATAGAACCTGCCTTAGACAAAATGTCCCTTATAGATAGATTTGCTACACTTTAATCTTTTATTAACCAATTTAATCCTATTAAACTGATTAAAAGATTAAAGCCGTAGGGTTGGTAATCATATTAGAATCATGATCTTAAGTCTATGTGATCCATGTTTTAAACACTTTAAAACCATGAATTAAACCTAAGTGTGCATGTATGTCTTTCTTATTTCTTTTAGTTCTAATTTCTCTTTAACTCTTAAAAAGAAACAACTAAAAAATATTGCGTATAACGAGGCGTTTATAACATTTATAAAGTAACCTATGTGTCATGCTTCATGCAATGTCCGGCCATTACTATATAACTTTTATATTTCGCATAATAACCAAGAAAACATGCTAACATTCACCCTTATACTATAACAATTCTAATATAAAGATGATACATGTCAATGCTTTTTGTGCATGCATAAATTTAACTCTTATATTACATGATGCATGAGCATGCTCTTACATAATTAAAATCATGCTTCTCTAAATTATAATAATTACATTAAAGAGATGATGCATGATCAATGCATAACCTAAGGTGGGATTTACTATATATGCATACCATATGACAAATAAAAACATACATCGCATGTAATAAACAAAGGATTAATGGACCGGGATAAGCCTTCACAAAACCGGAATGAAAAAACCATATCTATTACATTTTTCATTGAGGAAACCGATTCACAGGCGAACCGAATCTTGAACCACCAGGAGGTCTTCATCGTGTAGCAAACTCCAGCATGTAGACGATTGTTCAGCGCGCACTAGACGATAGGAACAAGAGCAAATGATCGCGTAGACGATGATGAGGCTACGAAGCCTGATCATCCATGCGATCGTGTAGTGCGACGTTAGGTAAACGATTTACCTTAAGTTACTAAGTGATAGTTTAGTCAGTTATTAAGCGATGAAGCTTGCTAACCTAAACGATCCTCTAGGGTGCTTTAAATGATACGCGAGTGTCTAATCATTTAACCGATGCGTGCAACTTGGTAAACGATTTACCTTTCGATGCTAAGTGATTGTTTAGTCAGTTACTTAGCGATGAAGCTTGCTGACTTAAACGATCGTCTAAAGCACGCGCGCATTAAACAATACTCAGCGATTGCGTGCTCGATTGTCAACCCGATACGACTAACTCTTGATCGTATACTCCATCGTTCAATCGATACGTTCAACCAGGATCGCTTAGTCCTTCATAGAACCTTGTCTGCACGATACAATCACCCCTAGATCATCTTCTTCCTCGAAGAGCCGCAACCTTTGCCCAGAACTTTGACGAACGACTCAAGAATTCAAACACTTTGAATTCAGACTCGATTACGATTATATATATGCCAAAAAACACAGGGGCCTTTACATAAAACCGCAAATGTAAAAGGAAGTTAAACAGACCGAGGCAATTCATCTCGAAGACATCCATTAATCCGGCACATCTACAACAGTATTAACACTTAAAATGAAATTGGATTATTAGAAACCTGGCTCTGATACCAATTGAAGGATCTCATACCGAGAGTTCCATGAGCGTGTTCAGATCGCTTCGATTTCACAGTGACCGAAACACAATAGATATACATTGAATACATACAGTTATACATATAAAACTAATTATCGACATGCTCATAACACAAAAAAATAACAGGTAAAAAGTTCATACCAGCTGAAGACTCTCTTCGCACTTCTGAACCTAATGCAACGGAAATCCTCCAACAGATCTACCAACACCTGGCGGATATGTCGACTGCAACAACACGATCAACGCAAACACGAACATCGCAACGGGGATGACACCACCACTAATGAGCCTCGGGTATTCTTGGAGTGAAAACCCAAAGGGTGGGCTTTGGTGAATTTGGTAGAGGACGGAGAAACAAGGAGTCGTGTAGGCGATAAGCAAGTGGGAGAGAAAATGATGCTATCGTATAGCAGAAGTGCTTATCGCATAGAGGAGCTACACGTTCGTGTAGGATTTGCTGAACAATCGTTTAGGAAAAGGTATAAGATTGTTTAGCTAAATCGACACACTATACGATCATTTAGAGAAGCTATCCGATCGTCTAGGCGACAGTGTGCGATCGTTTAGGCGCGAGGTATGCGATCGTTTAGATGGAGAATGCTATCGTATAGGCTCTCAAGCGATCATTTTGAATCACCAACGCGCGCTTCACGAATTCTTTTAGGCGATTTTACGACTACCGATTGCACAATTGAAAATGAAAAACTTTTCATTTTTAACCGATCGGTTACCATAACCAACGATGCCCACTACCCACGTCCAATGTGGAAAAATGATTAATTATCATATAATTAATTAATTAATATAATTATATTATATTTATATCCTATAGTTTGATATCACATATCTACTATAGTATTTTCTCCTCTACTTGATATAAATCATATTTATATCTAATTTCCTCCAAAATAATGTATCTCATACATTTGCTAATTGTATCATATATAATTAACCAGTCCAATTATATCATATATAATCGAACTTCCTCTTGTCAATTTGAACATTTCAAATTAACCCAAATACTGGTTCTTGACTTTTATCCAAGCTACCTAAGGGACCTAATGGACCTGTGACTCGAAGCTCCAACGGTACGTGAATAGTTGACTAAACTTTTTAGCCACGAGATCCATCATTCGTTAATTGTTAGTGATTCCACTAAAGACCAACAACTGAACTCTTCTTACCACAGATATATTTCTGTGTCCATTAGATATAACCAATCATGAGTACGATGACCCTTCACAGATACTCGTAAGTACAGTTGGGCCAAATTACCGTTATGCCTCTGTTGTCACATCTCACTCCTTAAATACCACTGATTTCTCTAATGAACAATACAACATAGTCCAATTATGTGTGAACACCTTTTGGGCCAAGAGAAGGTGTGTGGTGCCACATCGTTCAAGCCCTGAAATCAGCCCTTAAGGGAGCCATCTATCTACTTACCCCTACCTCGGGGAAGGAGTGAATTCCATCTTGTGTAACTGAGTTTCCAACTCCCAAATTAGACGAATCCCCAAAATGGTAGGTTTGAATCGGTGACCTGGCCACTCGCACCCATATAAATCAAAGGACCACCCTCAATGGCAGGAGTTCCCAACTCACTCAGGGTTGAGGTCATGTTACCTATGGTCATCCTAGTGAAGTGAAGTCTCTGTCATGGACGGTGTTATATATCGAGACGTTAACACTTCGTGGTCAGGTCTTATACAAACTCTTTGTATAGGATGCCCCCGCTCGCATATCCCCAACACGAATGATTAGAAGACCATCTGTGAAAAGTCACAACACTTGTGATCATTCCACAAAGCGGACCGCGTCCGTAGCGTTACCAGGATAAGGTTTCCCTCCTTTATCCATATACTAAAGACCATTTTGGTTATCACTCAAGACATGATCCACTTGTATGTCACTGCATACATGCTTGAGTCACATACAGATAACCAGGAATTTTATGTTTATTGGTTTGTGGTAAAGCAAATAAAACAATTAAATGAGCAAAACAATAAGATGTGAAGTAAATATCATATATTAACAATCACAGGTGTTCGTATATACTGTTTACAAACTACAGGACACGAAACTTTAGGGCATCAACCCTAACAATTGGACCTCTTGTGAGGTATGGTTTTGAAGATATGGTTACTTTTGCATTGCAGGTTGCTGAAGAGGTGGATCCTCATGAGCCGTCCACCTATAGAGAAGCTGTGTCATGTGGTGAGTCTGCTCAATGGCTTGCTGCTATGGGAGATGAGATGGAATCTCTTGAAAAAAATCAGACTTGGGAATTAGTTAAATGACCTAAGGAGAGAAAAATTGTCACTTGTAAATGGGTCTTCTGAAAAAGGAGGAAATATCACCTTCAAAGGGCATTAAATATAAAGCTCGAGTTGTTGCTAGAGGGTTCACACAAAGGGAAGGAGTTGATTATAATGAGATCTTCTCACCAGTAGTCAGATATACTTCTATTAGAGTGTTACTAGCTATAATAGCATATCGGAATTTGGAACTTGATAACTAGATGGAAGAC
The DNA here is from genome assembly GCF_009727055.1 of Benincasa hispida. Lineage (NCBI taxonomy): Eukaryota > Viridiplantae > Streptophyta > Magnoliopsida > Cucurbitales > Cucurbitaceae > Benincasa > Benincasa hispida. Next base: position 50,111,737 of record NC_052357.1, on the reverse strand, counting down.
AACTTTCTTATATGGAGAGTTGGAGGAAGAGAGTTAGATGATCCAACCAAATGAGTTCCAGTGTCTTGGTAAAGAAGATTATGTTTGCAAGTTGAAGAAATCTTTGTATGGGTTAAAGCAGTCTCCAAGGCAGTGGTACAAACGATTTGATAGCTATATGATTGGACTTGGCTATAATAGGAGTCCGTATGATTGTTGTGTATATCGCAACAAAGCTGATGATGGTTCTATGATTTATCTACTTTTATATGTAAATGATATGCTTATAGCTGCAATATCCAAGTCTGACATTCTGAAATTGAAGAATCTTCTTAGTGCTGAGTTTGATATGAAGGATTTGGGTGCTACTCAGAAAATTTTGGGTATGGAGATTTACAGGGACAGAGATAAGAATAAACTCTTCTTGTCGCAGAAAGGATATACTCAGAAAATATTGTCCAGGTTTAGTATGTCATCAGCTAAGCCTATAGATACTCCTAGTGTTGTAAATGCTCATTTGTCATCTGTGCTTTCACCACAGTCTGAAGCTGAGAAAGAGTACATGTATCAAGTTCCTTATGCTAGTGCAGTGGGAAGTTTGATGTATGCTATGGTCTGTATTAGGCCTGATCTTACCCATCCTGTTAGTATTGTCAGCAGGTTCATGGGTCAACCTAGGAAGAAGCATTGACAAGTCGTTAAAAAAATTTTCATTACCTTAGAGGTACGTCTGATGTTGGTATCGTTTATGGGAATTGCATAGAGTGTTTGGTGACCGGTTATTCTGATTCTGGCTATGTTGGAGATGTTGATAGTAGGAGGTCTATGACTGGCTATATGTTCACTCTAGGTGGTTCTGTTATTAGTTGGAAGGCAACCTTACAGCCTACAATTACTTTGTCTACTACTGAAGTAGAGTACATGGCCTTGACAGAAGCTGCTAAAGAGGGAATATGGTTGTGGGGGTTAGTTGGTGATCTTAGTTTGCATCATGACCAAGCTATTATATATTGTGATAGTTTGAGTGCAATATGCCTAGCCAAGGATCAAGTTCATCATGAGAGAACTAAGCACAGAGATGTAAGATATCACTTCTTAAGAGGTGAGCAGAGAGTTAAAGTGATGAAAATTGGTACTGCTGATAACCCTGCTGATATGTTCACCAAACCGGTCCCACAAGGCAAGTTCCAACATTGTTTAGACTTGCTGAATGTTTTGAATTGTTAGTGGTCCCCTTTGTGGGACACTTTGAGGCATGAGGGAGAAATCTGGGTACGTCTGGCAATATTAATTTATGTTGCATTTGGTACATCTATTATCTGGGAGAGAATTCAAGTCAAGGTGGAGATTTGTTGGAATGCCTTGAATTTGTTTGTTGGCGCTTCGAACAACCAAGCATGAGGGAGAAGCCTCGTATTTAGCATATTTTTTTATTTATAGTTATTTATGATTATGACCCTAGGGTTTAGAGTAGTACGCTATATAAACTCGCTAACCCTAGAGGCACCGTTTGATGTAATTCTCTAAAAACATTCTCCCTAATAATACTGTTCTCCCTCTACCTTTGGATGTAGCTAATACATCGTTAGTGAATCACGTATATTTGTGTGTCGATCTTCTCTATCTCTACGTTCCTTTTATATTCTTTAATTGTTGATTTTGTAACAAATGGTATAGCTTAAACTTAAAGGCAGTTTACTCACAACTCTAAGCTACCAAAGAGGTAGCTATCAATGCATAATAGGTGACTATGTGGTGTGTGTTGAGTAGCTGGGTGGGGAATACACACAAGGTAAACTATTCGTCCAACAAGTGCACGAGGCATGCAATAGTTACACATTTAATGCAACAAGGAGTTCAACGCATCATGCATCCAAAATAACTACAATGTGGGGTATGATGCAATGCGAGGATCGACAAGGCATCGTGCTAAATGGTTTGATGGTGAGTGCCACCTCCAGCCAACACAACTAGTCCTTTAGTCAGTTGCACGTAACCTACCACAACTGAGGTGTTTCCCTAATTTAACTAGATTCTCTTAAATGCATAAAGCCCTTTTTCCTTCTCTCTATAACTTTGCACTTATAAGAAAACTTAGGAATTATAGAAATTTACTTACTTACTTTGAAGTTGCTACAATCTCCTCAGCTCAGTGACAATAAATTCTAAACCGTAGCCCCCTTTCAATTTCAGTAGTTAAAACAACATGAATCAAATTAGCAATGTGCCCACATCTCCTTTAAATCAATACTCCTACCTTTATGAACAAACAATCAAAAGTTCTGAGAACGCTTATCCCTAATCCTTCCAGAGATCAATATTCCTTGTTGAATTTAACTAATTCTTGTGCCCAAGATAAGGATTCAATCTGAAAACAACATACTCTTATAGATTATTTGACAACAATTACTTTTCTACTTCATTTTCTTCTTCTTCTTCTTACCAACATCAAGTACACATAATTGCTCAATCTTCCTTTTGCTTCTTCTTCTCTTGCTTGGGTACTTATTTAGAATAGAAGAGACCATCAAATTTAGTTGCTGCTCACTTGTTCAATCAATCACTTCCAACTCCTACTTCCTTCACTCCAGCTATTTGTTTCCCTTTTTCCCTTGGATTATGGTTGCTAACAAGATAGGCCCACATAGTTTTCAACCTAATCCCATTAATTCAAAACTTTCCAATTTCCCACTTTTCATTACTTTACGTATTAATTTTAATCAATTTCTAATTTAATAAATTTTAATTTCCTATCTATAAAATGGAAAGTCTTTACAATTTAGTACCTCTTTTTAGGAATTTCGTCCTCAAAATTTAGGAACATTATCAAGTAACAAATTGGGGATACTAGGCTTTCATTTGCTGCTCACTTTCCCATGTTACCTCTTCTACTGCATGATTTCTCCATAGAACTTTAGTCAATGGTAGTATCTTATTTTGCAACACACGTTCTTTGCTATCCAGAATCTATATAGGTTCTTCTTCATACGATAAGTTTTCCTTTAGCTGAACTAGTTGCACCCAAATATATGTGTCAGATCTGGAATATACTTTCGTAGTAAAGATACATGGAACACATCATGTGTTGGATTTGGTGTCATAAATCTCATATATCTTGTAGTTTGTAAAAAAAAATCATATATTTTAAAAAAATAAGAGGTATTTTATTAACGTTTAGACTACACTCAATTCAATAAACTATGATTCAAGGTTATGTGATGTGACTTGAACAGTATTTAGTAGACATACAAGTGGTTCATGTTCAAGTTGTAACCTAAAAGGTCTGTAGTAAATGGACAACGTTGGGTGCCTTATCCTAGTAATATTGTGGATACGACCCATGACCCACTTTGTAATTGTTACATGGGTTGTAAATGTTATAGACAATATTAGTCATATTGTTCATGTGGAGACATGTAAGCGAGGGTATACTGTAAAAAGAGTTTATACAAGATCAAATTGCAAAATGATTGGTTTCTCTTTATAATATCGTTACTTGAAGAAATAAACATTTCACTAGGATGACTATAGGTGACTTGACAATAATTATGAGTGAATTGTGAGCTCTTGTCTACGAGGGCAATCTTTTGATCTATATGGGCGAGAGGGGTCAAGTTACCCAACTCAACAAGCCTACATTTTTTTGAGTAGGGAGTTGGGAACACACCTACACAAGAAGGAATTTGCTCCTTCTCGATCGTAGAGAAAGTAGACAAATTGCTCCCTTAATAGCTGATTACGAGTCTTAAACAATGAGGCCTCAACCTCTCACTAGCGGAAGAGGTGTTAGTTTATAGTTGGACTAGAAATTGTTTGTTCATTAGAGAAATCAGTGGTAATTTAGGAGTTAGATGTAACAACAGGGGTAAACGGTATTTTGACCCAGCTATAGTTCTGAGCAATTTGTGAAGGGTCGACTCACTGTTGATTGGTTATATATATATATCTATGGACATAGAAATATATCTACAGTGTGAAGAATGCAGCTATCGGTCTTTAGTGAAGTGACCGATAGTTAATGAATATTGATTAATTTAATTAAAGAGTATAATTAATTAATCTCATATTATTGGAGCTTCTAATCTACGGGTTCATAAGGTCCCCCTGTTAGCTCGCTAAGGATAGTAATGAGATGATTTGAATTGTTCAAATTACTTAAAGGAATTTTATATTAATATGATTGATATATAGTGTATTATGATACATTATAAAGTATGGTTAATTATATCTATGATCTATAATCCAAACTACATAAGAGAGATGTATTTGAATAAGATTCGAATATTAAATTCATATGAATTGGATTCATATACAATTACAGTATTAGAGGGATGTATTTGAATGAAATTCAAATATTAGATTTATATGAATTGGATTCATAAAGAAATGTATGCATATAAATATGTTATATTTATAAGTTAATTAATTAACTATATATTAAATATGATTTATTATATAGTTGTTTAATTTATATATTAATTGATTAATTAATGGTTAACTAATTAGTTAATTAATGATGGAGAATCGAGACTAGTTTAAATATGTGATATTTAATTAATTGTATATGAATTATGATTTAATATATAGTCACTGAATTTACATGCTAATTGATTAATTAATAAATTAACAAATGATGGAAACTGGAAAAAACTTGGAGATAGGGTTACCCTCTCCCTATAAATACATCATTATAACCCATTTAGGGTAAGGGTTTTATTTTGTGAAAAGAAAACCTAGTCTCCACTCTCATATTCTCTCTATTCTCTTAAGAACATTCCTCTACCTTTCATTCCCTCTTCCAAAGTATTAGAGGCCACACATCTAGCTTCTTGGAATCCTGGAGCATAATGGAGAAGCACTTGTGGTGATGTTTTTGTTCACTGAGAGATTCAAATTTGTCTAGTTGCAAAGGAGAGGAAAACGTGAATCTTCAAGGATAAGTTTTCTTCTACCCTTTCTTCTCTTTTGTTTCATTAGGAGCATGCTTAGGCTTATTTGAATGTTTATCCTATTTTCCAATCATAACCTATCCAAGGTTATCTTCTATAACTTAAACATATATATGAAAACATACAGGTGGAACATGTTAAAGAGATAACATAAACGGTCTGTAGTAGATGGGTAAGGCTGGGTACCTTATCCTGGTGACACTACGAATACGATCCACTTTATAGATGTTATAATTGTTGTAAAGTACTACAAATTATCTGATTTTTGATCATTCATGTGGAGACATGAGAGCGAAGGTGTTCCATATAAAGAGTTTGTATAGACCGGACTACGAAATGAATAGTTTCACTATATAACACTATTGATAGAAGAGACTTATATTTCACCAGGATGACCATAGGTGACTTGACCTGAATCTTGAGTGAGTTGTAAACTCCTGTCTATGAAGGTGGTCCTTTGATCTTTTGGTGTTAACAATTAACATGCGGAAGCAATTAAGATTTTATGTACTCTAACTACATTAATTTTAGATAACTAGCATACATGTTCATTCAAACATAGTTAGGGCTTAGAAATACAACCTTTGAAGAACTCTGAAATTTCTCCAATCTACAACCAATTTCTGATCACGAACAACTCGTGGACCATCGTAAGAATCTTTTCCGCTATTCTCCGACCTTAGAACGAACTGTGAGATCCAAATAGTGAAGAGATTGAAGGGGATTTTAAAGGTTGGAGAGTCTTATTTGGTGAATAATTTGAGAGAACAAATTCTCCTAAATAATCAAAGTTACATGAACTTTTTTCAACAATTGAAAACTTCTATTTACAAAAAATATTCATGCAAAAAGAGTTCACCATAAATATACACTTAATCACAAGAAATTTAATGGGAAATTAGGTGTAGAATTAGTGGATTTTGTGGGATAAACCCACTAACCCCATTTGTTCTATTTAATATTACAAGATCAAAAGAAAATCAATTTTTTAAAATTTAAATTTCTCAAATCCAAATTTTTAATTTTAAATAAAATTAATTCAAATAATTAATTTTAAATAATTAATTAAACTAATTTAATATCAAATATTAAATTAATAAAATACCTATCCCAAATCTGAATCTCTATTTATGTATGTAATATTTTAAATCATATTAAGTATTTTAAACTCTCTAATCCGTTTAATTTTATCATTAAACATTTTAATTATATCGTATATAATTAATAATTCCTTAAATCTAATTTGAACGATTCAAATTCTCTCAACATACTATTCCAAGGTTTAGTCCGTTATGAGCTAGCAGGGGGACTTGATGGACGTATATCATGAGCTCCAACGATCCGAGATTAACTGGCTAAACTCATTAACCTAATTAATCAAAATTCATTAACTACCGAGACATTCCAATAAAGCGCAGTAATTGCACTCTCCTCACTGTAGATATATTTTTTTCCTCTTGATTTAACCATGATTAGTAAGTCGATCTTTCACAGGTTATTCGTAATTACAGTTGGGTCAAAATTAGCTTTTTACCTCTATAATTACATCTTGCTCCTTAAATCTCCACTGATCCACTAATGAACAATTAGTTTGTGATCCTACTACTAAACCAAGTCCCTCTTAGGCCATAGAGAGGATAAGGCCCTTTGTTCAAGACTAAGAATCGGGAACAACCTATCTACTATCCTTGAAATCGGGTAAGAGTGTATTCCATCTTTCAGGATTATATCCCCAGCTATCTACCCGGTCTTACCCCTAAAATGGGAGGCTTATTAAGTCGACACTATTGAGCCACTCTCACCCATGCAGAATAAAGGATAATCCCGAATAAACAGGAGTTCATAGTTAGCTCAGGAGTAAGATCGAGTTACCTAGGTTGTCGAATTGAAATATTCAGTCTTATCAATAAACGATGTTATAAAGTAAAAGTGACTATTTCGTGGTAAGGTTTTATGCAAATTCATTACACAGGATGCCCCCACTTGCATTTCTCCACAAGAACGATTCAGGATCACATTGTTTGTAACATTTTACAACTATTGTAACTATTATAGAGTGGGTCGCATCCATAGTGTTCCTAGGATAAGTTACCCTACCTTATCCTTATATTTATAGACTATTTTGGTTATTACTCGAACTCGATCCACTTTTATGTCTCCATATAAAGTCCAAGTACTCATGCTATAGCCAAGAGTTCTTAGTTTTTTGGATTTAGGTTTAAAATGTGCAATTCATATATTCAATAACAATTTTACTAAATAAACCTCAATAACATTTTTATTGTAAATAGAATATGTTCAATGTTTACAAACCACGAGTTTCAAGACATACAACCCAACAAACTCCCACTTGGACTGAAACTCCAATGGATTACATATATATAAAATGTTGAGTGAGAGAATAAATACAATAAATTTGGGCATCTGATATCGGGTAGAAATGCACGTTGTTACAATGCAAATAAGTAAAAAAATGAGGGAAGCGACGGTAAAAATAAACAATATCATGTCCAAAATGTTAAACCGAGAAAATTGCGATCGCATGCGCCCATCGCATAAAAGCAGTTAATTTACTTATTTTGTGCAAGAAAAATGCGTTGGTGCATGTAAAATTGCGATCCAAGGAACTAGGCGTCCGCGCGCTTGAAAGATTGTGATCGTAAAGTCATGCGATCGTATGCGATCACGAGAAGTTGCTCAAGATGGTGGCCACATAAAGACTGTGCATCAAGGTGACAGTATAATAAATCATGATGGGATGAAAAGTTGATGACGGTCGAATCCGAATTTAGTTGACAAGTCGTTAAAGCCACACTGTAGCAAGTACACTCAACTTTCGATGAGGACCAACACTTGCGAGAGCAAGAATATTCATCTGGACAGAGTTGGAGTGAAAAAGACAGTGTAAAAGGCCACGGGAAGCAAGACATTGCTTACCAGGCTTCTTATCTCTAAATTCCATTTGTTATTTTGTATTATGCACTTTACTTATAGAAAATGGAATTCTCATTTCAATCTATGTTCAATCTCTCCACACTTTGCATGAGTAGCTAAATTTCCGAATGGGTTGAGAAACAGTTAGCTAGCATGACTTAGGACTTACATTTTATGCGATCATCTTGTCTTATGTATGCGTCATTCACCATTTGGAGATACTTGAGAGAGTAATCTAAAGATAGAATCTAAACTTGAGAGAGGCAAATTAGAATCTAGGCTTGAAAGAGTCAGATTAGAACTGCATAAGCAAGAGATAGAAACTTAGACATAAGTTCTATTTGCTATTAGCACATCACATGCACCCTAGAAATAGGATATGATAGTATGAGATCACCTTGTGTATGTGAGCATCATTCATCATCGCATAGACAAGAATAGAGGCTTAGACATAAGTACTATCGACTTTTTCGTATACATCGCATGCGTCCTAGAAATAGGAGTTATGGAATTTGCATTGAGAGATGCCATGTTGTTGTTTATGTGTAGCATGATCGCATAACTTGTATGTAATCTTAGGAAGTGTTAGCTAAACCCCTTCTCAACCCGTTCATCGAGCTACATACTCTGCTTGTATGCATTGAGAGATGCCATGTTGTTGTTTAAGGACTTTTTAAGCCATATTACCTCCTTTGCTACTTCACATCCAGCTACATACTCTGCTTCAATGAGGGAACCAGTAATACAACTTTGTTTTATGCTTCTTCAAGCTATAGCTCCTCCGTTTAGAGTGAACACAGATCCCGAAGTTGATTTCCTTGAATCTACATTGGTCTGGAAATCAAAGCTAGTGTATTCTATAAAGATCAGATCCTTAGCGCAATACGCTAGCATATAGTCTCTTGTTCTTCGAAGATACTTGAGGATATTTTTAACGACTATCCAATGATCATATCCCAGATTGGACTGAAACCTACTGACGATTCCTACTACATAACATATGTCAGGTCGTGTACACAACATGGCATACGTCATATTACCTATTGTTGATACATAGGAAATGTCGAGAACCTTTGCACGAAAGCAGATTGTCCAAATCCCATTTTGATTGAAAGCATACATTTATAGTAAAACAGACAGATTATGCATAAGACATAAATTACAACATGCTTTTGAATTAAAAACAAAGTTTAGAGATTATACATTTGAAGAGCTGTTCTTCAAGTTAATCCCTCGAACTAACTTGTTCACGAACGTGTCAAACAAGTCACGAACACTCCAAACGAACAATAGCAAACAACAATGCAAACTTGAACCAAAAGAGGATACTACCACTTAGTGACCTTGGTATTATCGGTGTGAGAATCCAGGAGTGTTGGGCTCTGGCTAATTTCGGTTAAAGGGGAGTTTGGAGTTGGAGGAGGAAGACGATTGAGGAAGACAAAGCTATTGCATAACAAGAAGTCTCAACCGTTTAGAGAAAGTATCTATCGCATAGGCTCTCCAAATAGTAGTTTAAACGTGAATGCTTGTTCGTTGAATAAATAAAATCAAATTTTATTTTATATCATTTTGCCATAAAATTGAATAACTCCCTACTAAGGGTGGTTAAAGACAAAAAGGGTTTAATTATTTGATAACTAATAATATAAATAAATATGATAACCAACTTATCATATTATATTTATAACCTATAGTTTTGATATTGTATCATATAGAATATATAAACCATAGTTCTTTTCTCTATTTTATAGCATTTAATATAAATCATATTTATATTAAATTTAATAACTATGAATCTTATTAATAGAAAATATATTTAAATCATATTCAAATATTTTATTCCTCCAATTAAACAATAATGCATCAAATACATTATATCAATTATATCATATATAATTGAATTAATTGAATTATATCATATATAATTAAATTCCCTCTTATTAATTGGAACATTTCAAATTAATCCAAAAACTGGTTCTCAACTAAATCCATTGAGCTACCAAGGGGGACCATATGGGCCTATAGCTTGAAGCTCCAACCGTACGTGAATAACTGATTAAACTTTTTAATCATATTATCCACCATCCATTAACTGTCGGGCACTCCATTATAGACCGACAGCTGTACTCTTCTCACTACAGATATATTTCTGTGTCCATTGGATATAACCAATGAATAGTACGATGACCCTTCAGAAATCGCTCGTAAGTACATCTGAGCCAAATTACCGTTTTTCCCTGTAGTTACATCTAACTTCTTAAGTACTACCGATCCCTCTAATTAATAATAGATCATAGTCCCACTATGACTAAACCCTCCCAAGCCAAGAGAAGGTGTGGTATCACATTGTTCAAGACCCGAAATCAATCTTTAAGGGAGCAATTTATCTACTTACCCTTACTTTGGGGAATGAATGAATTCCATCTTGTGTAACTGAGTTCCCAACTCTCCAATCAGACGAATCCCCAAAATGGTAGACTTGTTGAGTCAACGATCTGACCATTCTCACCCATGCAAATTAAAGGACCGCCCTTATAGGCAGGAGTTCACAACTTACTCAGGATTAAGGTCATGTTACCTATGGTCATCCTAATGAAATGAAAGTCTCAATTATGAACAGCGTTATATAACGAGACTAAACATTTCGTGGTCTGGTCTTATACAAACTTCTTTGTATAGAATATCCTTGCTCGCATGTCTAATACATGAATAATCAGGATCTGATCATTTATAGCACTTTACAACATTTATAACACCTACAAAACGGGCCATACTTGTAGTGATACCAGGATAAGGTACCCAGCCTTATCCATATACTACAGACAATTTAGGTTATTACTTAAACATGATCCACCTATATGTTTGAAGGAACTCTTATCAAAGGAAACCCATGAGCAGAAGCAAGATTGTTCCAAATTCATTATGACAGAACTATAAGCATTCACAAACATACAAACAAGTTATGTATTTCCGAAGAAATTACGACATGCTTTCATAAATAAATACAAAGGGAACGAGAGCCATACCTTTGAAGAACTCTTCCTCTAATGACCTCTCACTCTCGTGCAGACTTGGACCAGTAACCTCTCGCTGTCGCTGCAATCGTCTACCTAAATCTCTCGCTGTTGCTTAGATCATGAACAGTCTTCTCCACGTACAGTTAACCTTTCGGACACCACCACTCAATAACCTTGGTATTCTCAAAGTGAGAATCTAGGAGGTGTGGGCTCTATTGGATTTGGTAGAGGTTTGAACGAAACAACGATCAAACTCAATGACGAAGCAAGTGGGAGAGTATAGTGTCTATCGTATAGACTTTGTGCTTGATCGTTTAGTAAAATTTCAGCAGGTACACGATGGTTTAGGAAAAAGCAGCTTGATCATTTACACGATTGTTTAGTGAATCTCGCTAGCCACGCGATCGTTTAGTAAAAAGCTACACGATCGTTTAGATAATGGCGGTGTACATGATCGTTTAGACAAACACTTGAAGGCTGTCGTGCAGTCTCTCACGAGCTAAACGATAGGCAATGTACTTAATGAAGCGATACCTTACAAAATGAAAACATCTTTCATTTCATCCTTCAGTTATGAAAACTGACTACAACCTCGCACTTTCATGCACGGTTAAAGAAGCCCACATTATCTCATAATTTTTTTCATTATAAATAAATATAATAACTAACTTATCATATTATATTTATGACCTATAGTTTTAATATCACATCATATGCAACATTTAAACCATAGTTCTTTTCTCGTTTACTTAATATAAATCATATTTATATCATTTTCCTCCAATTAATGTATCTCATACATCATATCAACTATATCATATATAATTGAACTAGTTTAATCATATCATATATAATCAAACTCTCTCTTGTCAATTTAAACACTTCAAACTGACCCAAAAACTGATTCTCAACTTGAATCCCTTGAGCTACCAAGGGGACCTTATGAACCTGTAGCTTGAAACTCCAATGGTACGTGAATAGCTGACTAAACTCTTTAGTCACGAGATCCACCATCCATTAACTGCCGGGCACTCCACTAAAGACTGGCAGCTGCACTCTTCTCACTACAGATATATTTCTGTGTCCATTGGATATAACCAATCAATAGTACGATGACCCTTCAGAAATCGCTCGTAAGTACATCTGAGCCAAATTACCGTTTTTCCCTGTAGTTACATCTAACTTCTTAAGTACTACCGATCCCTCTAATTAACAATAAGTCATAGCTGTCTCTTATACACATCTAGATGTGTATAGTAGCTGAGTTCCCAACTCCTCAATTAGACGAATCCCCAAAATGGTAGGTTTGAGTCGGCAATCTGGCAACTCGCACCCATGCAAATTAAAGGAGCGCCCTCATAGGCAGGTTCCCAGCTCACTTAGGATTAAGGTCATGTTACCAATGGTCATCTTAGTGAAATAAAGACTTTGTCATGAACGGCGTTATATAACGAGACTAAACATTTCTTAGTTTGGTCTTATAGAAACTCCTTTGTATAGGACACCCCTGTTCGCATGTCTCCACATTAATGATCAGGATTACACCATCTGTAGCACGTCACAACACTTGTGACTATCTACAAAGTGGGTCGCATCTGTAGTGTCAAAAAGATAAGGTTTCCCTCCTATATCCATATACTACAGACCATTTTGGTTATCACTTAAGGCATGATCCACTTGTATATCTCCACATACATGCTTTATAACGACAACTAGGGACCTTAGTTTATTGGTTTATGGTAAATGCAAATAAAACATCTCATGTTTCATAGACAACAGTGAAGAAAATATCTTATATTATTAAATCACAAGAATTTGTTTAATATAGGTGTTTACAAACAACAGACCCTATGAGAGTTTACAACATCAACCCTAACAACGTCTCCATATACATGTTTAAGTGACAATGATAACCGTGAATGTTAGTTTATTAGTTTGTGGTTAATACAACTAAAATATCATATATTTCATAGACAGAGTGAATAAAATATCAAATATTATTAACCACATAAATGTTTGTTCATACAAGGTTTACAAACTACAAGACCCTATGAGATTTAGGGCATCAACCCCAACATATTCTTGGTTGAATGCATTCATGTGAGGATGATGAATTTGACAATGTTGGCTCCATTGGGGTTGATGCCCTAAATCTCGTAGGGTCTTGTAGTTTGTAAATACCTATATGAAGAAACGCTTGTGATGTAATAATATGAGATATTTTCTTCACTGTTATCTATGAAATATGAGATATTTTAGTTGCATTTACCACAAATAAATAAACTAAGATCCCTGGTTGTCGTTGTAACTTAAGCATGTATGTGGAGACATATAAGTGGATCATGCCCTAAGTGATAACCTAAATGGTCTATAGTATATGGATAAAGAAGGGAAACCTTATCCTGGTGACATTAAGGATACGACCTGCTTTGTAGATGTTTCAAGTGTTGTAAAGTGCTACAGATGGTCTGATCCTGATCATTCATTTGCAGACATGCAAGCAGGGGTGTCCTACACAAAGGAGTTTGTATAAGATCGGACCATGAATTGTTTAGTCTCGTTATATAATACCATTTATGACAGAGACTTTCATTTCACTAGGATGACCATAGGTAACATGACCTTAATCCTGAGTGAGTTGGGAACTCCTGCCTATGACGGCGGTCCTTTGATTTTCATAGGTGCGAGTGGCCAGATTTCCAACTCAAACCTACCACTTTGGGGATTCGTCTGATTGAGAAGCTGGGAACTCAGCTACACAAGATGAAATTCATTCCTTTCCCAAGCAGGGGTAAGTAGATAAATTGCTCCCTTAAGTGCTAATTCTAAGGCTTGAACGATGTGGCACCACACACTTTCTCATGGCCGCGAGAGGTGTTCACTCATAGTAGGAATTGATATATTGTTCATCAGAGGAATCAGTGGTACTTAAGGAGTCGATGTAACTATAGGGGCAAAATTGTAAATTGGGTGTAGTTACAAGCAATCTGTAAAGGGTTATTGTATTGTTGATTGGTTATAATGGAATGAGATATATCTATAGTGAAAAGAGTGCAGCTGTCGGTCTTTAGTGGAGTGCCTGACAGTTTAACGAATGGTGAATTTCGTTTAGTCAGATTATAGATAGAGTTGGAGCTTCAAGCTACAGATCCATAAGGTCCTCTTGGTAGCTAAATAATATAGTTGAGAATCACGTTTTGGGTTAGTTTGAAGAAAATTAACAAGAGGGAGTTTGATTATATATGATATAATTAAACTGGTTCAATTATATGTGATATAAATTGATATGATGTATGAGATACATTATATTGGAGGAATTGATATAAATGTGATTTATATTAAATAAAGGAGAAAAGAAATATGGTTTAAATATTACATATGATGCGATATTAAAACTATAGGTTATAAATATAATATGATAAGTTAGTTATTATATTTATTTATAATTAAAACAATTATGAGATAATTGTGGTTGGTTATTTTCTTCATTAACCGTGAAAGTGGGAGGTTATGTTCAGTTTTGAATAACTGAAGAATAAAATGAAAAGAGTTTTCATTTTTGTCAAAAGACTGCTTCATTAAGTGCTTTACTAATCGTTTAGCTGATGAGAGACTACGCATAGCCTTCTAATCGAGAGCCTAAACGATCATGTAAAGCGCCTTTTACTAAACGATCGTGTAAAGAGATTTACTAAAAGATTGCGTGCTAAGCGAGAGTTACTAAATGATCATGGAAACAATCCAGAGTTTTACTAAACAATCGTGTACCTTTGAGATTTACTAAATGATCAAGCATTCTCAGTCTATGTGATAGATAGTACCTTCTCTCACTTGCTTGATCATATAGTTCGATCGTTGCCTTCCTCCATCCTTCTACCTAATTAACAACAGAGTTCACACCTCTTGGATTCTCACTCCGAGAATACCAAGGTTGCCGAGTGGTGGTGTTGAAGGGTTCTTGTTCAAGGAGAAGACAATTCGTGATCACTAGACGATTGGGTAGGCGATCTGAATAAGAAGTTGTTGTCCACTTGTTGACGAGAGCTAGAGAATTACAGAAGAAGAGTTCTTTCAAAGGTATGTCTCTCGTTCCTTTTGTTATTATTTACTATAGCATGCTGTAATTTGTTCTAAGATGCATAACTATTATGTATGTTTATGAATGCCTTTATATCTTTCACAATGGACTTGGATAGATCTTGCTTCCACTCACTGGTTCTCTTGAATAAGAGTTCCAACTGTCACAATCACACTTTCAAAAGCTTCACGTAGCGATTGTGCGGCACTTGTTTCTGCTCACAAACAAGTCAGCCAATTTGAATACGGATTGTCAACAATGCACCGGGTGCCTCTACAATCTCCACCCCCATTTGAGAGAAAGCGGTTTTAGAAAATGGGTTCGGAGAAAAGGTTTTTGCAAACGATTTGAATGTATGAATAGAGTAGAGAAAGATTGAAGTAGGCTAAATAGCAATGAGCAACAACAACGACTTTATAACATACTATTTCAGGTATGGGGGACTACTATACGATGATGCATGATCTTTTAGACGATTGAAGAATAAGCGCTGAGTAACATTTACCCTGCGATCGTGTAGCCAGGGACTGTGCGATGAAGCATGACATATAGGTTAAATTTATAAAAGTTATAAATACCTAGTTTTGCTTAGCAATGTGAATGGTTTTGGTTGTTTCTTTTATAAGAGTTATAATAGAAATTAGAACTAAAATCAATAAGAAAGACATGCATGCAAACTTAGACTTGAATCATGTTTTAAAAGTGTTTTAAAATTTGATGGAGATAGACCTAAGATCATGGTTCTAGTAAGATTAGAAACCTAAGGCTTAATCTTTTAATCAGTTTAATAAGATTAAATTGACTAATAAAAGATTAAATATGTAGAAAATCTATTTATAAGGGACCTTTTGTCTAAAGCGAGTTCTATCTAGGCTAGGGTACTTAAGCTGACGGAAACGGAACACCTCTACTTGGGAACCTACCTGGAAAGATGAATTAGATAGATTTGATGCATGCATGCAAATTTGATGATAGTCTGTTAAAGAGTTTAATGGGACTTGATTTGAACTTGTTTAATCATCAAAGACAAGAGTTGATTTTTAGCAAATTAAACTCACACTTAGATAAAATCAGTGGTCGATTGTCTAAGTTAATGAATCCCTAGGTAGAACATTCAGTGGGAGGTACTTGGGGTATATGATACTTCACTTAAACATCTTCATGTTTCTACTTGATGTTCACACTATGAGATCTATCCTCGGCCTCGAGGCACCATAGGAGTATCCCCCTAAAGGATGGTGTTTGGGTAGGTCAATACCAAGGTGAATGGAGAGAATGTTCATCGTAAGTAGGAGTGGGACGTGTGACAACATATCCCACGGTCTCTCTCATTAGGTTGGATAACGTTTTGTGCATCACCTCAAGACACCTTGGGAGCGTCCCCCTAAAGGATGACAGTTTTGCATGACTCTTTATATGATCTCCTGTATAGGATAAGGTCGCTTTAGTCTCTTGTCCTAATCTGCTTTTTTCCTACAGTGGGCGCATTAGGGCAAGTCTCTAGGGACTAAAATGGGGGGTTACACTTACGCGAAATTGTTAAAGGTTAACAGTTCTGGACAGAAAAATGGTGACTGTTAGAGTTAGTTACAAAAGTTGTTTCTGTCTAATGGTTGAGAATGTCTCATCCCAGTGAAGAGGCATTTGATCACCCCGCCAGTGACTTTTGTCTTGCCTTGCTAGGGCATCATTACAAAATAGAGGTCTTTTCACTTAGGGTACATAGGAACTATTTTGCTAAAACTAAACTTGGTGTTAAAAGTGGTAATGCATAGACTTAAGTTTATTCATGTTTTTCAGCAACGATAAAATGACTACAACCACGTTAGCTCTATTAAGTGGTAATAAATTGACTGGCGAGAATTACGCTAGTTGGAAAAACACTATAAATACAATACTGATTATTGATGACCTTAGGTTCATCCTTATGGAGGAATGTCCTCTTATTTTGAATCAGAATTCCACTCGAAATGTTTGAGAGGCTTATGAGAAATGAACATGGGAAAATAAGAAGACCTGAGCTTATATCTTGGCCAGTCTGAATGACGTTTTGGCCAAGAAGCATGAGCCTATAGTCTCAGCACATGAAATCATGGAGTCTCTGCGGGGAATGTTTAGACAATCGTCTGGACAACTCAAGCATGAAGCTTTAAAAAGCATCTTCATCTCCAAAATGGAGAAGGGTACATCTGTTCGAGAAAACGTTCTGAACATGATGGTCCACTTTAATGTGGCAAAGATGAATGGGTCACTCATCAATGAGGGCAGCCAGGTTAGCATAATTCTGCACTCGTTGCTAGATAGCTTCCTGCACTTTGTCAGTAATGTTGTGCTGAACAAAGTTGACTATACCCTTACAACTCTCCTCAATGAGTTGCAGAAATTCCAATCCTTGCTGAAAAAGTAAGGAGAAGAAGGTTGGTGAGGCAAATGTTGCTTCATCTTCGAAAAAGTTCCATTAGGGTTCGACCTCAAGAACTAAGCCTGCACCTTCTACTTTTAACACTTCCAGGTGGAAGAAGAAGAAGCATGGTAAGGGGGAAGGGGAAGGCACCTGCTAACCCACAACCTGTCGCACAATGGGGCAGGCGGCCAACGTTGGTTGAAAAAGAAAAATGTTTCCATTGCAACTAGGACAGGCACTGAAATGAAATTGTCCTCGTTGGTTAAAGCAGAAGAAGAAGGCTAAGGCCAAGGCAAAACAAGGTAAATATGATTTACTAGTTTTGGAAACTTATTTAGTGGAGAATTATAATTCTACCTGGATTATTGACTCTGGGGCCACTAATCATGTTTGTTCTTCTTTTTTCAAGGGATTAGATCCTGATGGCAACTTGAGGTTGGTGAGATGACGATGCGAGTAGGCACCGGGCACGTCGTCTCAGCTGTGGCAGTGGGAGGGCTCCAGTTGACTTTACAAAAAAAATTTATCATTTTGAATGATGTCTATGTTGTTCTCGAGTTAAAGTGAAACTTAATTTCTATAAAGTGACTGATTGAATGTAAATATACTCTCAACTTTTTGGTGAATAAAGTGTTTATTCTGAAAAATGGTGTTAAGATTTGTTCAGCAAAATTGGAAAATAATTTGTATGTGTTAAGGCCGTTAGCAAAAAATTCCATCCATAACATAGAGATGTTTAAAACTGTCATAACTCAAAATAAAAAACTTAAGGTTTCTTCTAAGGAAAATGCCCAACTTTGGCACCTTCGATTAGAACACATTGGTGAAGAATGGACTTCTAAACGAGTTAGAAGAAAATTCTTTACCTATGTGTGAGTCATGCCTTGAAGGCAAGATGACTAAAAAACCTTGTACTAGAAAAGGTTATCGAGCCAAAGAGCTTCTAGAGTTAGTGCATTCAAACCTTTGTGGTCCGATGAATGTGCAAGCCAGGAGAGGCTATGAGTATTTCATCACTATTACTGATGATTACTCTCTGTATGGGTATGTTTATTTTGATGCAATGAAAGTCAGAATCCTTTGAAAAATTCAAAGAGTTTAAGGCTGAAGTTGAAAATGCATTGGATAAACGGATTAAAACACTTTGATCATATTGGGGTGGATAGTTTTTGGATTCCGAGTTCCAGAATTATATGATTGAACATAGAATCATTTCCCAACTCTCAACGCCTGGTACACTCAGCAGAATAGTGTATCAGAGAGGAGAAACAAAACCTTATTGGACATGGTTTTGTCGATGATGAGTTACGCTTCCTTACCGGACTCGTTTTGGGGTTTTGTAGTGGACACTGCAGCTTATATCCTCAACTGTGTTCCTTTGAAGCGTGTTACCAAAACACCTTTGGAGTTGCGGAATGGGCATAAAGCTAGTTTGCATCACTTTTGCATATGGGGTTGCCTAACACATGTGCTTGAAGCTAATCCAATGAAACTGGAACCACATTCGAGGCTGTGCGTATTTCTAGGCTACCCCACAGGTACACGAGGGGGTTACTTTTATGATCCTAAGGAAAACAAGTTGTTTGTGTCGACAAACGCAACCATCGGAGGAGGATTATATGAGGGAGCACAATTCATGTAGTAAAATTGTGTTGCGTGAACTTTCTAACAGAACTACTGAAGCTTCAACAAGAGTTATTGAAGATCCTGCTCCATCAACAAGAGTTGTTGATAGAAGTTCATCTGATAGGTCCAATCCACCTTAAGAATTGAGGGAACCTCGAAGTAGTGGGAGGGTTGAGAACCCACTTGTTCGCTATATGAGTTTCACTGAAATCTTGGCTATGGTAGCCGATGGCGAGGTTGAGGATCTATCTTATCAGAAGGTGATGGAGGATGTTATCTGGGATGAATGGGTCAAAGCCATGGATCTTGAGATGGAGTTTATGTACTTCAACTCAATATGGGATCTTGTAGATCAACTTGATGGGGTTAAACCTATAAGTTGTAAATGGATCTATAAGAGGAAACGGGGTGCTGATGGGAAGGTGCAAACCTTCAAGGCTAGACTTGTGGCAAAGGGTTATACCTAGGTGGAGGGAGTTGACTATGAGGAGACTTTCTCGCCTGTTGCCATGTTGAAGTATATTCGCATCCTCCTGTCCATTGCCTCATTTATGACTATGAAATATGGAAAATGGATGTCAAGACTTCCTTTCTGAATGATAATCTTGAGGAGACCATTTATATGTTGTAGCCCGAGGGATTCATAGCCCAAGGTCAAGAGAAAAAAGTTTGCGAACTGAATCGGTCCATTTATTGGCTAAAATAGGCGTCTCGATCTTGGAACATAAGGTTTGATACTGCAATCAAATCTTACAGCTTTGGCCAAAACGTTGATGAGTCTTGTGTCTACAAGAAAATCATAAAAAATTCAGTAATTTTCCTCGTGTTGTATATAGACGATATCCTACTAATTTGGAATGATGTAGGTTTATTGACATTAGTTAAGAACTTACTAGCGACCCAATTCCAAAAGAAAGATTTGAGAGAGGCTCAGTTTTTTTTTCTTGGTATTCAGATCTTTTGGGATCGAAAGAACAAAGTGCTAACACTGTCTCAGGCATCATACATTGACAAGATGTTGATCAAGTACACGATGTAGAACTCCAAAAGGGGCCTACTGCCTTTTCGACATGGAGTTACATTATCTAAGGAATCGTGTAAACGATCCAAAGTATTTTACTAAATGATCGTGTACCTTCGAGATATACTAAATGATCACGCATTCTCAGTCTATGCGATAGATAATACCTTCTCCCACTTGCTTGATCGTATAGTTCAATCGTTGCCTTCCTCCATCCCTTTACCAAATTCACAACAGAGCCCACACTTCCAGGATTTTCACTTCGAGAATACCAAGGTTGCCAAGTGGTGGTGTCGAAGGGTGCTTGTTCGAGGAGAAGACCATTTGTGATCATTAGACAGTTGGGTAGGCGATCTGAACAAGAGGTTGTTGTCCACTTGTTGACGAGAGCGAGAGAATCATAGAAGAAGAGTTCTTCAAAGGTATGTCTCTCGTTCCTTTTGTTATTAATTACTATAGCATGTTGTAATTTGTTCTAAGATGTATAACTATTTTGTATGTTTGTGAATGCCTTTAATTCTTTCACAGTGGACTTCGATGGATCTTGCTTCCACTCACTGGTTCTCTTGAATAAGAGTTTCGTCTGGCTCAGGTCTGATCGAGGAGGTGGTTCTGTTGAGGTTGGGGTTGAAAGTGGGAAGAGCCACCATATTGGGTTGTGCAGCGTAAACCGGTGCGTCGGTGACTGAAAAAGCTATGGGTTAGAGGCTGGTCGATGGTGTAACCACCTCATAGGAAGAAGAGGAAGTGGTAGCGTGGGTGGAGGAAGTAACATTTTGGTGAGCCATTGGAGGAGAAATAGAATGCAGGTGACCCGAAAGCTTGGTTGGCAAAGGAAAGTGATCGTCGGACATAGGGTTTGCCGAAAATCTCAAAAAGTTAGGGTTCCCTTCGAAAGTGTAAGAAGAGAATTAGTGGATGAAGAAGGGGTTTAAATAGGCATGCGAGTGGAAGAGGAAATGATTGGGCGCTCGGGTCAAGGTTTGAGGTCATCATGATGCTCACATAATAAATGAGATTCGAAAGAATGTCAGGTGGTACGTCCTTTCACCATTCTAACAATCAACTTTTGTCATTCGAGGTTCTCTCACCTGCAATGAGTTTGACATGAATGCGTTGAGTTATGATCCCCACACATCCCAAAACTTATCGCAACACTCATTGCATCTAAACCCTATCCTTCAATCTCATCAATCCAATCTTACTAAGCAATCATTGATAAAAAAAAGTATAGAAAAAATTAACCAAGAAATAAGCGAAATAACAGAAAAGCATAAAGGATACAAAAAGGATATGATGCATCCTGTAAACATAAAATTTATCTTATGTCACACAACGCATGGATGATTATAATGTAAGTTTATGATCCCCGCCAACGACAGCATAAACTTTTAAGTGCATAAAATGATGATGCGATGATATGTGATACTACTTCTAGATGTATGCGTTATTAATGAAATGCTTGTAGTATGCTATGCGTTGTCACAAGTTTCCTTGCATTGAAACCAAGTATAATTCCATCGTAAGTTTCTCAGAATGAACCGAGGTCGAACACAGGGATTGCGTAGTTAATACGTTACGTTCGTGATATATGCGACCGGGGGTTTTTCAATTAATAAAAGATTGGTTTATACATGTATTTAAAATTGCGGTAAAGTAAAATATACGGTAAAGTAAAGTTGCAATAATAAAATAAAATGCGGTAAAAGTAACCTAAGCTATTATGATACAAGATACAGGATACTGATACATGATACTGAGATTAAGACTGACTGTGAAGATTATACAAAGGGTCGTGTTATGCGGTGGCAAGTCTTTATGTATGAAACAGAGATAGAAAGGACAATTAATATAAACATCGCAAGTTCATTAATTGCGTTGATTTAACTACGGTTCTGTTTTCCCTTGGCGTACACTTCTCAGTGATCGGCCGCGTTCCTACATCTCTGTGGTGAAACAAGGGTGAACGTAATGAATGCAAAGTTGTTTCCATCTCTGGAAGTACTTCTCGCTTTAGTTAACACATTCTTCTAACCTTCTCTCGACAGGCAAAATGGCATCTTCACTTCTGCTCTCACAGATGAAGATGCCATCTAGCATGCTTTAGCTAAACATATTTATTTCTTTAGCACAGATTAATTTACTTGTTTAATTCATTCTAGTTATCAAGGGATTCAGAAAACATCATGGAGAAAGCGAAGAATGGAGGAATGGAAATAGACAGAAAGATGGAAATGAAAATGATCATGATATTCAATACTAATATTTAACGTCTGACACATGGTGTGAATGATAGACTAAGAAGATGAATACAATTGATGATAAGAGATAGAAACAAATACAGAAAAGTGCCAACATCTTTACACAGATCTGGACGGTGGATGTGTTTTCCGGCGAGATGTAGTGGAATGTAAGGATGAGCTTCCCTCTCAGGCTTGCTCGTCTTGTAGGAGTGACCTTGGTATAGAGCTTCACGGTAGGGATTGAAAGGATTTGCCCTGAGACTCACCTCTCGACCTTGTCTCTTAAATCTTCCCGGATCTTCTCCGATCAGTACTCAGACCAGTCTCTCTCTCAATATACAAATATCAAAATATGCCCGTATCAAGTATATTTTCTCATAGAATTTCAGAGGCTATTTATAAGCTCAGCTTTGACTCTCTATAGTGTGGACCCCACTTTATTGTTATGGCAATTTTGGAAATGGTGGAGTGAATATTCCTTCTGTTATGCGATCAATTCCATCAGAAATGCACAACAGTCAGCTGTACACGTGTCAGGATCGTCCGCAATTGCGTTGCTCTTTTGCATCTTCGATCATTTGCTCGCATGCGGTGTTGTTTTTTATTACTACATGTGGTTGAAGTTGCGCTAATCGCTTAGCTCTTGATCGATTGTCACATGCGCCGTAATTGCGTTGATCGTCTATTCATTTTTGAATGATGGGCACAATGCGATGTAGATGCGTTAATCTTTTTATCTTGAGCCATGACTCATACGGTGACTTGATTTCTTGCAAAATAGACTTGAAATATTATTTTCTACCATTGCGATGGTGTCAGTGGGTGTATTGACGACAATTTATAATTTTTGTGTTTCTTAGCTAATTTCTCTACAATTGACGCAACTTTCCTTTCTTTTGATGGCAATATCTAAATAAAGCAGTACAAATAATTTGTATTTCTACAAGTTATCACGTCCCTGAAAAGATGTCATCGTTTCTCAGCACATGGACTTCTCAGTATTCTTTACTCGGATATTCTCACATCGATGGACACTTTTTCAAAATCAATATCACCTCCAAGATATAGTTTAATCCTTTGACCATTGACTTTGAATGTGTTGGATATGTCAGTTCTACCGCTCCTTGAGTGTAAATTTCTTTTATAATGAAAGGTCCCAACCATCACAATTTCAATTTACATGGAAATAAATGAAGTCGTGAGTTGAATAACAAAACTTTTTGGCCAACATCAAAATTTTTCTTACTAATGCGTTGCTGCCAACGCTTCCTGTTCTTTGTAGTTTTTAGCGTTATATGTTTGCAATCTCCATTCATCTAACTCCCGTAACTGTAGTTTTCTCGCTTCACCCGAATCTTCCATGTTGAAGTTGAGCTTCTTGGTTACCCAAAATGCTTTATGCTCAAGCTTTAGTTGTAGATGGCACGCTTTTCCAAAGACAATCACATATAGGGACATTTCGATGGTCGTTTTATACACTATGCGATAAGCCCATAATGCCTCATCCAACTTTTGCACCCAATCCCTTCGCGTTGAGTTGACAACCTTTTCAAGTATTGATTTGATTTCTTGGTTGGAAACCTTAGCTTGACCATGTGTTTGAGGATGGTAAGCTGTTGCGATTTTGTGATGAATGTTATATTTTACTAGGAGCTTACTAACGATGAAATTAATGAAGTGAGTTTCTTTATCACTTATGATGGCACTACATAGCATGTAGTGCCAAAGCGAGTAAAAATGTTTCTCTATAAGAACTTCGAGACTGTTGTCCCATCATTAGAAGTGCATGAAATTGCTTCAATCCATTTTGATACGTTATCAACAGCTACTAAAATGTAGTTGTGGCCATTAAAGGGTGGGAATGAGCCCATGAAGTTAATTCCCAACATCAAAAAATTCAACCTCTAGAATAATGTTCAACAACATCTCATTTCTTCCAGAAATGTTCCTTGTGCATTGGCAGCTGCCACACTTCATAACGTAGTTTATGGTATCTTTAAATAATATGGGCCAATAGTACCCACTATGAAGTACTTTTGTCACACCCCTTCCCAGACTACTCTCTTAGCCCATGCAAGGACATGACTGCAACAACTATCAACCCTTTTATGAAACTTACTGCTTACTAATTCTATTTAGATAATCTGATAACAATATGCAATCTCAAACACAACGGCTGCCACTAAGGCCAAATAGACATTAACCATTAAACACAAAACATTCACAAAATTTACAACACAAGTCTCATAAGTCCCAACTCCCAAGCTTAGTCCCTACATGCAACAACTACAACATGTGTACAAACATTTACAGTAACCACCTAGCTAACGGGTTACTAGAACTCCTGACTTTATGTGGCAGAGCAAATGTAAAGCTATCTTCAGGGGATTTGACTGCTACCTGGGGAAAGAAAACATTTTAAAAAAATAGAGTAAGCTACTAGTCTAGTGAGTGACTTAAGAAAGAAAATAGGTTCTTATGCTTAAGTCTCAATAAAGAGATCATATTGAAACATAAATCTTTACAGTAGCCTTGTACTGAAATGTAATCTTTCAAAGCATTAAACATGTAAAGCTGTTATCATCATAAAATATTAAACTGATCCTTAGTTGAGAGTAACCCTGTTATGGTTAAATCCCAATGTCAAGCCTTAGTTAAGAGAGAACTCTTTTGCTCAATCTCTCGACATCTAATTACTTACGTGCATGTGGTTATAACTAAGTACCATCCTACCTTAGGTACTATGGCTCGGATACCTTCTCCAAGTCCTTTAGTATCGAGCCCGAAGTAACATTAGTCATTTTAATACTTACTCTTTAAAGCATGTATACCTAAACACATAGTAACATATCTTTAAAGGCTCTAACACATGCTTTCTGCATATGAACACACATAAATAGTTTTACAACATTCTTTCATACATGGCATGCGTTTGAAAACATAAACTCCTAGTTTGCATGAAAAACTACTTTGTAAAATAGCTAGCATGAGAATAATCTTTCTTAAAATCATGGATTCTTAAAAATATTATAAATACTTAGCCATTCACAACTTTAGGGCTACTTCTTAAAGGTCGATATGCTTCTAGCCATGGTGTCAATACTGTGGACACAACAACATATATTTAGCTACTAGCAATGGTCTCCCTTTTGAGGCTAACTCTTAATTAAGCTTGCGTTTTTCCTTCCCCTAGAAGACCTTCACTCAACCGCATACCTGGCTATAGGTCAAGTACTTAGAAATTTCTTTGAGATTTAGGTTCTTGCTATGCGGGCAACACACCTCACCAACGCATTCCAACTATGCAACCAACACTTGGTCTAAGTGTTCCTTCAGCCCCACATGGTCATTCACATAAGCATCTATCCATCCTAGTCTTCAACACAAGCCTTCTCAGCCCAAACATCAAGTTAAATGCATAGTGGTGCCCAGCCCTTAGTCTGCCCGAGCATCTACTGTGAGCTGCCAACTTACTCAACCCATGAAGTTGCCCGCTTGTTCATAAAATTCCAAATTCGACTTACTTCATAATAACTTAAATTCTAAAGATCATCTCAAGAAATTTCCTTCCACAAACTTGTTTACAATTTCCTTAGGAAGCTTACATTAAAATTTCAACTTTAAACCCTTTGTGGTTCGTCTTGGAGTCTCAGTTCTTCATTGACGACCCAGAATCACCCGTGAACTGAACCTCTTGTCACTTTTTTCTTGAAACTAGACCCATAGAGCTTGAAACTGAACTGAACCTCTTGAAACTTTCTTCATGAACTGAAACTAGACCCACAGAGCTTTCGAACAACACAAAGAACTCTCAATTTACACAAAGGAATTGTTCAAACTGACTTTTTAAAGTTCATCCTCCCTTTTATACTACCCCCCCCCCCCAATCGTTTATCATAAATGCTTAGCATGACACCTCCACCTCAAGTGGGCTTAGTTCAGGAGATTGGGATAGCTGATGCCCCTAATCGGTGGTTTAAGATTGATTACTTCACCTACTATCAACGCATGCCTTCAGCTAGGTTCAATGCACACCATAGTTCTCATGCAAACCTACTATCAACGCATGTGCCTTGGCCTCCTCTTGGCTTCAATCATCATCGCAACTCCAGCCCTTTTAGCTTTGCAAGGCTTGACCAACGCAAGCTCTACTCATCGCATGTCAAGCTTGATCAACGTACACCTAGCCATCGCCCAAGCCATTGCTTGCCTAAGTGCCCAAGGCTTGTCTTGCCACAACCCTCATCAACCATTCAGCACATATGCGCTCATTGTGGCTTGGTCCATCGCCTAACTCATCGCTTGCTGCCTCAGCGCACATTGCCTTACTCCGGCGCATAGCTCTAACGCACACCAAGTAGCAGCACCTTGTGCTCAATGCCTATACTGGCCCACACGCATGAAAAGCCTCAATCGTCTATCTTTGCGCCCATCGCATAGCTCATCGTCTAGCGTTTACGCTCATCGTCTAGCTCATCACCCTCCTACCATATGCATACTAACCTCACAAGACTTGGTTGTCGCATCCCTTGTCCATGCATAGGGTTGCTTACTCTCAACATGGCTCCTCTTGGCATGCACAACCAATGCATGGCTTTTCTTTACTCTGCCACACTTGGATTCCTTAAGAGCCTAACCTCAACAAGTAAGTAAGTCCAATGCCCATGGCTCACATCCAACACCTAACACAAAGCCAACTCATGAGCTACACACTAATAACACTTAGCGAATTTCTAGCTTCACCCAAGAGTCAAGCTTCCAAACTTAAACATTTCTTCTAACTCTTCACCCTATTCCCTATAATTAAACATTAGTTCTCACATTAACCTACTTACCATACTGATCTCAGTAGTAAACATACACAAGTAGAGAAATTAGGGTTCAGGGTTTACAAATTTTGCTGTCGTGTGCTGGCTTCCATGGCCACCGAATGGTGACTCATAAGATTGATACAAAATGTGATGAAATGAGGTTTCTGGAACGCATTTTCTTAGGATATGATCTGGGCCTCTTTTGTACAGATGTGGCTCATCCCAGTAGTAGAACTTACATTCGTGCGTAAGTTTCTTTTTTTGTTGCGATGTATAGTCCTCTGGGAACTACTTTCAGAACAGAAAATTAACAATGTCTACATACTAGGGCAAAAATTCATCAACCTTTAATATTATTTCATCGGGAAAGGAAGCATTCACCATTGGTTGGCAGCGATTGCACTCAACATTTTCAAGCCATGACAAATGATTTGCAATTTTATTTTCTGATCCTTTACGATCAATGATTTCAGTATCAAATTCTTGCAAGAGTAATACCCATCTGATTAATCATGGCTTGGCGTCCTTCTTTGGCATAATATATTTGATTGCTAAGTGATCCTTATGAATAATTACATTCGATCCTAACAAATATGGTTTGAATTTTTCCACAGCAGATACTACTACAAGCAATTCCTTCTCGGTGGTTATATAATTCCCTTGTGCACTATCAAGGGTTTTGCTTGCATGAACGATTGGATGAAGAATTTTGTCCATGCGTTAGGCTAAGGTCGCACCCATCGCATAATCGCTTCCATCGCATAATCGCTTCCATCGCACATTAATTTGAATGGCTTTTACCAATCGAGTGTGATCAAAATTGGTGTTGTGACTAGCACCTCTTTTAATGTATCAAATGCTCTGAAATAGTTAAATCAAATTCAAAGGGTCTATTGACTTCCAACATTAAATTTAACGGTCTTGCAATTTTTGAAAAACCTTTAACAAATCTATGATAGAATCCAGCATGCCCGAGGAAGTTTTGTAGTGTTTTCACGTTGGTGGGCGGTGGTAAGTTTTCTATGGCGTTAATTTTGGCCTTGTCAACTTCTAATCATGATTTGGACACCCTATGTCCGAGCACTACCCCTTCAGTTACCATAAAATGGCATTTCTTACAATTTAAAACTAGGTTACTGTCCTCACATCTCTTCAAAATATTCTCAAGATTTGCTAGACATATTACATGTCTTGCCATATACTGAGAAGTCGTCCATGAAACATTCCATTTACTCTTCAAGATAATCAGAAAAGATGGCCATCATACACATTTGAAAGGTGCTTCGGGCATTACATAGCCCGAAGGGTATGTGCTGGAAGGCAAATGTCCCATAGGTGTAAGTAACATTCATCTTTTCTTGATCCTCTAGTGCGATCATGATTTGGTTATATCCCGCATAGCCATCTAGGAAGCAAAAGAAGTCGTTCCCTGCTAATCTGTCCAACATTTGATCAATGAATGGCAGGGGAAAGTGACCCTTCTTAGTAGCTGTGTTAAGCTTCCTATAATCCATACATATTCTCCAACCTGTAACTGTATGCATCGGGATAGCTCGTTGTTCTGGTTGGGTACTACAGTCATTTCACCCTTTTTTGGGATGCATTGTAGGAGACTAACCCACGTGCTGTCTGAAATGGGAAAAATAATCCTTGCATCCAACCATTTAATGATCTCCTTTTTTACAACTTCCTTCTTCGTAGGATTGTGTTGGGTTTTATGTCTTTAAAACTCGCAGTTTGTAAGATAATAAACATTTTCTATTGTCAATATACTTGTTATTGATCTCATAAATTGTCTAAATCCAATAAACTAAGACCCATGACTATTGTATAAGTACTTGAACTTTATGTGGAGACATACGAGTGGATTGGGTTCGAGTAAATAGTCAAAATGATCTATGGTACATGAATGAGGTTGGGTACCTTATTCTAGTAACACCATTGGATGCGGTCTACTCTGTAGTTATTACAAAGAGTTGTAAAGTGCTACATACGATGTGATCCTAATTCGTACATGTTATGACATGAAGAGTGGAGATATCCTATGCAATGAGTTTGCATAAGATCAGGACAAAGAAATAAGTCACTCTTACTTTATAACGTTGTTTACTGTTTAAGACTGACTATTTCACCTAGATGACCTAGGTAACTCAATCTTAATCCTGAACTAACTATGAATTCTTGTTTATTTGGGATTGCCCTTAGATTTGCATAGTTGAGGGTTGGCTCTACAACGTCGACTCAATAAGACTCCCATTTCAGGAGTAAGATTGGATAGATAGTTGGAGAAATAGGGTGCAAGACGGAGTTCACGCCTACCCGATTTAGGGATAGGAGAAAGGTTATTCTCTGAAGTACTGAATCCAGGTCTTGAACAAGGGGCCCCACCCTCTCACTGAGTTGAGAGAGTTTGGTTTAGTGGTTGAATCACACTCCGGTTGTTAATTAGAGGATCAGTACGGACTTGAGGAATAAAATGTAATCTCAGAGGGAAAACAGATATTTGACCTAGCCGTTATTACGAACAACCTGTGAATGGTCGACTTTTTGATTATTGTTAAATCATGTGAACATAATATATCTATAGTAAGGGGAGTGCAACTATGAGCTTTAGTGGAGTGACCCATTAGTTAACTAATGGAGACTAATTTGGTCTAATGAGTTTAGTCAATTAATCTCGGATCATTGGAGCCCATGATCTGTAGGTCCGTGAGGTCCCCCTACTAGCTCGTAACGGACTAGCTCTAGAATAGCGTGATCAGTTAATTTGAAACATTCAAATTAGAATTAAGGGATTTAATAATTATATGAGATATAATTATATATTTAATTTTAGAATTAAATGGAATAGAGAATTTATATATTTAAATATGATTTAAATATATAAATATGGATATGTGTTAAAATTAATTTAATATTTGATATTAAATTAATTAAGTTTTATTTAATAATTAATTTATGAAATTAATTAATTTTTAATTTTTAAAATCAAAATAGATTTTATAAAATCAAATTTTGATTTTTAGATAAAATTAGAAAATTGGAATACCAAAAAGACACAAAATGGAAAAAAGAGTTTTTCTATTATCCATCACTAAAGTAGCTCACACATGAAGCGTTGTCATTGCCTTGTCTTCTCCAAGCATGAGTTGCAACTCATGCAACTCCTCTCTTTACATGTTGATATGCAATATAATGAAAAGATTGGAGTGAAAACCGGGCATGTAATCAATAGAGATTTTGAGAGAAAAACTGATTTGAAGAAAGAGTTCTTCAGCTGTTTTTCTGCAGTGATGTAAACCCCGAATTTTACGTTTCCTATATAAGTATGTTTAGTTGAGGATGGTATATTAATTATTTGATAACTGAAAAATTTATGGTGTAGTTACAGGGAAATTACAAATGAAGGGAAAAAAAAGAAGAAAGAAAGGATTAGAGAGGAAGTAGTTGGGTTTAAGCACTAAGTGCTAGATGAGGTGGCGGTTTGACCTTTGAACATTGGAGGCGGCAGGAAGTATAAAAGGAAGAGGAACTTCAAAAGCTCGATTTTGGCAAATGAATTGAGCAAATTAAGTGAGATTGGTGCCATTTGAAAGCTGGGGATCTAGTTTTTTAGGTTGTTTTTCTGGAGAAAGATCTCTTAAGGAGAAGAACAAAAAATGAAGAATTTGCACAAGGGGCAGATTCTCGAATTAATCAGGGCTCAGGGTGAAGATTGGAAGCTCCAAGCCAAAATACAAGGAATTTGGAGTTGGGATTTTAAGGTAAGAAAGTTAACTCAATTCTAAAAGTGTCCTAGATTTTGAGTTATGAATTTTTGAAATTGAAAGAGGAAATCGGTGCGTAAACAGGTAGCTGCTTGGGAAGATTAAGCAAGCAACTCACCATAGTGAGTGAGAGCGAGAGCGAGATAAGGAAGAGGTGAATCTCGCTAAGGATGAAAATCTCGCTGGTTTTGTGCTGATTCTCGCTGGAAAGTGACAAATCTCGCTAAAAGAGGTAAATCTCGCTCATGATGATGATCTCACTCATGAGGGTAATCTCGCTCATGATGACCATCTTGCTAGTAATGCTGATTTTGTTGATGAAAATTTCATTAGTAAGTGAACTATCTGAAGCATTTTGCTAAGAATTCTAAGGAATCTAACTGGGAATTATGTCCTTTCAGGCAAAGAGGAGCTAGGATAGGCATAGGCATATAATCCGTTAAGAGCCTGACGAGTTGTGAGTGGCTAAAATGAACTTAATGCTTTCAATACTTATGCATAAAAGACCATGTAAGTTACAATGATGTTGATGATGAATTTATCTGTCCTCAAGAAACAAATGTTTAATGAATAGCATAGCGTATCTTCTCCAGCTTGTATATGTTTTAAAGCATGCCAAGGTATGTTGTGAATTCATTACAAAAGTTAAGTTCCTATGTTGAAGCATGCCTTTGGGAGGAAGGCTATGATAGAATGAGTCTTTGTGTAAATGGCATGCAATAAAGCTTAATTTGATGCTAGAAAATAAACCGGTACTGAAGGACTTAGAGAAGTTATCTGGGTAATAGTACCTAAGGTGTTGACGGTACTTAGAAAACTCCACGTGCACGTAGGTAGTTCTGAATAAGGTTTTTGGAATAAGAGGGAAAGTTCATGCATAAGTCTAAGTCCCTAAAGTGTGAGTCCCTGACATGTGTACATTGTAATTGGTGGAATGCCGAGGCAAAGTGGCAGACAGAGTAGGCAGACAGGAGGAAAGAATACTGACCCTACCGATAGAGGCCCGGAGGTTAGAAAGAACCCACCGGGAGGAAAGAGAAAGGATAACGATCTAGTGGGCCAGGAAATGACGTCTGAGGGAGAGTCTAGTACTCCCCAGGAAGGGCAGATTCCCAGCTAGAAGATATAGTTTTTGACAGAATAGCGTAGAGTTAGTAGCCAGTGTAGGCTCGTACGAGCTGACCCAGAGAAGAAATATGGCATGGAGAGGTTTAAAGCCCTAGGGGTTGTGACATTCGATGGTACAGTAGACCCAGCTGAAGTCGAGTTATGGCTGGATGTAGTTGAAAAATGTTTCAATGTTATGAGTTGTCCAGAGGACAGGAAGTAGGATTAGCCACATTTCTACTATAGAAAGGAGCGGAGAAATGGTGGAAGGTGATATCCGCTAGACCAGCTAGTACAGATGCGATGTTATGGCTTGAGTTCAGGAAGGCCTTTGAAGACAAGTACTACCCGAGATCGTTCCGAGATGCGAAAAGGGATGAGTTCCTCAGACTGACACAGGGAACGATGTCAATGGCAGAATATAAGCAGAAATTTACAGAACTATCACAGTATGCTTAGCCGATTGTTGCAAAACAAAGAGATAGATGCAGGAAGTTTGAGCAAGGTTTAAGGAAAAGGATTAGAACTCCGGTGGCATCTACGGCTAATTGGTTAGAATTTAACCAGTTAGTAGAAATGGCGACACGAGTTGAGCGGAGTTTAGCCGATGATGAGTAGTTATAAAGGGGCGATGAGGCTGTAATAGGACCGAAAGACAGAGGATCCCGACCCCCAGTTGCGAGTTAGACTAGTGGAAGTCAATTCAGGGGTATGAGTTCGCAGGGATCCAAGAAGAGGAAATTGAGACCCTCTACCAGTGTAGTCAACCGACTAAAGATGCCACGAGCTTGTGAGTCGATAGCCAAGATAGACAGGAAACCAATGTGTTAGAGTTAAATAACATGCAGCGGAAGTATCAAGGATCTATAAGTACTCTAATTCACTAATTTTCGCAAAAACTAAAGCATGTTGCTCATAAAAAATGGGGTTTCAGAACATACCTTTGAAGATCTCTTCAAGAAAATCGTTGTTCAGCTGCTGTCTTCACTTAACATCAACGTGAACCACCTCAAAGCCTACCCTACTATACTCTTGGAGCTTTAGGCAGAGTTGTGGGACTCAAGAATAACTTGTAGATGTGGAGAAATAAGGGAAGCTCACAGCAACAAGTTGAAGAAGACAACTTCTTCTTCACCACGATTTTTCTCTCAAAATTATGTATTCATCTCCTTCCCTCTCCAACAACTCCAAACTTATTTATATATCAAGATGAACATGCAAAGAGATGGAGTGCATGGCTTGCAGCACATGCTTGGAGAATCAAGGTAGAGAAGATCATGGTTTATGTGTGAGCATAAAAGATGATGATAATGGAAAATACTCTTTTTTCATTATGTGCCATGCAAAAGCTATTTTTCCATTTCATTTTTAAAATACAAAATGACTATTAAATCATTTTAATTTAAAATTTGATTTTCTTAAATTAATTTCATAAATTAATTTTTGCACAATAATCATCTTTATATATTTAAATCATATTTAAATATTTTTTCTTTTGTTCCGTTTAATTTGAATGTTTCAAATTAATTTCTCAAGCTACCCTAAAGCGTTCCCATTTACGAGCTAGTAGGGGGACCTCGCAGACCTACAGATCATGGGCTCCAATGATCCAAGATTAATCGGCTAAACTTATTAGACCGATCTAACCTCCATTCGTTAAGTAATGGGTGATTCCACTAAAGCCCATAGCTGAACTCCCTTCACTGTAGATATATTATGTCGACTCGATAGAACCATGATTAGTAAGTTAACCCTTCACAGGTTGCTCGTAATAACAAATGGGTCGAATCTCTGTTTTACCCCCGAAATTACCTCTCATTCCTTAAGTACCACTGATCCCCTAATGAACAATAGATTTGATCCAATCAACAAATTAAATCCCTCTAAGGCTAATGAGAGGGTGAGGCCTCTTGTTCAAGACCCAGAATCAACACTCGAAGGGAATAACCTCTCTACTAACTCTAAACAGTTAGGAGTGAATTCCCTCTTGCACCCTATGTTCCCAGATATTCATCCGGTCTTATCCCTAAAATGGTAAGCTTATTGAGCAGAGGCAATTGGTCTACTCTCACTGTTTGCAGATCAAAGGATAATCCCAAACAAATAGGAGTTCATAGTTAGCTAAGGATTAAGGTTAAGTTACCTAGGACATGTTCACGAACATTGATCCCCTCTTTCATGCAACTGTTGTAAACGTATTTGATAGCATCATGCCTCAGGGTAAAGGATGATTGTCCAAACATCCCTCTTAGAGATTCCATAATCTCTTTGGAAGTGTTCATACCCTCGCGTTTTTTGGCCAAAACTTCAGACAGGCTGGCGAGGATATAAACACGGGCTTTATCATTAGCCTTGATCCATTTATCAAACGCTTACCGAACAGTTCGGTTGGTATTTGAGCTAGGAATGGGAGGACATTCCTCCGTTAAGACAAATCTCAAATCGTCTATCGTGAGTATTGTATTCAAATTTGATTTCCAATTTACATAATTGTCCCCAATCAGTTTTTCTGAAGCCAGCAATTGAATAATAGAACTCGTCATTCTGAAATTATAAACAAATTTTATAAGTGAATTGCTTTTAAATCCAATCAAGTTTTAGAAAAGTGATGATGTACCCATAATCATTATTTTTTCAATGATACTTAAGTGATTTAGAACAAATGCTACCATGGGGCAGTCAAGAATTACTTCACAAAAGCAAGACAGCTCTTGACCAAATACTATCTCCAAAATAACTCATATTCCAATAGACATTTAGTTATCGTTTTCGGTCAAGATCATTACTGACACTTAGTAAGTCTTGTAAGTGTAGACCCGCCATTTTCAGATCTTATAGAACGGTATAAGTATGCCTCCGAAATAGAAGACAATATCCAAGATAGATCTATCAGACCCTATTCATTTTACTGAAGCCTGGGTTGTTTCGAATCCTATGTTATAATCCTCCGTAGGGATCGCTGCGGTTAACGACTAGCTAGTGTCACATGAAAAACGATAGCGGGTGCAACATAAGAATCTCACGGTTCAGACTAATGGAGGAGACCGTAGGACAATGTTGTCACATTTCCTTCACCCATTCACCTTATTATTGACCCATGCAAACACTTTCCGTATGAGGTAGTCGAGGTAAAATCGACAAGAAACTGAGCATGGATCTCACGGTGTGAAATCTTGAGGACGTGAGAGCTAATAACTTTTATTCTCCCACTGAAGTGTTCTAAATTTTTGGATATATTTATACTTAGGTTAGATGGCTAATTTCATACAATCTAAGTCTAAGTATTTTATCCAAATATATAACTCTTATAATTGGATTTAACCTACAAGGTCTAGGTGATAAACCATTTTATTACCTCACATCGCTCACGAATGCTCATAAAACCGGTTACTAACGCTCAATTATTCGGCTATAATCCCCAGGTAGGAGGTGTTTCGTAGACCGTCAACTTAAATACCCCAAGCCTTTGACAAGATTATATACTGGTTGAGTTTGTAACCATAGTTTTACAAGTTTAACGACCCATTTTAACTATTAAAACAAGTGGTTAACCTAAGTGAGCATGCAGCTGTTCTTTGTTATGGATTTTAAACATCTAACCAATTTTATAACAACTTACAAAATTTAGACATGCTTAACATCCACAACAAACAACAAAGGTGTCTAATATAACTATTATATTAAATATAACCCTAACATGGATACTATATATCATAAAAATTATAACACACTGTCAATGCATGTATCATGCTTCCTATAGTGGGGTTTTAATCTACATGGCATACTGTATGCATATACATGAATTTATTTAATTATCACATACATCTCATGCATAAACAATTAAATACTAATGTTATGGTTTTCGTTTTGGCATAAACAAGAAAACAGATAACTAACTATTACAAACAGCTTCATAACTGTCTTTAAACCGCTTGAACCGCTCCAAACCGAACCCAAAACAACTTGAACTGGGATGGATGAGTCTGAACCAAACCAACATAGCCTGAACCGGACCAACCATAACCATTTGAGGCTGAACCGGATTGAACCTTGAGTAAACCGGTCGAACCGGTTGCTCTCGATCCAACCTTAATATGCTGCTAAGGTCGATCATGTAGCGCCTGGAGGTAATCGTCTAACGTCATCGTCTTGAGTTTAGAGGAAGTACACGATCGCATAGTGTTTGCTGGAAGCTAAACAATCATTTAGCTCTATCGCATAGGACTAGACGATCGTTTAGTTCCATCGTAGTGTAATCGTTTAGCTTCATCACATAGTACTAAATGATCTCGCTCTAAACGATCTCGCTGATCTCGCTCTCAACGATCTCGTTCTTAGTGACCACATAACACCATCGCCCCACGCATTCAAGTCGTTGTTTAGTATCTGCCACAGCTAAATGATCACATAGCTCCATCGTATAGAACATCATCGCATCGTATAGCATTTATCTACACAGATCGCTTAGCTCTGCGACCAAACGAACGCTCAGTGCTATCGCGTAGCATTTCATCGCATCGTTTAGCGTGCATCGTTGCTAAACGATCATATAGCACCATCGTTTAGCAAAATCAACGAATCTTCTAGTTCCCACGACTGAAACTAAACGAACGCATAAGGCTATCGTATAACAAATGAACGCATCGCTTAGCTCCCGTAGGTACACAATCGTTTAGCGTTCAACATCACAATGACCAGCCCATATTACTAAACAATCGTATAGATTTTCTTCTCATTGTGTAGCGTCTAGAGCTAAACAATCGTTTAGCAACTAGACCTCAACAATAGATTGAAGCAGAAGCTGAAAACTCTGGAACAGCAGGTCGACCTCATTTGCTTGTTTCTTCAATAACATCTTAATTTCAACTCTAATGACTCCAAATAAATAACAGACTCTTGCTAACACATAAATGCTCATCAAACAAGAGCCAATTACAAATTTAATTGAGAAATAAAAGAGAATTAAAATGCCAAAATAGAGAAAACCATAGTAGTATATCAGTCTTATATATCTCATGAAAAAACACCCACCTTGTCAAAATTAACCGAATTGAAAACTTAAAAGATGCTCTGATACCAATTGTTAGAGTTAAACAACATGCAACAAAATTATCAAGGATCTATAAGCACTCTAATTCACTAATTTTGACAAAAACTAAAGCATGCTGTTCATAAAAATTGGGTTTTCGGAACATACCCTTGAAGAACTCTTCAAGAAAATCGTTGTTCAGCTGCTGTCTTCACTTACATCAACGTGAACCACCTCAAAGCCTTCCCTACTATACTCTTGTAGCTTTAGGTAGAGTTGTGGGACTCAAGAATAACTTGTAGATGTGGAGATATAAGGGAAGCTCACAACAGCAAGTTGAAGAAGACAGCTTCTTCTTCACCACGATTTTTCTCTCAAAATTATGTATTCATCTCCTTCCCTCTCCAACAACTCCAAACTTATTATATATCAACGAGAACATGCAAAAAGATGGAGTGCATGGCTTGCAGCACATGCTTGGAGAATGAAGGTAGAGAAGATCATGGTTTGTGTGTGAGCATAAAAGATGATTATAATGGAAAATACTCTTTTTCCATTATGTGCCATGTAAAAGCTATTTTTCCATTTCATTTTTAAAATACAAAATGACTATTAAATCATTTTAATTTAAAATTTGATTTTCTTAAATTAATTTCATAAATCAATTTAAAAAATAATTAATTTAATATCAAATATTAAATTAATTTTTGCACAATAATCATCTTTATATATTTAAATCATATTTAAATATTTTTTCTTTTGTTCCGTTTAATTTGAATGTTTCAAATTAATTTCTCAAGCTACCCTAAAGCGTTCCCATTTACGAGCTAGTAGGGGGACCTCGCAGACCCACAGATCATGGGCTCCAACGATCCGAGATTAATCGGCTAAACTCATTAGACCGATCTAACCTCCATTCGTTAACTAATAGGTGATTCCACTAAAGCCCATAGCAGAACTCCCTTCACTGTAGATATATTATGTCGACTCGATATAACCATGATTAGTAAGTTAACCCTTCACAGGTTGCTCGTAATAACCACTGGGTCGAATCTCTATTTTACCCCCGAAATTACCTCTCATTCCTTAAGTACCAGTGATCCCCTAATGAACAATAGATTTGTGATCCAATCAACAAATCAAATCCCTCTCTGGTAAATGAGAGGGTGAGGCCTCTTGTTCAAGATCCAGAATCAACACTTGAAGGGAACAACCTCTCTACTAACCTTAAACGGTTAGGAGTGAATTCCCTCTTGCACCCTATGTTCCCAGCTATTCATCCGGTCTTATCCCCAAAATGGTAAGCTTATTGAGCAGAGGCAATTGGTCTACTCTCACCGTTTGTAGATAAAAGGATAATCCCGAGCAAACAGGAGTTCATAGTTAGCTCCGGATTAAGGTTAAGTTACCTAGGTCATCGCTTTGAAATTTTCAGTCTTAAACAGTAAACAGCGTTATAAAGTAAGAGTGACAAGTTTCATGGTTCGATCTTCACAAAACTCATTTGCATAGGACACCCCCACTCCTCATGTCTCAACACGTACGAATTAGGATCACTTCGTATGTAGCACTTTACAACTCTTTGTAACAACTACAGAGTAGGCCGCATCCAATAGTGTTACCAGAATAAGGTACCTAACCTTACTCATATACTATAGATCATTTTGACTATTTACTCGAACCCGATCCACTTGTATGTCTCCACATAATGTTCAAGTACTCATATAATTGTCAAAGGACTTAGGTTTATTGGATTTCTAAAAAACAATATATTCAACAACAACATTATTGAATTCTCAGAATAAGTTCTAATGTTTACAAACCACGAGTTGTAGGACATAAAACCCAACACGATGTGATCTAGTTGTGGCAAGAGGCATCTTGAAGTATGCTATAGTGGCAGAGGGTATGTTTCCAATGTAGACAAGCAGGGCATTTTAAGACAGACTGTCCCCAGGTGAGCAGGGAAGCCCTAACAGCACAACAGACAACCTCCCAGATAGTTAACCAACCAAAGGGCGCTGGAATAGAGGCGAAGGGTCAAGTGGTGCCAAACAGAAGGGTGTCATAGTTCGACCCCAGCAGCAAGGGCGAGTGTATGCTGCGATACACCAGGAGGCAGCGGAGTCTCTAGATGTTGTGACCCGTAATGTCATATTATGTGGACAGTCTGCTTATGTTTTATTTGACCCTGGCCACACATTCATTTATATTCAGCATGTTTGCATCTAGTATAGATAGGTTTTTTGAACCTATGCCGGAAGAGCTATATATCTCTACCCCTATGGGAGATATGATAATAGTAGAGGAATGTTATAAACATTATGAGATGCTGATCAATGGTCAGGACTTTTATGTTGATTTATTTCCCTTGGATTTGCTAGAGTTTAATGCTATCCTAGGGATGGATTTTCTAAGTAAATATCATGCTATAGTGAACTGCTACAAGAAAGAGGTAGTATTCAGAAAATCAAATGGCCAGGATGCAATCCTGGTAGGAAGCAAAAGATTAACTGCGGGAAATCTGATATCAGCAGTAAAGGCCAGGAAGCTGCTGAGTAAGGGATGTAAGGTCTATTTGGCTCATATAGTGATTGCTCAAGGGAAAGAACTAAATCCAGAAGACGTCCCTGTGGTAAATGAATTCCAGGATGTATTTCTAGA
The DNA here is from genome assembly GCF_009727055.1 of Benincasa hispida. Classification (NCBI taxonomy): domain Eukaryota; kingdom Viridiplantae; phylum Streptophyta; class Magnoliopsida; order Cucurbitales; family Cucurbitaceae; genus Benincasa; species Benincasa hispida. Next base: position 50,072,105 of record NC_052357.1, on the reverse strand, counting down.
GGAATTATCGGGATTGCCAATCGATAGAGAAGTGAAGTTCACTATTGACTTAATTCCAGGAACAACTACTATATCGCAAGCACCATACAGAATGGCGCCAATTGAGTTAAAAGAATTAAAGGTTCAACTACAAGAGTTAATTGGCAAGGGATACATTCGACCTAGTGTATCGCCTTGGGGAGCTCTAGTGTTATTTGTAAGGAAGAAATATGGTTTACTTAGATTGTGTATCGACTATAGGCAGCTGAATAAGGTAACGATTAAGAATAAATATCCGTTACCACGCATTGATGATTTGTTTGATCAGCTAAGAGGAGCTACGGTGTTTTCAAAGATAGACCTGAGATTGGGATATCATCAATTGAAGGTGAAGGAAGCTGACATTCCTAAAACCGTATTTAGAATAAGATATAGATATTATGAATTTCTAGTAATGCCATTTGGACTGACAAATGCCCCTGCGGTATTCATGAACCTTATGAACAGGATATTTCATCCCTACTTGGACTAGTTCGTGATAGTATTCATTGATGATATATTGGTATATTTTGGCAGTAGGGACCTGAGGATAGTATTGCAGATGCTATGAGATAGGTAGTTGTATGCTAAGTTCGGTAAATGTGAATTTTGGTTAGATCGGGTTGTATTTCTCGAGCATGTTGTTTTAGCAGATGGTATTAGTGTGGATTCCCAGAAGACGAAAGGAATAGTTAATTGGGAACGACCCATGACTGTTTCAGAGATACGCAGTTTCCTAGGTTTGGCAGGTTATTACAGGAGGTTTGTGGAGGTTTTTTCTAAGATAGCCCTTCCATTGACGAACTTGTCCAAGAAAGGCGTGAGGTTTGAGTGGTCGTCGATAGCTTTTCCATTGACGAACTTGACCAAGAAAGGCATGAGGTTTGAGTAGTCTTTGGAGTGTGAGCATAGTTTTCAGGAGTTGAAACAGAGGCTAGTATCAGCGTCAGTGCTTACCTTGCCTGTTCCAGGTAAGGAATTTGAGATTTATTGTGATGCGCCCCAACAAGGATTGGGATTTGTGTTGATGCAGGATAGGAAAGTGATTGCATCTGCATCTTATCAACTTAAGAAGCATGAGAGCATTTATCTTACGCATGATCTAGAACAGGCAGCGGTTGTTTTGGCTCTGAAGTTGTGAAGACGTTATTTATTTGGAGAGCGTTGTAGAATATTCACAGATCACAAGAGCTTAAAATATGTTTTTGATCAAAAAGAGTTGAATTTCAGAAAGAGAAGATGGATTGAGCTGATCAAAGATTATGACTGTTCCATCGAGTACCACCTTGGTAAGGCTAATGTTGTAGCGGATCCGCTAAATAGGAAATCCTCGGGATCCAGGGCCATTATTGGCTCAATGAGAGGAATTCTATTGTAGGAATTTAGGAATTCTAGAATTGCCACATCAGTGGGATAGTCAGAAGGATTGATAGCTACATTCTAGGTAAGGCTTACCTTAGTAGAAAACCTTAAGCAGGATCGGTTGAAAGACCCTGATCTTCATAAGATTTCTGATGATGTAAGTAAGGGAATCAGAGTTGACTTTCAACTAAGAGCAGATAATGTACTAGAAAAGGAGGGAAGAATGTGTGTGCCTAATAAGCTACGACTTAAGCAAGCCATTTTGGAAGAAGCACACAGTTCTGCTTATGCTATGCATCTAGGAAGCACCAAGATGTATAGAACTTTGAAGAGATCTTACTGGTGGCCTGGGATGAAAAGAGACATAGCATAATATATGGATCAATGTTTAGTCTATCAATAAGTGAAACCTGAGAGACAAAGACCAACAGGATTACTAAACCCACTCCCAGTGCCAGAGTGGAAGTAGAAGCATGTGACAATGGACTTTCTGTTTGGATTGCCTAAGACTCCCTCGGGATACGATGGCATTTGGGTGATAGTCGATAGACTAACCAAGACGGCCAAGTTTGTACCAGTAAAACTTACTTTTTCATGAGGCCATCTAGCTAAGATTTATGTGGACAGGATAATCAGTCATTATGGAGCCCCAACGTCGATAGTGTCAAACCGAGACTTAAGGTTTACTTCAAAATTTTGGCCTAGTTTACAGAAGGCTATGAGCATTAAATTTCATTTCAGTACGACTTTTCATCCACAAACCGATGGACAGTCAGAAAGAACTATATAGAAACTGGAAGATATGTTAAGAGCTTGTGTGTTACAATTCAAAGGAAGTTGGGATACACAATTGTCGTTGATCGAATTTGCATATAACAACAGTTACCATTCTAGTATCAGAATGGCTCCTTATGCAGTGTTGTACAACCGACCTTGTAGGACCCCAGTATGTTGGAACAAAGTGAGAGAATGGAAATTATTGGGTCCAGAATTAGTTCAACAGAAAACAGAGAATGTGAAGCTTATCAGAGATAATCTTAAGGCGGCTCGCGATAGACAGAAGAGCTATGCTGATAAGCGAATAAGAGTACTAGAATTTGAAGTCGGAGATCGAGTATTTCTTCGATTGTCCCTATGGAAAGGAATTCTCCAGTTTGGAAGGTAAGGGAAATTAAGTCCGCGATAAATCGAACCATATAAAATTGTGGAACGAGTTGGTCCAGCAACATATGGGTTGTAGTTATCTATGGAGTTAACTCGTATTCACGATGTATTTCATGTGTCAATGTTAAGGAAGTATGGGCCTGATCCTATGCATATACTAGCAGCATAACTAGTACAGCTCAAAGAAGATTTATCTTACGAGGAAGAGTCCATCGAGATTTTAGACAAGAAAGACCAGGTACTTAGAAATAAGACATTCCTTTGGTGAAAGTACTATGGCATAATCATGGAATCGAGGAAGCAACCTGGGAACCTGAAGAGCAAATGAGAAAGAAATATCCTCAACTTTTCTAATGATATATCAGGTAAATTTCGAGGACAAAATTTCTTTTAAGGGGGAGGTAATTGTAAACCCTGAATTTTACGTTTCCTATATAAGTATGTTTAATAGAGGATGTTATATTAATTATTTGATAAGTGAAAAATTTATGGTGTAGTTATAGGGAAATTACAAATGAAGAGAAAAAAAATAAGAAAGAATGGATTAGAGAGGAAGTAGCTGGGTTTAAGCACTAAGTGCTGGATGAGGTGGCGGTTTGACCTTTGAACATGGGAGGCAACAGGAAGTATAAAAGGAAGAGGAACTTCAAAAGCTTGGTTTTGGCAAATAAATTGAGTAAATTAAGTGAGATTGGTGCCATTTAAAAGCTGGGGATCTAGTTTTTGAGATTGTTTTTCCGGAGAAAGATCTCACAAGGAGAAGAACAAAAAGTGAAGAATTTGCAGAAGGGGCAGATTCTCAGATTAATCAGGGCCCGGGGTGAAGATTGGAAGCTACAAGCCAAATTACAAGGAATTTGGGGCTGAGATTTTAAGGTAAGAAAGTTAAGTTAATTCTAAACAAGTTTGTAGAATGAAGTTTCTTGAAAAGTTCCTAGATTTTGAGTTATGAATTTTTTAAGTTGAAACGGAAAATCGGTACGTAAACAGGCAGCTGCTTGGGAAGATTAAGCAAGTAGCTCACCATAGTGAGCGAAAGCGAAAGCGAGATAAGGAAGAGGTGAATCTCACTAAGGATAAAAATCTCGCTGGTTTTGTGCTGAATCTCGCTGGAAAGTGACAAATCTCGCTAATAAATCTCACTCATGAGGATGATCTCGCTCATGATGACAATCTTGCTAGTAATGCTGATTTTGTTGATGAAAGTTTCATTAGTAAGTGAACTATCTGAAGCATTTTGCTGAGAATTCTAAAGAATCTAATCGGGAATTATGTCTTTTCAGGCCAAGAGGAGCTAGAAGAGACATATAATCCGTTAAGAGCCCCGATGAGCTGTGAGTGGCTAAAATAAACTTAATGCTTTCAATACTTATGCGTAAAAGACCATGTAAGTTACAGTGATGTTGATGATGAATTTATACTTCCTCAAGCAACAAATGTTTAATGAATAGCGTAGCGTAACTTCTCCAGCTTGTATATGTTTTAATGCATGCCAAGGTATGTTGTGAATTCATTACAAAAGTTAAGTTCCCGTGTTGAAGCATGCGTTTGGGAGGAAGGCTATGATAGAATGAGCCTTTGTGTAAATGGCATGCAATAAAGCTTAATTTGATGCTAGAAAATAACCCGGTACTAAAGGACACAGAGAAGGTATCTGGGTAATAGTACCTAAGGTGTTGACGGTACTTAGAAAACTCCACGTGCATGTAGGTAGTTCTAAATGAGAGGCCAAAGTATGGGTCTCCTAGGCCATATACCAGCAAAGAGAGGACTAAGTATGGGTCTCTTGGCCAGTAATAGACGTTAGGAGCTAGAGCGATGTATGCTCGTTCTCAACTAAGGAATAACGATGTTTAATGATGTTTACGAATGGTTATCAATGTTTATGTGTAAAGGAAGTTGCTTGACATGCTCATCGATATATTTACATGTTCGTAATGATGTAATTCATGGTGTAATATGATTCTATAGTCACTCACTGGGGTACTAGCTCACAGATTTTCTATGTTTTCCTTTTCCAGGTAACAGTCAGATTTCTCAAGGTTGATCCTACTGCTGTTTGCCATTAAAAGGCCCAGCTTGTTAAGAAGAACTTAGGTTGATGGTCTGTCTATTTACACATGTTTTGAGAGGGACTAGGGCTTTGTTAGTGATGTTTGGGCCCAACTGTAAATATTTTACCTGTAGATGCTATGTAATGACTGTTTGCATGTGATTATATAAACTTATGTAGAACATTATGGAGGCATGCTGTATGCGTACATTAATGATGTTTAACAGGTTGGTGTTTAGGTTAGAAGGCTAAGGTGGTAAGTGGCTCGTAACTGCTACCGTCACATCTTTTTCCAGATTAAGAGGGTAATCTGGGAGGGGTTGTGAAAAGTGATCTTTTCTCTTTCTACCCCTGATTCAAGCACGTTTTGAGTCCCACAACTCAATCTAGAGCACCAAGAGAATAGTGGGGAAGATCTTGAGGTGGTCTACAACAAGATTTGGAGAAGATAGCAGCTGGTGAAGGAGCTTTGAAGAAGTTCTACAAGAGGTATGTGTTGAAACTCTTTTTTTTCTGCAAAAGCATGCTTTATATTTTGCCAAAATTAGTGATTTTGAGTGCTTATATGATCCTTGTGCTTTCGCTGTTGTTGATACAATCCTACAGATTGAGCCTGCACTGATGTTCAATAGATCCTCCTTTTCCTTCATCAAGTTTGATTTTATACATGTGATAATGGGCAGAAATGCACGTTATTATAAGCCTTTTATTTAGAATTATGAGGGCTGATAAGTAGAATATGCGGTGATTATACTAAGAATTCATGACAAAAGTGAGCATGCATCGATCAACATTGAAAATTTCGGCTAACCCAATATTATGCGTTATTTTGCGTCTAAATGTCTATTTTTGTAGCTAACGCAAGAATCGATCGCATGTAGTGATTCCCACCATCGCAAAAGGTGATCGCATACGTTCATCGCATGGATGTTGCAGCCATCAACTGCATGCGTCCATCACATAGAGGTTGCAGCTACAGAGTAATAACCATAATAGAGGGATGAACGCAAGGGTGGTGGAATGCGATGGTACTTCGAAAACCAAGCATGAACGCATACCTCGAGAGTATCAAAAGATGATATTGACATTTCACCTACCACGCCGTTAGTAGCAGAGATTTAGAGTAGGTCCATCACACCATTAGCATGAGAATTCAGAGCAGGACAATTAATGGTTGACGATTGAACTCTATAAATGGAAGCCTTACAGCCCAACTTCAAATTATCCGAGCTTCTGCCTTAGGGAAGATCCTTGTGATCACAGAAGAAAGCGTGAGAAGACATTCTTTGAGAGTTCTTCATTCCTACAACCATTCTGATGACGACTGGAGCTTCGTCAGAGATAGATCTCGAGAGAGACTACTCCACCACCTATCCATGGCACCACCGGCAGCCTTGACACACATCTGATGGAAGCAAGATATTGCTTACATCTGGCCCTCTATCTCTCTTCTATCTCTGTATTGTATTACATTGTGGAGACATTAATACAATTTGTGATCAATGCATTTCTTTATCTCCTTCGACTCCATCTTCATTTACCTCTTCTTTATCTTCCTTTACCTTCAATGCAATGACTAAGTAAGATTGCTAGAGTATCGCATACTTAATCATGCGGCATACACATATGAAGCATGTAGCAAACCATCGAGAGGTGTGCGTTGCGCGAGTATTGTGAGAAAATGCTCTTTGCTTAGTGTGGGGCTGTAGCAACGCTTGTCTATGAGCTAATCAGCAGCGACTAACTGCCTAAGAGGGTAAGTCGTGGAACTCACTAAGCAAAGTAAGCAGTGTTCCTAGAGATAGGAATAATCTTATATCAACCATGCTTTATGTGATTACCTTGTCTTATGAGCACATCATTCATCATTGGGCATACTTGAGAGAGTAGTCTAAAAACCAAATCTAAGCCTGAGAGAGTCAGATTGGATTGCATAAGCAAAAATAGAGGCTTAGAAATAAGTTCTATTTGCTATTACACAGTGCATGCACCCTATAGATAGGATATGATAGTATGCGGTCACACCGCATGCGTCCAGAAGTAGGATACGGTGGTATGCGGTCACCTTGTTTATGTGTTAGATCGTGTGAGCAAGAACAGAGACTTAGACATAAGTCCTATTGACATTATCGCATATGCATCGCATGCATCTTAGTCTTGTGTATAGCATAATCGTATAACTTGTGCTAGCTGGCGTTACCCTTGCGATCAAGCCTATTGTTATAGTGAATTCATACCCTCCACCATTTTATCTATTTTCCCATGCATCTTATCACGAATTAACAGTTGCCGTGTCTCTAACTCTCATAGTCATACTTCCATTGCTTAATCTGTTTAGTTAGGAGTAAGAGTAGCGCATAGTTCTTAAACTTCAATATTCTTTTATTCTTCGCACCAAACACAATACTTCATAACATTTAGCTACAAGTGTCACACCCCGCCCCAGACTACCCTCTGGGCCCGAGAAAGGGCGTGACTGACAGTAGTTGTCAACCCTTTTTTGTTCACACTTACTGCCTAATAACTCTTGCGAAAATAACTCTAATACCAATGAACAAATTCTACAACCAATTGATTAAGTCAAGGAGACAAACAACAACTGATTAGATAGGCCCATTTTATTACAACAATGTAACATTTATACAACTCCAAGACTTAGCTACAAAGTTTACAACAATAGCTATAAAACCCTCTAGAAGTGTAACTGTGGCTTGTGGAAGATCTTGACCTTAGCAGCACCCTGGAACTCCTCACCTTTCGCTACCTTGGGCTGTCTCTTATACACATCTAGATGTGTATAAGAGACAGGCATGAGCTATAAAGCCTAGTGAGTGGTGCCTTTAGGTAAACAAATAACTTTGTCAACAAAAATATACTTTTGGAAAGCAATGCATAGTCAACAAGAACATTATCACAAGTTCACAATTATTTTCCAGCCAAACCTCTGGACAATCCCCAGTTCGACCGCTGGTTAAAACAATCAACCCAGGTTAACCACTGGTTATTACATAATATGAACATCCCTAGCTTTACCGTTGGTTATCCCTGGCATGGTCATACGTTTTTCCCAGCACTTTCACACATATACTAAAGCAACGTATCAACAATTTCTGTGGAAACTTTCCCTATACCCTATTATCTCTTCAATGTACACATCGACTATTTTTCCGCTAGCTATGCTTAGGTAACTTGACTATATTTCCCGCCGGTCGTCACCGACTATTATTTCCCACCGATCGAAGCCGATTATATTTTCCCACCAAGTACTTTTTCAAGCATGCTAACTATATATCCCGGGTACAATTCTAGTTTCCAACACAAACATACAAGCAATATCTTAACAAGCATAGTAACAAGATAAACTTATATCCCTGATCATGCCAATTTAACATTATCCCCTATATATATTTACCTATATATAGAAATTACATCAACAATACAACAACACAATAACCACTCACCTTGGTTGGTTAGGAACTTTCCTTTCCGAAGTTCCTTACGTTTCAGGAAGCTTACCATAAAATCTTAGCTCATAACTTCTCATGGTTTGGCCGGAAACATCAAAACATCAAGACTGGCCCAACTTACCCGACAGCTTGACCCCTCTGTCTTGTCCTCACTTTCCAACCCGATTCCTTGGAGCTTCTTCTCCGGCAGCCCTAGCCTGGAAACTAGACTCTCCTAGCTTTCAAATGGATTTGGAATCACATCAAACGCACGAGTATTCCGGGAGAACTCGTTCCAAATTGATGTTACTTCCTATCTTTTCTGTCCGACAGCATCTCCCCTCTTGGAACTTCTTGACCAACACATGGTCTCCTCCCAATACACTCTTCTTTATGTCCTTTGAAGAGAATTGAGTTCTTATCTGAAGTCCTTGGCCCTATTTATAGGCATCCAAGATTGCTCCACGGGCAATAGCTCCTACTTGACCGCATGTCCAAGTGTCTTTTCCTCACACCATCAATGCATTCTTACATCAGCGCAAGCCAAAGTGTCTTCTTTTTCTTTCAGCAACGCATAGCCCTCAATTTTGCACGTCTTCTTATGCATCCACCTCTTTTACTTAAGGCTTAAGAATTCCTCCTAACAAGCCACATGTCCGGATAACGTCCTTGAATGCGTCCATCCTTCATATGCGTTCATCCTTGATGTGCGTTTATCCAACTTCATATGCATTCACAAACCCTTGGATGTTGAACGCATGGTAATTGCATAAATTCTTAGACTCATTTGCATATCCCTTAGTCCAACGCATGACCAGCGACACATGGAGAACGAACGCATATTTATTCACTCCATTTCCACACATCAGCATGCAATAGGATGGACTGATTCCCTTTATATCAATGAGGGTCCATCCTATCGCTTTGATGTATTTCTTTAAAACCTTCAAGAGAGAATATTCTTTCTCTTCTGAAAGTGTAGCTGACATAATGATCGATAAGGTATCATTCTAACCAAGGAACATATATTTCAAGTGGGTGGGGAGTGTTTCCAACTCCAAAACTGGTGACTGATCAAACGAAGCCTTGATTTTGCCTTCTGATCTTTTGAACCCAAGGGTTTAAAATTCTTTTGTTTCTCCTTCATCGCATAGCAAGATTCAAATGTTGCAGTTGCCTCATCTTTCAATTCCATTTCTTCATCAATTTCAAATTCCATCTTACAAGGCCAAACTTCTTCCAATTCAACTATTTCACATACGCTAATCTCATCAGGGTACTCCATCGCCTTAAGGATATTAAACGTGATCTTTTGACCATTGACTTGCATGGTGAGTTTTCCCTTGTGCACATCAATTTGGGTTCTTCTTGTTGATAGGAAGAGTCTTCCCAAAATGATGGGCACATCTTTGTCTGCTTCGTAATCTAAAATAATGAAGTCAGCTGGCAAGATGAACTTATCTACTTTCACGAGCACGTATTCTAATTTTCCTTCTGGGTGTACCAAGGAAGGGTCAGCCAATTGCAAGGTAAACGTGGTAGGTGCAAGTTTTCCTATTCTCAGTTGTTTGAAGATTGATAAAGGCATAAGATTGATGCTGCCTCTAAGGTCGCATAGAGCATACCATATATAAACTCCTCCAATGGAATAGGGGATGGTGAAACTCCCTAGGTCTCGCACTTGTGGGATAATGGTGTTATAATCTTGTGTGAATACGACAGTCTCCTAACTTCCCACCTTCCTCTTCTTTGATATAATATCTTTTAGGAATTCAGCACAAGTTGGCATTTGCTCTAATGCCTCGATGAGTGGAATGTTAATGTACAGTTGCTTTAACACTCCTAGGAAACATTGGAATTGGCCTTCATCATTCTTCTTTCTCAATCTTTGTGGGTATGAAGGCAGTTGCACCTCATTTGACACCTTCGATGTAGAGGTTGTCATAGATGAGTCTCTATGTTCCTCTTAGAATTCGTGCGATGGTATTCGTGATTCCTGCATGGGTTGTGTAACGACCCGACCCCTTAGGACTTAGGTTAGGCCGTTACTAAAATAAATGCATGAATAGAATTTAAAACGACGCTCAGTTATGTTGAAATAAATGTTAATTAAATAAGAGAAGTTCAAAAGATATTTATTAAATGCAATTGTTAAAACAATAATAGGGTACCCATAATTCGTAAAGACTATTAAAAGTATGTAAAAGAAATAGTCCTTAATAATAAGTTTAAAACAGTAAAACTAAACATTAAGGGAAAAATAAGGACTCTAAATGTCATGATGCGAAAGCGTAAAAACTAGTCCCAGTGGCACGATCATGAATTCCACTGTGCCATTGCCAGTGCATCTCTACCCTTGCCTGAAACAACAACATGAGAAAGAATGAGTATGAAATACTCAGTATGTAGCCCCACCACTAGGGTCAGGCTAGGCATCTATTTCCTCTAAATACCCGCATATGGCACATAAATACATGAAATAGACAAAAGACTGAGTCCTATCCTATTGTCATTAAGTATGCCCACAAAACTAGTGAATCCCGAAGGAAACACAAAACTGGTAAATCTCGAAGGAAACACAAAACTGGTGAATCCTGAAGGAAACACAAACAGGTGAATCCCGAAGGAAACAAAAACTGGTGAATCCTGAAGGAAACACAAAATTGGTGAGCATCTAACTAATCAATGAGGATATTCACACAGTCTCAATGTTCAAAGAATCAACACCGTATAATTCTAAAACATACATGAAATCCTTGGTACCATGGCTCCATCACATACATATAATCCTCAACATCATAATATACAACATTCATGTAAACCTTACATCATAATTCTATAACATAGAAGTATGGCTTAACACCAGCAGGTCAGACGTCGACATATGAAAACACATATCATCACATACTAACGATCAAGTGCTTAGGTGTGTGTTTAAACAATTCAGAACTCATGCCAGAACATACTTTGATTCAGATCATACTATCAATCAACATGCTAACAATTTACCATAACATACACTCACCATGCTAGCATACAACTAAAGCCTGGCCCATGAGCAGTTCCAGCAATAAGATTACTTACCTCAAATAAAGTCCAAAAGTTAAGTCAAGCGAACAAACTCCTTTCTAGCTTTCCACAAGTTTTGAATGAGATCCTAGAACATGGACAAAAATCGATCTTAACCTTTAAGCCCAGTTTTTAAACATTAAATTATTCCCAAATTACCAGCACAACTTACCCAAAAGCTTGTCGAAACCATATCCAAATCCTCTTGACACCACATTTTTTACTTCAAAGTTTCTCCAAACAAATATGTGTCAATAGATTGAAGCCAATAAATCCAATTAAAATAGCACAAACTTACCCCAAATCCACAAGTTCCGACGACCCTTATTGTTGGCAGCACAAACGACGAGAAACGACGGATCTGAAGCACCTTTGCGTGACTGACGACGAGCGACCCAAAAGTGAGGCGTAGTGGTGGCCGCCTGGGTGTGAGTCTTCGGATCTGCCGTGAATGACAGCGAAACTCGAGACTCTGGTGATGACCTACAACCCATGGAGACCAGCGTGAGCTGACGAGCTGTACCATCGGGGTTCGACGGTCGGAGGATCGGCTGAGGAGAATCATACGAAGATGGCACAGACGTGAGTGACTGGGTTTATGCAGAAGCGCGGTGCACGATAGACATCTGATTTCCGATCTGGGCGACAACTGAAGGCTGAGTGGTGTGGCTGAGAGAGTTCGGACTCAGATCTAGCGGCTGACGAGGCTGGGTGACTGAGGCGGTGGCGGAGAAATGGAGGTCGGGGAGGGGGGTCTCGGTGGCTGCTGGGAGAGAAAGAAAAGAAAAAGAGAAAAAAAAAAGAGAAAAAAAAGGGAAAGAAAAGGGAAGGATTAAATAAAATAAAAATAAAATAATATATTTTATTTTATTTATTTTATTCTTTTTCTAATCCCCATTATTTTCTTAAATTCCCTCATTTTCCAATTTGGAATTAATTCCTGCCATCAATTTCCAACATATTCCAACTTCAATAATCAAATTACAGTAATTACTCTTAAATGTCCAAAATTCCAAAAACAAAACCCTCCAAATAATGAAAATTACTGAAATTCCAAATAATAAAGTTGCTGAAATTACATTATTACTAAAAAAATGTGTGGGGTGTTATAGGTTGAGCGTCGGTATGTTCATCAAAAGAATATTTTTGTGCCTCATTAGTAGTCTTGCTTGATTTTTCCTTTAGATCTTCTTTCATGATGTGACCATTTCTGAGTGTCACTGCGTGACATTGTTCTTTTCCTGAACTCCTGCATTGCGAGGAACTTCAGTGGTGCTTGGAAGTGAACCTTACAGTCTGTTTTTCAATTCTCCAGCGATATGCCCCATTTGGATTTCAAGATTTTGAATGGATGTCGCTTGATTTTGCAGAATCACTTCATTTTTCTGTATATATTATTTCAAAAAAAGTTTAAGAGGTGTAGTGGCTGGTGGTTGCGATGAGCTTGCTTCTTGTTGATGCCCATTTTGTCTTTGATGGAACCCAAGTGGTCCATCTCTAGAGGCATTGTGATGGTTAGCTTGTGCTTTGTTGATTTCCTCCCCACAAAAAATTTGGGTGGCTTCGCTAACCAGGGTTGTAGCTATTGAAAAAGGGTTTTTTTTTTTTTTTTTTTTTTTTTTTTTTTTAAAGTAGACAGATTGTGGGTTACATGGGCCTGTCTCTTATACACATCTAGATGTGTATAAGAGACAGGATTGTGGGTTACATGGGCATACCTCGAATGTGTGAGGTTCTTCACAGAGAATGCAATTCTCATTAGCCATCTGGGTAACTGCATTCACTTGCCCATTTCTTGTGCCTATTTAGTCCTGGTCATCGCCTGCAATAGGTTAGTCATCGCATTCACCTGCGTTTGGAGCGATGCAATGACATCATTACTCTATCCTCTCTCGTCTGATCTTGAGCAATATTCACTTTCTTTCCAATCTTCATGGTTCTTCGAGATGCGATCAAGGATGGTTTTAACTTGCACATAAGTCTTGTCCAACAAACCACCTGCTAGGGTAGCATTTACAGCTATTTGTGATGCTGAATTCAAACCATAATAGAAAACCTCCATTTGTAGGCAATCAGGGAGTCCATTATGCCGACAATCTCTCACTAGCATTTTGAACCTTGCCCACGAATCGTTGAGTGTTTCATTTTCTTCCTGTTGAAAATTTGTGATCGCCCTTCTCATTTTTTTTGTTTTTGTAGGTAGGAAGTATTCCTTCATAAACTTCTCCACAACTTGTTCCCACAATGTGATTTCACCAAGTTCAAGTGAATATGCCCACTTTCTGGCGTCACCACACAATGAAAATGGAAACAATGCTAGTCGAACGTCTTCAGGAGTAATGTTGGGGAATACAACTGTATTGCAAATTTTGATGAAACTTCTCAAATGTACGTGAGGATCTTCACCTCATCTTCCTCCAAATTGACTAGCGATCTGAATCGTTTGGAGCATCACAGGCTTCATTTCAAACATGGATCTGTCTAATGCTAGTTGCATGATCCCAGGTGAGAAATCATATAAGATATGTGAAGCATATTCCCTGATAGGCCTATTGCCATCATTAGCTAGAAGAATGGGGTTGGTGAGAGAATCTGCATTATCAATGATGACTGCATGTGGCTCTTCTGGATTATCTTGTTGATCTACCATCCTCTGAGCCCTATTCCTTTGTCTCCTCTTTTTATTTGCTCTTCATCTTCTGTGAAAGGTCTCTCAATCTCTAGGTCGTATACAAGCTCTGGCGTAGATCTCTCACTCATAAAACGTTTGTACCTTTTTCATAGATAAGGGTACAATACTAAAAAAGCTGAGACCTTCGCGCGCTTAGTTACCTCAATCCCTGTTTTGATATGCGATGAGATGAATGCCAAGTGATGGTTTATAACGCATGGTTTTATCTAGTTAAATCCAAGTATAAGATCAACTAGAGTCCTGGTGAGTCCAAGGTTGAACTCAGGATTGTGCTATATGTGAATGTTGACAACTATTGTCTCGATCTTGACACGACTTGTTCATTAAATAGGTGATGAGTTGTAATGCTATTCTAATGCTAAATATGATTCTAATGATGAATGCGATGGAAATCGCGACTTTAAGTGAAACAGTCTGTGCGATAAGTATGAAATTCGAATGAACGAGAATAGGGTTGAGAAGAATATTCACTAACATTCCTAAGTAAACGCATAAGTCATACATTCAAGCAGATCAGTCAAAATTATGACTTACACTTTTCAGCGTACAGAGCCATAATATCCTATCTCTAGGTTGCATGCGATGAGTGTTTATTACAAAAGATATTTCCTTATTTCTAAAGAAGCTCTCTTCATGTTTTATGAGATCTAAATCTTTAGCCCTTTCAAACCTAGATTTAATCAATTCAGAATAATATGTTGACTTATTCAAGTACTTCAATAAGCATGCATAAAACAAGTAGAACACATGGTTTAAGTCTTACTTAGTTCATGTTAGCTAAATGTTTCTCAACCCATAGAGAACTTAGTTGCTCATGATGAAAATAGAAGAGATGGATAAAAGATAAACTGAATATGCATTCATATTGGGAAAAATATCTTTCAACGTTTACACAATACAAATACAACTAAGAAAGATAAGAAATAGAGATAGAGAATCAAGCCGTGGTGTGCAATTTCTTGTTCCCTTTGGCTTTGTCAATGACTACTTCACTAAAAGTGTGTTGAAAATGAAGTTCATCTTCTTCTTCCAGAGGGAAATCCTAAGTCTTGTTACGAGTGGTTCAAAAGAGGAGTAACTATTTAAGCAAAGTTTTTTTTTCCAATTTCTTGGTTATGTCATGCATGGTAATCTCGTGGTGTACTTATAGGCATTTAAAGGCTGCTTTTCCTCTCTCACTAATTATTATACTGATAAGGTGTATGAAATTTCATACCCTGATGCACCGCCTGCTTCACATCAAAAATTCATTGGGTGAAGCTTTCTTATCAACTACTAACTTGGTCTTTGATTTGACTTCCACCGCCCATTTTTCATGTCATTCCCCATCCCATGAAGCCACTGACTTTAAGAGCTCATCGCGATCGCATAAGTAGACTTTCTGCACCAAACAAAGTACAATTTTTATAACAATTGTAAACAGATAAGCTTTGTGTGTGTGTGTGATCACATTAATGTAATTATTTCTATAAATTCCTTATTAAGTTGTCGTATTTTCAGAGCTTTTTCCTAATTGTTTTAGATAAAAGAGGCAAAATAACTTGTATTTCTACAAGCTTTGTGTGTGTGTGTGATCGCACGAAGCCATCACATTGTATTTATACTCAATTTCCATGTGCAACAGTTATCATCGTTAAATTTATCAAAAGCAAGTATTTGTATAATAGAGTTTGAGATGTTGAAGATATAAACAAATTCTATTAGTGAAAGGCTACTAAATCCAATCAATTTTAGCAAAAAGTAATAATGTACCCATATTCATTATTAATTGCAACGATACTTCAGTGAGTCAGAATAACCGCTACTGAGGGGCAGTCAATTACTCCTTTACTAAACCAAGGCATTCTTGACTCAATACTAGTATCAAAATAACTCTTATTCCTATAGCATTTAGTTATCGTTTTCCGGTCAAGAACTTACTAACACATAGTAACTTTTGTAAGTGTAACTCTCTATTTTCACATCTCAAAGAACGGTATCAACAAGCTACCGAGAGACAGACAATGCTGAAGATGGAACTAAGAGAATTTATCCATTTTTGGAGTTTGCGGTGTTTTGATCCTCAAGTCACAACCCTCCGAATGGGTGGTCGTGCTAAAACGATACATAGGCGAAACATGGGAATCTCACGGTGCAACCTAATGGAGGAGACCGTAGGATTTGTTGACACATTTCCTTCTCCTACTTACTATGAACTACTTCCCCTATTCACCTTGCTATTGACCAATGAAAATAATTTATGAATGGAGCCATCACGGTAAAAGCGACACGAAGCCGAACATGAATCTTACGGTGTGAACACTTAGGGACGTGAGAGCTAAAATAATATATTATATTTATTATTAATCTCCCATTGAAGTGCTCTAAAATAATTTAGGTATACCTTTACATATGTATATTCTTGCTAATTAAAACAACCTAAGTCTAGGTGTTTATCCGGGTATAAGTTTTATACTGGATTTAACCTACGATGTCTAAGTGATAAACCTTTTGTTACCTCACATTGCTTACACATGCTCATAAAACTAGGTTAACTATACTAAAAAATGGCTAAATCCCCAGGTAGTATATGTTCCGTAAATCGTCAACTTAAATACCTTCAGCCTTAGACATTATTAGCCTGCGTTTGTTTGTAACCATAGTTCTACAAGATAACGAACTATTTTTACTATTTAAAACAAGATGTTATTTGCCAACCCTGGGTAAGCATGCATTTATCTTTGTTATAGATTTTAAATGTCTAATTAATTTTCTAACAATTATAACTTAGACAAATCTATAACACACATCAACATTCCATAATTTAATATAACATTTTATATCAAATCACATGAAACCTTAAACATGCAAACTATATATTATAACATTTATAACATACTTTCAGTGCATGCAACATGCTTTCTTATGGTGGAATTTTAAATCTACATGGCATACTTTATGCACAAACAAGATTTATTTAATTAAAACATACATTCATAATGCATAAATAATTAAACACGCACTGAAATAGACCAGTTTTTGCATCCTAATCAAGCAAACACCCAAATTATTACAATGATAAACCACAAACTGCTCCAAACCTCTTTTGAACCATTCGGACTAGCACAAAGCAGCTGAAAAAAAGCTTGAATCGGAGCTCCAAGGCTACAAAAAGGGTGAACTAGACCACCAGGGCTTAAAACTGGCTGAACCAAACCAGAAATGGTTGAACCATTTCAGTCGGACCGGATCCTCGTGTGCACGCGTTTCTAGGGAAGAAAAGCACCATGATGGTATTGGAGATCGTCGTGGCACTCCCTCCATTCTGGGGAAAATGAAGAAATTAACATGTGGAAGCAATTAGGATCTTAAGCACTTTAACTACATTAATTTTAGATAACAAGCATGCATGTTTATTCCAACATATTAAGGGTTTAGAAATGCAACCTTTGAAGAACTCTGAAATTACTCTGATCTACAGCCAATTTCTGATTACGAATAGCTCGTGGACCACTATAAGAGTCTTCCTCACTATTCTCTGGCCTTGGAAGGATTGTGGAATGCAAATAGTAAATAGAATGAAGGGGATTTTAAGGATTGGAGAGTCTTATTTAAATCTTATTTAAATATTATTTAAATATCTCCTATTTTCTTTCTCTTTGAATTAAATATTAAGTTAAATATATCGTATATATTTTAACGCTTTGCTCCAAAAATAAAATTTCAACACTTCAAATTCATTCGTCACACTGTTCTAAGGTTTAGTCCAATATAATCTAGTAAGGGGACCTCATAGACCTACAGATCATAGGCTTCAACAATTCGAGATTAACCGGCTAAACTCTTTAACCTAATTAACCACCATATATTAACTACCGGATCACTTCACTAAAGCCCAGTAGTTGCACTCCCCTCACCCTAGATATATTATGTCCACTCGATATAACCATGATTAGTAAGTCAACCCTTCACAGGATGTTCGTAATAATGGTCGAGTCAAAAGTTGTTTTACCCCCGAGATTACATCTTGCTCCTTACGTCCCACTGATTGTTTAATGAACAATTAGTTTGTGATCCACCATTAAACCGAGTCCCTCTCGGGACAATGAGAGAGTGGGGCCCCTTGTTCAAGGCCTGAAGTTAGCACTTAAGGGAATAACCTCCCTACTATCTCTAAAAGCGGGTAGGAGTGAATACTGTCTTGCACCCTATGTGCCTAGTTATCTACTCAATCTTACCATTGAAATGGAAGGCTTATTGAGTGGGCGTTGTTGAGCTAACACCCACCCATGCAAATCTAAGGATAATCCTGAATAAACAGGAGTTCATAGTTAGCTCAGGATTAAGGTCAAGTTACCTAGGTCACGTTTTGAAATAGTCAGTCTTAAACAGTCAACAACGTTATAAAGTAAGAGTGACTTATTTCTTGGTCCGATCCTATGCAAACTCGTTGCATAGGATGCCTGATAACTTGTAAAAATAAAAGTTATTATATCTCTTTTATTTGAAATAATAAGGCAAAGGCATGCAATTTAGATAAATTTTGTCAATAAATCTATACAAAAAGAAAAAAGCATGCAATCACATACTTCTAACGCATAATATATTTAAATTCAAGATTAATTTCGCTACTTCTGTGCAGTATATCCTTCAGAAGTCTGATGATCGCATGATGGCATGCCCATTAATGTGTTCAAAGCTAGAAACGACATTAGAAGAAAATGAAGACGATCACATAAGCTGCAAGCAATGAGGCATGACATGATATGGGCGGTAGGTGTCATATCACAAGTTGCATTTATGGCCGACAGGAAAGCTGTGTTGAAGATTCAATGAAACACTGACATGTTGTAATCGCCACGACAGGATATGGAATTTAATGTGCCCCATCAACGCCATCATGAGCTTAAGAAAAGCAGTGCTCGTAAATGCCTATAAATACCCATGCAAATTCCATGCAGAAGGAGTTTCAAGTTCGAAGTTCTTAGTGTTGTTCTGAGTTTTTCAATAGACATTGTGACATATATTAGGGGATATATTATGGGAGATAAGAAGAACACCCTGAGAAAGGATTCTACTTGAAACCTCTATCATTCTTCCATAGAAACTCCATGGTGAGAGCTTAGAACTCTAAGGAAAAAAGAAGATAATACTGTTCGATTATCTAAGGAAGCAATTGTAAAACTAAAGGAACTCCATTTATAGAGGACCTTTGAGCAGAAGCGGATCGTCCAAATGCCATTGTGATTGAATGCATACATTTACAGTCATACAGAACAGATTATGCATAAATCTTAAATTATAGCATGCTTTGAAATAAAAAACAAAAGATCAAGAGACTATACCTTCTAAGAACTATTCTTCAAGTAATCCCTCGATAGTAATCATTCATGAACGCAGCGAACAAGTCTTGAACTCCCTCAAACTAGTAGCAAGCAGCAACTCGATCATCGAACCAAATAGGACACTACCACTTGAAGACCTTGGTATTCTCAATGTGAGAATCCAGGAGTGGTGGCCTCTGGCTAATTTTGGTTAGAGGGAAGTTTGGTGAGGAGGAGGAAGACAATCGAGAAGGGAATAACACTATCATATAGACGACCAAGTCTATCGTATAGAAAAATCTCTTGATCGTGTAGATAATGAAGGTATCATATAGTCTCTCTGGCAATCATGTAGTTACTCGATTGTTAACTTGATAGTAACTTTCATTAGTTCTCAGAATTAAAATCAAATTTCATTTATCCCAATATGCCATAAAACTAAATAACTACCCACTAAGGGTGGTTGGAGAAAAAGAATTTAATTATCAAATAATTAATAAATATAAATAAATATGATAACTAACTTATCATATTATATTTATAACCTAGAGTTTTAATATTGCATCATATACAATATATAAACCATAGTTCTTTTTCTCTATTTTATGGCATTTAATATAAATCATATTTATATTAAATTTAATAACTATGAATCTCATTCATAGAAAATATATTTGAATCATATTCA
Organism: Benincasa hispida; assembly: GCF_009727055.1. Lineage (NCBI taxonomy): Eukaryota > Viridiplantae > Streptophyta > Magnoliopsida > Cucurbitales > Cucurbitaceae > Benincasa > Benincasa hispida. The sequence goes on along the minus strand of NC_052357.1, from coordinate 50,052,310 downwards.
AATATTAGTTCCTCCAATTAAACAATAATGTGTCAAATATATTATATCAATTATATCATATATAATTGAATTAATTGAATTATATCATATATAATCAAATTCCCTCTCATTAATTTGAACATTTCAAATTAACCCAAAAACTGATTCTCAACTTAAATCCATTGAGCTACCAAGGGGATCTTATGGATCTGTAGCTTGAAGCTTTAACGGTATGAGAATAACTGATTAAACTCTTTAATCACATTATTGTTAGGCATTCCACTAAAGACCGACAATTGCACTCTTCACACTATAGATATATTTCTGTATCCATTGGATGTAACCAATCAATAGTACGATGACCCTTCACAAATTGCTCGTAAGTACAACTGGGACAAATTACCATTTTGCCCCTGTAGTTACATCTTACTCCTTAAGTACCATTGATCCCTTTCATGAACAATAAATCATAGTCCCACTATGACTAAGTCCTTCTCGGGCCGAGAGAGGGTGTAGCGCTGCATTGTTTAAGACCTGAAATCAGCACTTAAGAGAGCAATTTATCTACTTACCTCTACTTCGAGGAAGGAGTGAATTCCATCTTGTGTAGTTGAGTTCTCAGCTCCCCAATCGGACGAATCCCCGATAGGCTTGTTGAGTCGGCAATCTAGCCACTCTCACCCATGCAAATCAAAAGACCGATCTCATAGGCAAGAGTTCACAACTCACTCAGGTCATTATATAATGAAATGAAAGTCATGTTACCTATGGTCATCATAGTGAAATGAAAGTCTCAATTATGAACGACATTATATAATGAGACTAAACATTTGGTGGTCCGGTCTTATACAAATTCCTTTGTATAGGATATCCCCGCTCGCATGTCTAATACATGAATGATCAGGATCAGATCATTTGTAGCACTTTACAACATTTGTAACACCTACAAAGTGGGCCAGACTCATAGTTCCACTAGGATAAGGTGGCCAGCTTTATCCATATACTACAGACTATTTAGGTTATCACTTAAACACGACCCACTTGTATGTCTCCACATACATGTTTAAGTTACAACGACAATCGTGGATCTTAGTTTATTGGTTTGTGGTTAATGAAACTAAAATAACATATATTTCATAGACAGAAGTGAATAAAATATCATATATTATAAATCATAGAATGTTTGTCCATATAAGTGTTTACAAATTACAGAACCCTATGTGACTTAGGGCATCAACCCCAACAACCTCCCACTTATCCTAAAGCTAGTGGGGTGTACAAGATAATCAAATTACAAGTACAAAAAACAATAAACTAGGGCACAAACAAGCCCAGTACAAGATCTCCCACTTGCCCTAGTCCAGCCGTGGTCTGTCCCATTGATTCATACTCTTCAAGTGACTCTCAAACACTATAGTTGTGAGAGCTTTTGTAAACAGATCAGCAACATTGTGCTCCGAAGCTATTTTCGTGACATTCATGTCCCCTCGATGCACAATCTTCGAAGCTAAGTTCTTGAAAGATATTATAACCAAGAAAAGAAGCATAGGAAAGTACGAGATGGTGGTACTAATGTAGGTCAGCAATGCGATCATTCCTCCAAAACTGAGAGATCCTAGAAGTTTTACAATACCTTGCTCAATAGGAGGAATTTATATTGGGCATGCACTATGTGATCTAGAGGCAAGCATAAACCTAATGCCTCTGTCACTTTTTAAACAATTAGAGATTTGAGAACTCATGCCCATATTAGTGACCTTCCAATTGGCAGACAGATCGCTTATTCATCTGGAAGGAAAGTTGGAAGATGTGTTGGTCAAAGTTGATAAGTTTATTCTTCCTAAAGACTTCATCATACTCGATTATGAAACTAATAAAGATGACCCTATTATTTTGGGACGACCATTCCTCTCCACTGAGAGAGCTCCAAATCGATGTGCATAAGGGAGAGATTACAATGAATGTCAATGGACAAAAGTTAAAGTTTAGCATCATAAAGGCAATGAGCTACCCGAATGAAGCACACTCATGCGATGAGGATGAGGAATGGCCATGCAGGGATTGGGAAACAAACGAGAACCAAAAGAGGAGGCCCACATCGCAGTCGAATCATACAAGGCGATGACCGTGATATCGAGAGCTTATGAACCACTGAATATGGATGAAGAAAAAGGATTGACCATAACTTCTCTAGAACAACCTCCAGCTCTGGAGCTGAAGGTGTTACCAGCTCATTTGAAGTATGCTTTTTTAGAACAAAATGAAACCTTGCAAGTCATTATATCATCCACGCCGACCAAAGAAAGAGAAGCAACCCTTCTTGAGGTGTTGAAAAAGTACAGCAAAGTTATAGGGTGAACCCTTGCCAATATTAAGGGAATAAGTCCATCCTATTGCATGCACAAGATTAGATTAGAAGAGGGATAAAAGGGCTTTGTCGAAGCTCAACACAGTTTGAACCTTGCGATGAAAGAAGTGGTAAAGAAAGAAATCATCAAATGGCTGGATTCTGGAATTATCTATCCCACATCAGATAGCACGTAGGTTAGCCCAGTGCAATGTGTGCCAAAGAAAGGGGGAATGACAGTTGCTCCCGATGAAAACAATGAACTAATACCAACGCGTATAGTTACTAGTTGGAGAATCTGTATGGGTTATAGGAAACTCAACACCACGACAAAAAAAGATCACATCCCCTTACCTTTCATTGATCAAATGCTGGATAGACTGGTGGGGAATGACTATTTTTATTTTCTAGATGGCTACGCCTAGAAGTTGATCGGGCTAAGATCGAGGCCATTGAGAAGCTGCTACCTCCAACGAATGTGAAGACTTTGAGAATCTTTTTGGGACATGTCGGTTTTTATCGCAGATTTCTCAAAGACTTCTCAAAGATTGCCAGGCCTCTAAATATGCCATTGAAGGCGGATCGACCTTTGACAACAATTGTTTGAATGAATTTGAAAAATTGAAGAAAGCATTAGTCTCAACTCTTATACTAATTTCTCTAGATTGAACCAAACCTTTTGAACTTATGTGTGATGCCAACAGATACGTGATGGGAGCTGCATTAGCTCAGCGAATAGAAAGGATTCTGCATCCTATCACATATGCAAGTAAAACCCTTAACAGCACTCAAGAGAACTATACAACCACTGAAAAAGAGTTGCTGGCAATAGTTTTTGCTATGAAGAAGTTTCGACCATATTTGCTAGGATCCAAGGTCATCATTCACACTGATCACTCTACTATTAAATATTTGATGACCAAGAAGGATGCAAAACCATGGTTTGATTAGGTGGGTCCTATTACTACAGTGTAGGAATGTATCATTAACAGCAGAAGCAACAAGGATCATTTAAGCACTCTAACTCATTAATTTTGGCAAAATATAAAGCATGCTCTTACAGAAAACAAGTGAGCTTCATGACATACCTTTGTAAAACCTCTTCAAAGCTCGATCTCTAGCTGCAATCTTCTCCAAATCTTATTATAGACACCTCAAGCTTGAATCAAGGGATTAAAGAGAATAGCTCACAACAACAATCTGGTTGAAGAACTCTTTCTTCAACACGAAATTTCTCTAAAATTATCTCTTGATTGCATGCCTGAAATTCACTCCAAACACTTCAATATATTGTATATCAATATGCAAGGAAGAGAGTTGTATGAGTTGCAGCTCATGCTTGGAGTAACACAAGGCAATAGTGATGGCTTTTGTGTGAGCAAGTAGAAGATAGATAATGGAAAACATGGTTTTTCCATTTTGTATTTTGCATTTTTAATTTTCCAATTTTATCACAAAATCAAAACTTGATTTTTCAAATCCATTTTTATTTTAAAACTGAAAAATTCAATTAATTTCATAAATTAATTTTTAAATAAAACACAATTAATTTAATATCAAATATTAAATTAATTTTTACACATTTAAATCATATTTAAATATAAATTCTCCTATTCCGTTTATTTCTCAAATTAAACATGTAATTATATCTCATATAATTACTAATTCCCTTAATTTTATTTTGAATCTTCCAAATTAACTTATCACGCTATTCTAAAGCTAGTCCATTACGAGTTAGTAGGGGAACCTCCCGGACCTACAGATCATGGGCTCCAACGATCCAAGATTAATTAGCTAAACTCATTAGACCAAATTAATCCCCATTCGTTAACTAATTGGTCACTCCACTAAAGCTATAGTTGCACTCCCCTCACTATAGATATATTATATCCACATGATTAAATCATAATCAGCAAGTCGACCCTTCATAGGTTATTTGTAATAACGGCTGGGTCAAATATCTGTTTTACCCCTGAGATTACGTCTTATTCCTCAAGTTCCTACTAATCCTCTAATGAACAATTGGTTTGTGATCCAATCACTAAACCAAACTCTCTCAGCCTAGTGAGAGGGTGGGGCCCCTTGTTCAAGACCTAGATTCAGTACTTGAGAGAATAACCTTTCTCCTATCCCTAAATTAGGTGGCGTGAACTCCGTCATGTACCCTGTGTCCCCAACTATCTACTAGGTCTTACCCTTAAAATGGGAGTCCTATTGAGCCGATGCAGTTGAGCCAACCCTCACCTATGTAAATCTAAGGGTAATCCCAAATAAATAGGAGTTCATAGTTAGCTCAGGATTAAGATTGAGTTACATAGGTCATCTAGGTGAAATAGCAGTCTTATACAGTAAACAACGTTATAAAGTAAGAGTGACTTATTTCTTGGTCCGATCTTATGCAAACTCATTGCATAGGATGCTCCCACTCCTTATGTCATAACATGTATGAATTAGAATCACATCGTATGTAGCACTTTACAACTCTTTGTAACAACTACAGAGTAGGCCGCATCCCATGGTGTTACCAGAATAAGGTACCCAACCTTATTCATGTATCATAGATCATTTTGACTATTTACTCGAACCTGATCCACTCTTATGTCTCCACATAAAGTTCAAGTACTCATGCAATAGTCATGGGTCTTGGTTTATTTGATTTATATTTTCATACAATTTATGAAATCAATAATAAGTATATTGCTTATAGAAAATGTTTATCATTTTACAAACTACGAGTTTTAGGACATAAAACCCAATATATAGGAGTTTGACATCGAGATTGTGGATAAAAAAGGGATAGAGAACAAGGTTGCTGATCATTTGTCAAGGCTTGAACATCATGAAAATGACCGCGTACAGGCATATGTGAACACTTCTTTTTCCGATGAACAGTTGTTGAAAATTGATGAATATTTGCCATGGTATGCAGATATTGTCAACTTTCTTGTTTGCAAGCAATTCTCAGAAGATTATACCTTTCAACAGAAGAAACGACTCATTCATGGTTTTAAATTCTATTATTGGGATAAGTCCAACTTGTATAAAAGGGGACCTGACCATGTTCTTAGACAATGTATTCCTGAGACGGCATTTCATCACATCCTATATCAATGCCATGAATCACTTCACGGTGGACACTTTGGAAGTCAACGCACTATTGTGAAGGTCTTACAAAGTGGATACTATTGGCCTACCTTGTTCAAGGATGCGCACGACTATTTCATGAAATGCGACAGGTGCCAACGCACCAAAAACATTTCTGAAAAAAACCAAATGCCAATGAATGTCATCTTAAAAGTGGAATTATTTGACGTCTGGGGAACTGATTTCATGGGGCCATTTCCACCGTCTAATGGCCACAACTATATCCTACTGGCTATTAACTACGTATCAAAATGGATGGAGATGATTTCCGGTGCCTTAAACGATGTGATCACATTATCGAAGTTCTTGCAGAAAAATATCTTTTCCTACTTTGGCACCCCACATGTCATTATAAGCGATGAAGGTACGCATTTTGTCAATCGCATTGTTAGCAAGATTTTTATCAAATATAACGTGCACCATAAAATAGCAACAACATACTACCCCCAGACCAATGGTCAGGCAAAGGTATCGAATAGGGAAATCAAAAATGTACTGGAGAAAGTGGTTAATCTGACAAAAAAAGATTGGGCTCAAAGACTCAATGATGCATTATGGGCGTATCACACTGCTTATAAAACTCCCATAGGGATGTCCCCATACACACTCGTCTTTGGCAAGGCACGTCACTTACCATTAGAGCTTGAACACAGGTCATTTTGAGCCACAAAGAAACTCAATTTTTATTTAAAAGCTGCAAGAGAAGCAAGAAAGTTGCAATTGTTGGAATTAGATGAATGAAGACTACAAGCTTCGAGAACGCCAAAATATACAAAGGGCGAACGAAGCGTTGGCATGACCAACGCATTCATAAGAAAAATTTCAAAATTAACCAAAAGGTTCTCCTATTTAATTATAGACTTCGTCTTTTTCCAGGAAAGCTTAAATCACATTGGTTAGGATCGTTTATTATCAAATAAGTCTATCTACATCGGCAGAGCTGGTCAATGAAGAGAGACCAATGCTTTCAAAGTCAATGGGCAATGCATCTATTAGGGTTGATGCCCTAAATCTCGTAGGGTCCAGTAGTTTGTAAACACGTGTATGAACAAACATTTGTGACGTAATAATATGAGATATTTTCTTCACTATTGTCTTTAAACTATGAGATATTTTAGTTGCATTAACCACAAACCAATAAATTAAGATCCTTGGTTATCGTTGTAACTTAAGCATTCATGTGATGACATACAAGTGAATTGTGCTTTAAGTGATAACCTAAATGGTCTGTAGTATATGGATTAAAGAGGGAAACCTTATCTCGTTGATGCTACGAGTGTGGCCCGCTTTGTAGATGTTACAAGTGTTGTAAAGTGCTACAAATGGTTTAATCCTGACCATTCATGTATTAGACATGCGAGCGGGGATGCTCTATACAAAAGAGTTTGTATAAGATCGACCACAAAATGTTTAGTCTTGTTATATAACACCATTCATGACAGAGACTTTCATTTCACTAATATGACCATAGGTAACATGACCTTAATCCTGAGTAAGTTGGGAACTTCTACCTATGAAGGTGGTATTTTGATTTGCATGGGTGCGAGTGGCCAGATTACCGACTCAAACCTACCACTTTGGGGATTTGTCTGATTGGGGAGCTGGGAACTCAGCTACACAAAATGAAATTCACTCATTTCTCAATTTAGGAGTAAGTAGATAAATTGCTCTCCTAAGGGTTGATTCCGCGACTTGAACAATGTGGCACCACACCTTCTCTTGGCCCAAGAAGGATTTACTCATAGTAGGACTATGATGTACTGTTCATTAGAGGAATCAGTGGTACTTAAGGAGTTAGATGTAATTACAGGGACAAAACGGTAAATTGCCCCGGCTGTACTTACGAGTGATTTGTGAAGGGTCATTGTACTGTTGATTGGTTATATTCAATAGACATAAAAATATATTTGTAGGGCGAAGAGTGTAGCTATCGGTCTTTAGTGGAATGCCCAGCAGTTAACGGATGGTAGATATCGTGATTAAAGAGTTTTGTTAGTTATTCATGTATCAATTAAGCTTCAAGCTACAAGTTCGTAAGGTCCCCTTGGTAGCTCAATGGATTCATGTATAGAATCCGTTTTTGGGTTAGTTTGAAGTGTTCAAATTAACAAAAGGAAATTTGATTATATATGATATAATTAAATTACATCAATTATATGAGATATAATTGACTTAATGTATTAGATACATTAATTGGAGGAACTATTATTAAATGCTATAAGGGAGAAAAAGAACTATGGTTTATATATTGCATGAGATGTGATATTAAAACTATAGGTTATGAATATATTATTTGTTTTTAATAAAATCAATTATGGGATAATTGGTTATGGTTTTTTTCTCCCAATAACCAACTTAGTGGGAAGTTGTGATCAGTTATGGTAACTGATGGATAAAATGAAAATCGTTTTCATGTTTACAGAAAATGCAATCATTAAGCGATTAAGAATCGTAGGATCAAAAGAATTAGCTATACGATAGCTTGAGAGCATACACGATCGTGTAACGAGTTTTCTATACAATAGTCACTTGTTTTCTAAACGATCAAGTACTCTGTCTATACGATAGAATTTAGTTATCTCCCACTTACTCGATCATCTATAAGATCTATAAAATTCCCCTACCCTCTACCAAATCCTACAAAGCCCACAACTCCTGGATTCTCACACCAGAATACCAAGGTAGCCTTCTGGGTTCGAGTGTCGAGTGTAGATTTTTTCTTGTTCCAGGAGATTGTTGAGGCATTCGGTTGGTGAATGATCGTGCAGTAAGATCGAGGGAACGAGAAGAATAGTTCTTCAAGGGTAAGTTCACTTGATCCTTAGTTTTTTCCTTTTGAAGCATGCTGTAATTTAGAGTGTTTGCATAGCTATTACTATTTGATTGTAAATGTGTGTGTTCAGTCACAATGGGAATTGGAATAATCTCGCTTCCGCTCACTGGTCTCTTTGATAAGAGTTCTTTCAGCATCAAACCGTACTACGAAGGAGATCTTGATTGCAAGAAGACCTCCATAGATCTTGGAAAGCCCGAATGATGTGATGGAAGGAAGTCCCTGCGCAACAAAGAAATATCCTTCGTGGGATGCATCATATCCTTTTTGGTATCCTTTATTTCAAGTTATTGTTATTTTGTTATCATTTATTGTTGTTGTTTTTATATGTTTTTGGTTATTATTGAAACAAAAAAAAATGCTTCCTTTGAAAAATGAGGGGATTAGGGTTTTTTATGCGATGAGTGATGCAAAGAATCATGGAGAGGCAAGAGAATTATATCTCAACGCATATCCAAGAATTCACACGGGAGAGGGAATGATACGTCACCCTACCATAAGGTGGTGAAAAGACATGCTGCCAATCCATTAATGTGCGCAACGCTATCATTGCCCCGAATCACGAGGCAGTCGTTCGTCTCCTCTTCACCCTTCGCCTATTTAAACCTTACTCCCTATTCGAACATTCGTCTTCTTCAAGCTAACCCTAAACCCTAAGCTCTTTGCATTCCAAAGCATCCTCGATCACTCAAAAATCTCTTCCATCCTCTCTTCGATCATTCCGCTTACCTTTCTTCGATCAAATGGCAGGCCAGAAGACTTCTTCTTCAGCTCAATCAGCCACACCCACTTTCTCCAATGAAGTGGTGTCTCCATCAGTCTTCTTCAACCCAGTCTCATTCTCGGTCGCTGTCGTGCAGAGTTATGTGCCACCACCCACGGTGGCTTCACTTTCACCATTCAACCCTTTATTCATCCCATCCACCACGATAGCGTCCCAGTCCTCGTCCCTCCATTTTCTCCATTAACCATCTGCCTCTGCTACAAGCGAGGCAAGGCAAAAGGATGAATGAGAGGTTTATGGATAAATCCTTAAAAACCTAAACCCTCTCAAGTCTCTGAATGAAGGTGTGGTCAATCAACCTAGTGGACAGCAAGTTGAGGTCAAGCCTTCGCTAATCAAATTAGTTAGAATGGTGGCTAGGGAAGTACAAAGCATCGAGGTGGTTGATGACATGCAGAAATGCATGTCATCTTAGCCCTTTTATTTAGAATTATGAGGGTTGTTAAGCATAATATGTGGCTATTATGTTCGGAATTCATGAGAAAATGAGTATTCATTGTTCAACATCAAGAATCTCAGCCATTATTATGTGTTATTATGCATTCAATTGTCTATTTTTGTAGCTAATGCAGGAAGTGGACACAAATGTGGAAGCCGGGCTACCGCATAGACGACCGCATGCGGAGAAAATCTCCATCACAAACACGAACGCATACGATCAACGCATGGGTGTTGTGATAATTAGCCGCATGCGTCCATCACATAGAAGTTGTGATCGTCAAGCGATTGCGGTCATCGTGTAGATGTTGCGGTAATCAAGCGAATGCGGTCATTTCAAGATTGTGGCTACACGATAATACATAATAGTTAGATCGCTGCAAGGTTTGGTGGAATGAACGCATCAACGCATATCTCGGGAAAATCAAAAGATGATGTTGACATTTCACCTACCACGCCATTAGTAATGACATGTAGAAATAATGTCATCTTAGCCTTTTATTTAGAAATATGAGGGCTATAGAGCATAATATGCGGCAATTATGTTAGGAATTCATGAGAAAATGAGTTTACGGTGTTCAGCATTAAGAATCTCGGCTAACCCATTATTATGCGTTATTATGCGTTCAATTGTCTATTTGTGTAGCTAACACAGAAAGTGAATGCAAACGCGGAAGCCAGGCTACCGCATAGACGACTGCATGCGGAGAAACTCTCCATCACAAATACGAACGCATACGATCAATGCATTGGTGTTGTGGTAATTAGCCGCATGCGTCCATCACATAAGAGTTACGATCGTCAAGCGATTGCGATCATCGTGTAGAAGTTGTGGTATCAAGCGAATGCGGTCATTTCAAGATTGCGGCTACACGATAATGCATAATAGTTGGATCACCGCAAGGTTGGTGGAATGAACACATCAACGCATCTTTCGAAAAAATCAAAAGATGATGTTGACATTTCACTTACCACGCCGTTAGTAGCAGAGATTTAGAAAAGGAATAACGCGCCGCGAATGCCAGAATCAGAGTAGTCTAGAAATGATGTCGATGATCCAAGCTCTATATATAGAAGCCGCTGAGCAGAATTTCAATTTATCCAGGATTTTTCACCTGAGGCTCACCTTAGGGCAAATCCCTGTGATCCAGACTAATGCGTGGGAAAGAAGCTTGAGAGTTCTTCATCTCCTTCATCCTTTTCGAGTGACAACCGGAGCTAGATCTCGAGAGAGTCAGCTCCACCGCCCATCCATGGCACCACCGGCAGCCTTGACACACATCCACTGGAAGCAAGACATTGCTTCTAGATGGTTCTTTCATTTTCTCTTCTTTTCTTATATTGTATTGTATTACATTTTGGGATTAAGGAATTAATGCATTATGTGTTCAATGCATTTCTGTGTTTCCTTCGATTTAATCTCCATCTTTCTTTACTTAGCATCATTAACTTTCATTGCATCACTTAGTGAGATTGCTAGAGTATCGCATACTTAGTCATGCGAAGTAGAGATATGAAACATGTAGCAAACCACCGAGAGGTGTGCATTGCGTGAGTTTGTGAGGAAACCTTATTTGCTTAGTGAGAAGCTATAGCAACACTTGTCTATAGGCAGACGCATCACTTGTCTATGAGTAAAGTCATCAACAACTAACTGCCCGGGAGGGTAAATGGTTGGACGCATCAAGCAATGTAAGCTATTGTTCACTAGAGATAGGAATAATCTTACGTTAGCTAAGTTTATGCGGTTACCTTGTCTTATGAGTTCGTCATTGATCATTTAAGCATACTTGAGAGAGTAGTCTAAAACCCAAATCTAAGACTAGAGAGAGCGGATTGGAACGCATAAGAAATAATGGGGAACTTAAGGATAAACTCTGTTTGCTGTTACACAGCATGTGCACCCTACGGATCAGATATTGCATGTGTTCAGAACTAGGATAAGGTGGTATGCGGCCATCACGCTCATGCGGCGAGAGCATGTGAGTGGGTTATGGAGGTTTAGGCAGGCATGGGCTTCTCGGCACTATCGCATATACATCGCATGTGTCCTATAATTAGGCTCAAGTGTGTGTAGCATGATCGCATAGCTTGCGTTGGCTGAGGTTGCCCTTGCGGTCAAACTCAGTGTTGCAGTGAAGACATCTCCACATTTTATCTATTTTTCCATCCATTTACTTCCTGCCAATAGTTGTCGTGTCTCTACCTCTCATGCATATTCTCATTGCGTTTTCTGTTAGTTAGGAGTAGGAGTAGTGTTAGCTTAATAACCCCTCCGTCATTCTTTTATTCAACCACCACATGCACATTACCGCATACATCTAGCAACAAGTCTCTAAGTTCGACCTCGGATCACCCGAGAAATTTGCGTTCGCGTTATATTTTGCGTGAGCGCAAGAAAACTTGTGACAAGAATGTAGGGTCATCGCATACATTCATTAACGCATATTTCATTCTAGTGCATGACCATCGACCCATGATAATCAACGCATACACTAAGAACATGCATTGCATAGTGCGTTCACTTAATTTTAGTTATCAAGTCCTTGACGATTTGGTAATCTAAATTTCCGTCACCAAGTTTTTGGCGCTGTTGCCGGGGTCTTGGCAGCTAATAGTTTGTTGAGTTTTGTGTCTCTGCAGCCAACCTTTTTATCTTGGGAGTATTGTAGCTTATGTGCCCAAGTTACAAACAATATTGAAGTGTCGACGATGCGCCGAAAGCCAGTATTGACCCCAAGGTAGAAAGGTAATCAGTCGCATGAGCTGAAGATAATTCTAAGCATATGATGGCCGCATGTGCCCAACAATTGCCAAAAGTTCCAAAGGTCAGGACAAGCTTCTTGACCCAAGCAGTTGAGAGCCATCTCCTGCATGGGAGACTCCTTGTGGTGACAACACTCTAATTTCTCCAGGGTCGTTTTCTACTCTATCTTTACCTTGCTTTCTTAGTTTAAGTCTATTTTAATTTTTATTGTTATTTTGGTTATGCGACTGCTTCCTTGGTTGTGGTGCGTTTGCTTCTTGTAGGTGCAAAAAATAATTCTCCTTGGTGCGCATTACAATGTAAGAAGATCCTCCATCCTTCAATGCATGGCTTCGATAGCGTGGATTTCAACGCATGATCGCATGCGGTATTTTGCCTAAGGTTCTTTCTTGTTATCTTTCATGCATTATCCTATTGAAATTCTCTTTTCCCGATTGCACTTCTTTGCGATGTTTCTATGATGGTATGTGTAATTCATCGCATCTGCAAACTAAGAATTGCAAGGCTCACTTTACTTTTAATAGCTTTTTCAAATTTTGAAAGTCTTAAGTTTTATTATGTGCAAACCATTGCTCAAATGTTTGTTACCGCATTCCTGTAAGTTTGTTTTTAGCTTTGCGGTGAGAACACTGCCAACCTCTAAGTTTGAGGGTGGCAGTGGTCTCGGGAGAATTGTGTTCATTACATTACATTGCACTAGCCCGTAGTTGGATGTCCGCATGAACACGTGGGGGCAAGCCAAAATGAAAGTGAGTCGCAACGCATAAGTGCAACTCCTCTGTCCGGCGCAAGCCAAATCAAGCAAGACAAGAGTTGAGTTGAATATGGAACACAACCAATGTTGGATGCTCGCATGAAACACGTGGGGATAAGCCAAAATGAAGAGCGTATCCAGGTTCAACGCCGCATTCGAATAAGTCACCGTAAATTTTTGAAGTGTTTTGAACGAACGCATTCTCAAAAGCTAAACTCAAAGTTTTGGTGAATGAATAAAAAGTTTTTGAGCAAAGGCTTGTCATCTTTGCCTTTTATTTAGAATTATGAGGGCTGTAAAGCATAATATGTGGCAATTATGTTAGGAATTCATGAGAAAACGAGTTTCCATCGTTCAGTATCAAGAATCTCAGCTAACCCATTATTATGCATTATTATGCGTTCAATTGTCTATTTTTGTAGCTAATGCAGGAAGTGGACGCAAACACGGAAGCCGAGCTATCGCATAGACAACCGCATGTGGAGAAACTCTCCATCGCAAATGCCAACGCATACGATCAACAATTGGGTGTTGCAGTAATCAGCCGCATGCGTCCATCGCATAGGAATTGCGATCGTCAAGCGATTGCTGTCATCGTGTAGAAGTTGTGGTATCAAGCGAATGCAGTCATTTCAAGATTACGGCTACACGATAACGCATAATAGTTGGATCAGTGCAAGGTTGGTGGAATGAACGCATCAACGCATCTCTCAGGAAAATCAAAAGATGATGTTGACATTTCACCTACCACGCTGTTAGTAGCAGAGATTCAGAAAAAGACTAATGCGCCGCGAATGTTAGAATCAGAGCAGTCCATAAATGTTGTCGGCGATCCAAGCTCTATATATAGAAGCCGCTGAGCAGTATTTCAATTTATCCAGGGTTTTTTGCCTGAGGCATGCCTTAGGGCGGATCCCTGTGATCCAGACTAATGCATGAGAAAGAAGTTTGAAAGTTCTTCATCTCCTTCATCCATTCCGAGTTACAACCGGAGCTAGATCTTGAGAAAGTTAGCTCCACCGCCCATCCATGGCACCACCGGCAGCCTTGACACACATCCGCTGGAAGCAAGACATTGCTTCTAGATGGTTCTTTCATTTTCTCTTCTTTTCTTATATTGTATTGTATTACATTTTGGGATTAAGGAGTTAATGCATTATGTGTTCAATGCATTTCTGTGTTTCCTTTGATTTAATCTCCATCTTTCTTTACTTAGCATCATTAACTTTCATTGCATCACTTAGTGAGATTGCTAGAGTATCGCATACTTAGTCATGCGGAGTAGAGATATGAAACATGTAGCAAACCACCGAGAGGTGTGCGTTGCGTGAGTGTGTGAGAAAACCTTATTTGCTTAGTGCGAAGCTGTAGCAATGGCTATCTATAAGCAGACGCATCGCTTGTCTATGAGTAAAGTCAACAACAACTAACTGCTCGGGAGGGTAAGTGGTTGGACGCATCAAGCAATGTAAGTTATTGTTCACTAGAGATAGGAATAATCTTACGTCAGCCAAGTTTATGCGGTTACCTGTTCTTATGAGTGCATCATTCATCATTTAGGCATACTTAAGAGAGTAGTCTAAAACCTAAATCTATGACTCGAGAGAGCGGATTGGAACGCATAAGCAAGAATGGGGAACTTTGTTTGCTGTTACATAGCGTGTGCACCCTACTGATAGGATATTGCATGCGTCTAGAAGTAGGATACGGTGGTAAGCGGCCATCACACTCATGCGGCAAGAGCACGTGAGCAGGTTATGGAGGTTTAGGCAAGCATGGGCTTCTCGGCACTATCGCATGTACATCGCATGCGTCCTAGAATTAGGCTCAAGTGTGTGTAGCATGATCGCATAGCTTGCGTTGGCTGAGGTTGCCCTTGCGGTCAAACTCAGTGTTGCAGTGAAGACATCTCCACATTTTATCTATTTTTCCATCCATTTACTTCCTGTCAATAGTTGTCGTGTCTCTACCTCTCATGCATATTCTCATTGAGTTGTCTGTTAGTTAGGAGTAGGAGTAGTGTTAGCTTAACAACACCCTCCATCATTCTTTTATTCAACCGCCGCATGAACATTATCGCATACATCTAGCTACAAGTCCCTGAGTTTGACCTCGGATCACCCGAGAAACTTGTGTTCGCGTTATACTTGGCGTGAGTGCAAGAAAACTTGTGACAGGAACGCATTGTCATCGCATACATTCGTTAATGTATAGTTCATTCCAACGCATGACCATCGATGCATGATAATCATGCGCATACACTAAGAACATGCATCGCATAGTGCATTCACTAAATTTTAGTTATCAAGTCCTTGACGATTTGGTAATCTAAATTTCCATCATCAGTTAGTAGTAAAGATTTAGAAAAGGGCTAATGCACCGCGAATGTCAGATCAAAGCAATCCATTATTGCTGTTGGCGATCAAGCTCTATAAATAGAAGCCGCTTAGTTGAATTTCAATTTATCCACGGTTTTCGCCCAAGGTTGAATCGAGGATTTTTCGCCTGACGTTCGCCTTAGGGCGGATCCCTACGATCCAGACTAACACGTTAGAAAGAAGCTTGAGAGTTCTTCATCTCCTTCATCCATTCCGAGTGACGACCGAAGCCTTCGTCGGAGTTAGATCTCGAGAGAATCAGCTCCACCTCCCATCCATAGCACCACCGACAGCCTTGACACACATCTGCTGGAAGCAATCATTGCTTCCACCTGGTCATTTCATTTTCTCTTCTTTTCTTATATTGTATTGTATTACATTTTGGATTAAGAAATTAATAAATTGTGTGTTCAATGCATTTCTGTGTTTCCTTCGATTCCATTGCCATCTTTCTTTAGTTAGCATCTTTAACTTTCATTGCATCACTTAGTGAGATTGCTAGAGTATTGCATACTTAGTCATGCGGAGTAGAGATATGAAGCATGTAGCAAACCACCGGAAGGTGTGCGTTGTGCGAGTGTGTGAGAAAACCTTATTTGCTTAGTGTGAAGCTGTAGCAACGCCTGTCTATAGGCGGACGCAACGCTTGTCTATGAGTAAAGTCAGCAACAACTAACTGCCCGGGAGGGTAAGTGGTTGGTCGTATTAAGAAATGTAAGTTATTGTTCACTAGAGATAGGAATAATCTTACGTCAACCAAGTTTATGCGGTTACCTTGTCTTATGAGCGCATGATTCATCACTTAGGCATACTTGGAAGAGTAGTCTAAAATCCAAATCTAAGACTCGGGAGAGCGGATTGGAACGTATGTGCCCTACGAAGAGGATATTGCATGCATCCAAGAAGTAGGATATGGTGGCTGTATGCGGTCATCTCGACCCTTTTGCATACACATCACATATGTCCTAGATTTAGGCTCAAGTGTGTGTAGCATGATCGCATAGCTTACGTTGGCTGAGGTTGCCCTTGCGGTTACTCTTAAGGGTTGCGATGAAGACATCTTCACCTTTTATCTATTTTCCCATCCATTTATTTAATGTCAATAGTTGTCGTCTCTCTACCTCTCATTCATACTTCTCATTACGTTGTCTATTAATTAGGAGTAGGGGTAGTGTTAGCATAGAAACCCCCTCCATCATTCTTTTATTCAACCGTTGCATACACATTACTGCAAACGTCTAGCTACAAGTCCCTGAGTTCGACCTCGGATCACCCAAAAAACTTGAGTTCGCGTTATACATGGTATGAGCGCAAGAAAACTTGTGACAGGAATGCACAGTCATCACATACATTCGTTAACGCATAGTTCATTCCAACGCGTGACCACTGACACATGATAATCAACGCATACATTAATAACATGCATCGCATATTACATCCCACATGATTTTAGCCATCACATTTTTGGCGGCTAATTTCACGTCATCAGTGGTTGAAAGGGACGAGCCCTTGGAGAGAAGTGAAAAATAAAGAAATAGAAGAAACAATGGAGTAGACCCTTCTACTGCAGAGACGTTGATAAAAGAATTCCAAAGAAAGGCCAAAAAGGTGAGGGAAGGCCTTGGGGAAATAAGGAAGGAAGCTGAAGGACTAATTGCAACGACAGAACTCCGTCGTGAGATTTGCGATGAAGGGCTTCAACGCATGAACATTCCATCGCAGTCTGAAAAATCGATGGACAACGCAAAATGCATTGCGATGGAATTTGAAAAGGAGTTGCAAGAAGAAAGTGAAGAAGAAAAGAAAAAAAGAAAGGAGAAAGCTCAGTGCACTAGGCGCGAGTTGAATAAGGAAAATGAAGGAAAATTGGATGCAAAAAGGAAGGATATGGAAAAATAAAACAATAAAAGAAGAAAGGGGCAGTAGGTGGCACCTGATGATTGAATTTTATGAAGTGGAAATATGAATGCTATGCATTTATGGAATTGCGTTGTGCACTCAAGTTTCCCCAGCGGAATCCAAGTGTAAATTCCTCTGAGTTTCCTGGTAAGTCCAGGGTCGAACATAGGGACTTGTGAAAACAGATTGCATTGGTAATTTTTATAAAGACTTTGCGATAACCAGTTGAATAAATAAATTGTTGGGTTTGTTGTTGCATTAATGAAAAATAAATAATAAATGCGGCGGAGTTTGAAAAGAGTTGGTAAACAGGAGATGCGATGAATATGCGGTGAACGGGTTCAGAAGGGTTTCGGCTAAACTCCCTAGAATGCGTTCATGCTATGCGATCATACAACATGCATACAATAGTAAACCACCTCTCAGCGCGAATACCACGGTTTCTAAGGCTAGAATGCATGCGATATATGCGACAAGTCTACAGGGTCTATACATAAACCTCCATTTATATTTATGTGATGACAACATGACATCCACACAAATATGCAACCACATAATATCATTCCCATCTCTAGGATGCATGCGATGCAGGTTGACAAACAGAGCTTATCTCTAAGTCCCTATCTCTTGTTTATGCAGTTCTAATCTTGCTCTCTTGAGTCCAGATTCTAACCTAGTGATGCGTTATTTTATTGAATGAAAATATGGATGATATGCGTTGATGGAATTGCATTGTGTACTCATGTTTCCCCAATGGAATTCAAGTGTAAATTCCCCTGAGTTTCCTAGTAAGTCCAGGGTAGAACACAGGGACTTATGAAAATAGATTCCGTTGGTAATTTTGGTGAAAACTTCACGATAACCGGGTAAATAAGTGAAGTGTTTGGTTTGTTGTTTGCGTTGATGAAAAAGAAATAAATAAATGCAGCAGATTTGAGAAACGAAAGTTGCGTTGATAGATGCAATGAGTATGCAACGAACGGGTTGAGAAGATCTTTAGCTAGCGTTACTTGGGAATGCGTTAGACTATGCGATCATGTTACTACCATGCACAGTAAGTCATTTTCCAATGCAAGTTATTTATAAGAAATTACATTCTTATAAATAAGTTAAGTACAAAATGCCAATGGAAGTTTAAGGTAGAGAGCTTGGTAGCAATTCCTTGCTGACCGAGGCTTTTTACATTGGAATCTCTATTCTGATCTAAAGATATTCTCGCTTCTGCAGACGTCAGCCCTCTCTCTATTTTTGAAGCTTCCGACACTCTCCCAAGCTTACCAGAACGATCTACCGGCACAACTTTTTCCCTCACGTCCGCTTTAAGATGAAAGAAAACTAAAAACGAAGACGTGTGAACTGGAACAAAAGATTGTAAAAGTGGTGAACCCCTTTTCTGAAGAATGCACTTGGTATTTATAGAGCATCAATGGTGAAAGGCGGCTTCTCTCTCCCGGTTGTACAGATGGGACAGCTTTAATTTCTAATTGACGCACCGAATAATTATCACTGATAAAGCTGAATGCTTCGTGACCATTATCGGCTGTCATTTTAATTTGGATTCGACTTTCATCAGCTTTCTGTCCCATTGCTCTTAATTGGCCTTTCACCCAGATGCATCCACCATGTTGCGCTGACCAAGTTGCGCCGATCCTTCTCGGGCGAATGTTTGCGAGCACAATCAACGCAAAATCTTTCGGTGAAGTTGTGCTTGACCAGTGAATTCCTATGATCGCAATCTTTGCATTGCGTTAATGCATATTCTGCACAAAAATACGAAAATCAATAGTTCTAATGCGCTGAACGCATGCGACCACAATATTCTAGAATTTATGCTTAATGGATGCAATTTAACATATTTCATCAACACAATCCAACAATTTTTAAGAACTTAGCACTATGATATCGTGCATTTCTACCCGTTATTAGACCTCCAAATTTAAACAATGCTTGTCCTCAAGTTTAAGCTAAAGATTCTTTTAGTAAGTCCACCGCAAAGTTCTTTTCCTAGATTTCTCAAGGATACTTCATTCAAGTCCTATATACCAAAATTTTCTTAAGTCTTGTTCAAGTTTCTTCTTAAAATATTTCTAAGACCTAGGGACTACAAGCTTAACTTTCAAAAGGACTTTACAAATTCCGAAACATCGCATGAATAATTTCAAAAAGAAAATTTTCTACCGGGGTGTCAAATGATTTTATCCTTGCACAAAAATTTTCTTCATTTATATATTTTTTTTTTACCTTACGCTGATCCGAGTGCCTTGCCTTAATTTTTTCTTGCCTCCACGTGTGTCATGCGAACATCCAACTACGAGCAATGCACTCTTTCTCAGACTAAACTCATACCTATTTGGCAGGGAGATGCGGTCATTTATTTATGCGTTGATCCTGGTAACTTACTTTCGTTTTGGCTTGCCCCCACGTGTGTCATGCGGACATCCAACTACGGGTAAGTGCCTTTCAAAACTTAACTCTTATAAACATTGGTTTCCCATTACGTTGACAGTGGAGTTGTTATTCTCAAATTTCTTTTTTTTAGAGAGAGAATAGCAAAGTCCAAAATAAATACCTTACCCCCAAATTTAAAATACAACAATGTCCTCATTGCCAAAAGATTAAAATAAGTCATGTGATATTCTAGAATGCGTTGTAAATAGAATTTGAAAGAAAGCTAGCAAACCCCTAACTTCTAGAAATATTTTATGAGGTGACTCTTAAGATTAAGTTGACTCTAATATATACGAAAGAAATAGAAACATATTTTTCATCATTGAAATCATACTTGGCAAAGAAACAGAATGTGGTATCTCACTAAATTTATCTATGTCAAATGATTGTGGTGATTAAAGATGATGTGGTGATAAAACTTTGAAGACTAAAATACAATGTGATAGCGCAAAATTTGAAAGAAAGATAAGGAAGAGTACACCCCCAAATTTTTGCACTGTCGCCCAAATTGTATTGACGCATCCATCTTTGCGGCGATCTATCTTTTGTGGATTACGGTGATGGAGTTGGATCATTTGCTTCTTCATGTAATATCTCCGCAATCCTATGCTTAATTGTTGTAAACAGACAAAGAGAGGGTCAAATGATTTTAAAACAAAAAATAAGTTTTTTTTTTTTTATATATAGAAAGAAATTAAGTAAGATTCAGATAGCTAAAATAAAGTAAAGTAACGAAGGGATAAGAGTTCAAGAACCATGTAGGTGAGTAGTCCGGGTTTTTCAACTTTACGGAGGCTGTTTCTGGCTAGAAATCATCGCCGCAATATGCCTTGACCCACTGTCCATTAACCTTAAATGTACGGCTGCCATTCTCGGTGCTCAGCTCCATCGCACCATGCAGAAATATTTCTTTAATGATGAAGGGGCCGAACTAGCAGAATTTAAATTTTCCCGGGAAGAGCTGCTATCTTGAATTGAAGAGTAAGACCTTTTGCACGACTTGGAGGTTCTTACCGCATATGCGTTGATCATGCTAGTGCTTGGTGCGCTCTTTATAAATCTTCACATTTTCATATGCATTGTTCCTCCATTCTTCCAGCTCGACCAGTTGCATTTTTCACGCTTCTCCTGCATTCTTTAAATCAAAATTCAGCTTCTTGACTGCCCACAATGCTTTATACTCAAGCTCCAAAGGCAAATGACACGCCTTGCCAAATACCAATGCATAGGGGGACATACCTATTGGTGTTTTGAATGCGGTCTGATATGCCCATAACGCATCATCAAGCTTCATTGCCCAATCTTTCCGCAAAGGCTTTACTATTTTCTCCAGTATCAACTTAATTTCTCGATTGGACACTTCAGCTTGACCATTCGTTTGCGGATGGTATGCGGTGGCCACTTTGTGAAGGATATTGTACTTGCGCAGCAGCTCCTTGATATTGTGATCAACAAAGTGTGATCCTTCATCACTTATAATGGCACGAGGGGTGCCAAAACGAGTGAAATGTTTTTTCTTCAGGAACTGGGTGACTAACGCCGCATCACTTGCGGCGCATGCTATGGCCTCTACCCACTTGGAGACATAATCGATGGCCAATAAAATGTAATGCTTGCCATGCGAAGGAGGGAATGATCCCATGAAATCAATCCCCCATACGTTGAATAATTCCAGCTCCAAGATAGAGTTCATTAGCATTGCGTTCTTCCATGAAATGTTGCCTGTGCGCTGACACCGATCACATTTCATTACGTAGTCAGCAGCATCCTTGAATAATGTGGGCCAAAAGAATCCACTTTGCAAAACCATGGCTGCAGTGCGCTGCCCTCCAAAGTGGCCACCATATGGTGAGTTGTGGCATTGTGACAATATACGTTGTTGAGCAGCATTTGGTACGCATAATGAATAATCTGGTTTGCACCTCTCTTATACAGATTTGGCTCATCCCAATAATAATGTTTGCATTCGTGCCTGAGCTTTTTCTGTTGATGGTAGGTGTAATCTTCAGGAAATTATTCACAAACAAAATAATTAACGATGTCCGCATACCAGGGAAATTCTTCTATGTGGAACAGCTGCTCATCTGGGAATACAACACTCACTTCAGTCTCATTGCGGTCAACTTTAGGATTTTCTAATCTGGACAAGTGATCCACAACTTGATTCTCTGTCCTCTTCAAGTCAATTATTTCGATATCAAATTCTTGAAGGAGGAGAACCCATTTGATCACCCTCGGCTTTGCATCCTTCTTTGTCATTAAGTATTTGATCATCAAGTGATCAGTGTGTATGAGTACCTTGGTTCCCAACAGATATGCTCGAAATTTTTCCCACGCAAAAATCACAGCCAGGAGTCCTTTCTCTATTGTGGTATAATTTGTTTGAGTAGGGTTTAAAGTTTTACTTGCATATGCGATGGGGTGCAAAATTTTTTTTCTCTTTTACGCTAAAGCTGCCCCCATCGCGTACCCGCTTGTGTTGCACATGATTTCAAATGGCAATGTCTAGTCCGACGCAATCAGTACGAGTGTGGTAATCAGCGCATCTTTTAAAACTCTGAATGCGTTGAGGCAGTTGGTGTCGAACTCAAATTTTCTATCAGCCTTTAGCAAAGTGCTCAGTGGTCGTGCTATCTTAAAAATGTCCTTGACGAATCGTCTGTAAAATACGGTGTGCCCCAAGAAGCTTCGCACAGCCTTCACACTGGTTGAAGGTGGAAGTTTTTCGATTGCGTCGATCTTTGCTTTGTCCACCTCCAAGCCATCCCGGGAGACTTTATGTCCCAACACTATACCCTCCTTGACCATCAAATGACATTTTTCCCAGTTGAGCACCAAATTCGTCTCTTCACATCTCTTCAAAATTTTCTCTAAATTGGCTAGGCAGACTTCATAAGTGTTCCATAAACAGAGAAGTCATCCATAAATATTTCTACCGAGTCCTCGAGATAATCTGAAAAAATCGCCATCATGCACCTTTGGAACGTGCTCGGCGCATTGTAGAGGCCAAATGGCATGTGGCAAAAAGCGAATGTCCCAAATGGGCAGGTGAATGCGGTCTTATCTTGATCTTCAGAAGCTATCATGATTTGATTATATCCGGCATACCCATCCAGGAAGCAGTAAAAATCATTCCCTACTAGGTTGTCTAGCATTTGATCGATAAAAGGTAGAGGGAAGTGATCTTTCTTTGTGGCCGCATTCAACTTGCAGTAGTCCATACATATGCGCCATCTAGTAATGGTTCTTTGCGGTATTAACTCGTTGTTCTGATTTGGGACTACCATCATTCTACCGTTCTTCGGCACACATTGCACGGGACTGACCCACATGCTATCTGCTATGGGATAGATAATGCCCACATCTAGCCATTTGATAATCTCTTTCTTGACGACCTCTTTCATCACAGGGTTGAGTCTGCGTTGATGTTCAATTGTTTCTTTGTGGTTGTCTTCAAGACGAATATGGTGCATGCAGTACGCATGGCTAATTCCTCTGATATCAGCGAGCGTCCAGCCAATTGCTCGCACATTTTTCTTGAGAATGCTCATCAATGCATTTTCCTGTTCTTTGTTGAGCACAGAGGAAATGATCATTGGCAGCTTCTCATTCTGCCCCAAAAATGCGTACTTTAGATGGGTTGGTGATAACTTGTAGAAATACAAGTTATTTATGTTGCCTTATTTAGATATTGCAGCCAAAAGAGAGAAAATATGCGCGGTTGTATGAAAATTAGCTAAGAAATAAAATAATTATAAATTATCGCAAATACACCCACTAAGACCATTAAGATGGTAAAAAAGGATATTTCAAGTTTGTTTAGCAAGAAACCAAGTCACCGCTTGCGATCAAGGCTCAGAGAGAAATTGAACAACGCATCTCCATTGCATTATGCCCATCAAATCAATACTGAAGAGACGATCAATGTAATGACGGTGCAATGCGACAGTCGATCCAGAGCTGAACTTCAACCGCATGCAGTAATAAAAACAACACCGCATGTGGACACACGATCGAAATATGCAAATAAGCAATGCAAACTTGGAGGATTATGACACATGTACAACTAACCATTGTGCATATTCGACGGATTGATTGCATAACAGAAGGAATATTTATTCCACCATTTTCAAACTTTCCATAACAATAAAGTAGGGACCACAAGTCAGAGAGTCAAAGCCTTCAGCCTATAAATACCTTCAAATAATTCACTTAAAAGATATACTTGATATGGGGGTATAATTGATGCGAGGCTATTGAGAGAGAGTTGATCTGAGTGCTGATCGAAGGAAATCCGGGAAGAGAAGAGACAAAGCCGAGAGGTGAGTCTCAGTGCAATTCTGCCAAACCCCCGCCAAAAAGCTCTGTACTTGATCCCTTCTACCGGTTGAGCCAGCCTAAGAGGGAAGCTCATCCTTCCATTCACTCCATAGATGTCGGCAAGTGATTCTCCATTCTAGATCTGTGCCAAGACGTTGGCGCTTATTTGTATTTGTTTCTAACTCTCATTCAACAATTGAATTTCATCTTCTTAATCTCTTCATTCACAATCATGTATTAGACGCTAAATAGTATTATTAAATGTCTTGATCATTTCCATTTCCACTTCTCTGTCTATTTCCGTTATTCCATAAATCATTTTCTCCATGATGTTTTCTTAATCCCTTGGTGATTAATATGAATTAAACAAGTAACTTAATCTGTGCTAAAAAAATAAAGATGTTTAGCTAAAGCATGCTAGACAGAATCTTCACCTGTGAGAGCAGAAGTGAAGATGCCATTCTGATCTGTCGAGAGAAGGTTAGAAGAATGCGTTAACTAAAGCAAGAAGTACTTCCAGAGATGGAAGCAACCTTGCGTTCATACATTCGTCCCTGTTTCACCACAGAGATGTGGGAAACGCGGTCGATCACTGAGAGGTGTACGCCAAGGGAAAAGTAGAACCGTACTTATATCATTAACGCAATTAAGAAACTTGCACTGTTTATATTAATTATCCTTTCTCTTTCTATTTTACACATAAGCCTTGCCACCGCATAACACGATCTTTGTATAATTTTCATAGTCAGTCTAAACCTCGGTATCTTGTATCATCTAGCGTAGGTTTATTTTATTACACTTTACTTTTACCGCAATTTACTTTATTACCACATTTTTATCGCTTATCTTTACTTTATTGCACAATTTACTTTATCGCATGTACAAACAACACCTTTTTATAAATTGAAAAACCCCTGGTCGTATATATCATAAATATCATGCAATCAACCTATGTTCGACCTCAGATCACACCAAGAAACTTGCGGTGGAATTATACTTGGTTCCAATGCAGGAAACTTGTGACAACGCATAGTATACTACAAAATTCTCATTTATAACGCATATCTAGAAGTAGTATCGCATAAAGAAAATAAAGTCATCATTCATCCATGCATTGTATGGCATAAGATTAGAATACATTGTATCTCGCATCCTTGCTTGCATCATTGTATTGTTTATGATGATAAGACTTAAAAATATGTCGTGTTAAGTTTATGGCGTCGTTGCCAGGGCTTGGTTAACAGTTTATTGTTTGAGTGTGTTTGTGGTATTTTGCAGGACAGATCTCGTTATACTGGTTGTTCAACGCGGAGAGCAATCTGACGGCTCATGAGCTCTGGTACCGAACCATAATTTGTAGCTGACCTTGAGATTGAGCGTACCTTTCGCGCACGGGCATTCCAGAATCGAGCAAGGTAAAAGAGAGCAATCGATATGGCAGATAATAACGACAACGCAACTCCCATAGGAAATCAAGGAGCGGTACGGCCAGCGCAAGACCTAGTCTTCCTTGCCGCTGATCGCAACATTCCCATGAGGAACTACGCAGCGCCCAACCTGTATGATTTTTCGCCTGGGATTTCGAGGCCTACAGTAGAGGAGAACGCAAGGTTCGAAATAAAACCGATCATGCTTCAAATGATCCAGAACGCAGGGCAATTTGGGGGTCTGCATGGTGAAGACCCGCATGCCCACTTGACCAGTTTTGTCGAAATGTGTGGTAACTTCTCACTACCTGGTGTTACCCTTGAGGGTATTAGACTTTATCTGTTCCCTTATACCTTGAGGTATGAAGCCAAGAGGTGGGCTCACTCACTGGAGCCGAACGAGATTACATCATGGGATCAGCTGGTAGAGCGATTCATGAAAAAGTTCTTCCCACTGGCCGTCAATACAAGGCGACGAAAGGATGTGTTGAACTTTGAACAAATGGACAATGAGACCCTGAGCACCATAAACTTGACACAACATATTTTTAAGTGTTTATCATCATAAACAATAAAATGATGCAAGCAAGGATGTGAGATACAATGTATTCTAATCTTATGCCATACAACGCATGGATGAATGATGACTTTATTTTCTTTATGCGATACTACTTCTAGATTTGCGTTATAAATGAGAATCTTGTAGTATACTATGTGTTGTCACAAGTTTCTTTGCATTGGAACCAAGTATAATTCCACCGCAAGTTTCTCAGCGTCATCCGAGGTCAAACACAGGGATTGTTTTAGGTTGATTGCGTTATATTTGTTATATAAAAAGGTGTTGTTTGTACACGCAATAAAGTAAATTGTGTAATAAAGTAAAGATAAGCGATAAAAATGCAGTAATAAAGTAAATTGCGGTAAAAGTAAAGTGCGATAAAATAAACCTAAGCTAAGATGATACAAGATACAGGTTTTATGATACAAGATACCGAGGTTGAGACTGACTGTGAAGATTATACAAAGATCGTGTTATGCGGTGGCAAGGCTTATGTATGAAACAGAATGAGAAAGGATAATTAATATAAATAGCGCAAGTTTCTTAATTGCATTAAAGATATATGTACAATTCCGCTTTTCCCTTGGCGTACATCTCTCGGTGATCGGCCGTGTTTCCTACATCTCTGTGGTGAAACAGGGACGAACGTAATGAACGCAAGGTTGCTTCCATCTTTGGAAGTACTTCTTGCTTTAGTTAACGCATTCTTCTAACCTTCTCTTGACAAATCAGAATGGCATCTTCACTTTTACTCTCACAGGTGAAGATATCGTCTAGCATGCTTTAGCTAAACATCTTTATTTTTTAGCACAGATTAAGTTACTTGTTTAATTCATATCAATCACCAAGGGATTAAGAAACATCATGGAGAAAATGATTTATGGAGGAACGAAAATAGACAGAGAAGTGGAAATGGAAATGGTCAAGACATTCAATAATACTATTTAGCGTCTGATACATGGTTGTGAATGAAGAGATTAAGAAGATGAAATTCAATTGATGAATGAGAGTTAAAAACAAATACAAATAAGCACCAACGTCTTGGCATAGATCTGGACTGGAGAATCGCTTGCCGACGTCTATGGAGTGAATGGAAGGATGAGCTTCCCTCTTAGGCTGGCTCAACCGATAGAAGGGATCTAAGTATAGAGCTTCTCGGCGGGGATTTGGCAGAATTGCACTGAGACTCACCTCTCGACCTTATCTCTTCTTTTCCCAGATTTCCTCCGATCAGCACTCAGATCAGCTTTCTCTCAATAGCCTCGTATCAATTATACCCCCGTATCAAGTATATCTTTTCAGTGAATTCTTTGAAGGTATTTATAGGCTGAAGGCTTTGACTCTCTGACTTGTGGTCCCCACTTTATTATTATGGAAAGTTCGGAAATGGTGGAATAAATATTCCTTCTATTATGCAATCAGTCCGTCGAATATGCACAACGGTTAGTTGTACATGTGTCACGATCCTTCGCGTTTGCGTTGCTCATTTACATCTTTCGATCGTGTGTCCACATGCGATGTTGTTTTTACTACCGCATGCGGTTGAAGTTCAACTCTGGATCGACTGTCGCATTGCGCCATCATTGCGTTGATCATTTCTTCAGTATTGATTTTATGGACGCAATGCGTTGGAGATGCATTGTTCAGTTTCTCTCTGAGCCTTGATCGCAAGCGGTGACTTGGATTCCTACAAAACAGACTTGAAATATCCTTTTTTACCATCTTAATGGTCTTAGTGGGTGTATTTGCGATAATCTATAATTATTGTATTTCTTAGCTAATTTTCATACAATCGACGCATATTTTCTCTCTTTTGGCCGCAATATCTAAATAAGGCAGCATAAATAACTTGTATTTCTATAAGTTATCACACCCCCAAATTTAGATATATGCTTGTCCTCAAGCATATCTTCTACTAAGGTAATAAAGCTCAATTCCTATCCTATATTTTTGCATCGATTGGTTTCTCTGAATGTTACACTTAGGCACATTACTTGACAATGCAATTTCCTCCTATCCTTGCTAATTCCTAACAAAGCCCTACTTTATTCTTCTATACTACAAATTTCTGCTCAAAAATTCTTTTCTAGTTTTAAAAAGAATGTTTACCTCTTCTTTATCAAAACAACTTGATGCGTCCGTATATGGTGGTCAAATCTTGCGTCATTTATTAGAGACTGTTGATCATGGTTACACTCTTCGTTTAGGCTTGTTCCCACGGATGTCATGCAAACATCCAACTTCGGTTGTGTGCCAATCTCAACTTTAACTCATGAATTTCAGAGGAGTTGTCTCTTGCATTCTTTTATTTGCTTTTGCATTTTTCTCTTTTCATATTGCGTTGTTCTTGGAAACCCACCTTTGTTTTGGCTTGCTCCCACGGGTGTCATGCGAACATCCAACTACGAGCAGGTTCCTTTCACAACTAACTCTTATCAGGTTGGGATTATTTTTGAGGTTTTCCCTTGCGCTAACATTGGAGTTTTGTATGAAAATTTATTGAATTTTTTTTTCTTTTTTTTTTCTTTAAATTTTTTTCCTTTATTTTTTTATTTTATTTTTTTTGAAATGGAAAATGAACACATTTTCTTAAAGACCGCATATTCTTGATCTCATCTGCTCAGACCTTCCCCACCCCCAAATTTAGAGATGCACAAGGTCCTCATTGCGTTGTTTGGACAGAATAGACAAACACTTAGAAAAAATTTCAAACAGAAGGTTTGAGCAGAACTTTGAGAGATAAAAGGTAAAGTACTACTAGGCTACGAATTAACTAAGTGTTAGTTAGAATTTACAAAGTGTTGGAAATATTTCTAAGTAGAAACATATTATACACATGGCAGCGCAATGAATAACGCAAAAGTAAAAGATTAAGAAGATTGCAAATATTGACAAAGGATGATAAAGAAAAAGGCATAGGTAAATGGAGAGAATATTTACTCAATTGTATTGAATATTAACAAAGTATACAGATAATTAAAAATTAACGCGATACAAAAATTGTTGCCTATACAAAGAATCAAAGAATTTCGTTAACTTAGAAAAATAATGAATTAAAAGTATAGAATGGCCGCATAAAAATGTAAAGATTATTGTTGAAAAGCAGGAGGATCTGGAGGAGGGTTTTGAGGTGGTACTAAAGGAGCTTCTTCAAAATTCAAGTGATGTCTAAGATGCGAAGGCACCATGGGACCATAAAGATATGCGGTGAGAAAATTAAAGTACTCATGGTTGCGCTCTGAAATCTGTCTTTAGTGCCGATGGACCTTATAAATGTTGCGTTGAATATTGATCAACGCTTCCCTTGACGTGGTGTCATTGCGCTATATATCGTCGATTTGCTCCATTACCACATCAAATCTCTGGTTGAAGAAGGCTGTTGTTGAGTGAAGAGTTGTTGTTGTTGGGAGAAGAGGGACGGCATTTCTGCTAACTCAGCAGCTAAGAAGGGGATGGAAGGTTGTGCCTGCGATGTCTTGCCAGCAACGTTTTGGGGTTGGGTAGAGGTGCCTTCACCCAAATCGTGTGGGTCATCAATATGCGACGGTGGAATGGAAGGTTGTAGTGATGATGCTGAATGTGAGGATGGGGCCGCTGGATATGCGAGAGAATTTGGGGCAAGAAGAAGGTTGGTAAAGTGCTCAGGAAGGAGAGAAGAAGAAGGTTGTGCGGGAGGGCTTGGAGGGCTTGGAAGGCGGATTACTAAGGGTAAAGGGTCCAAAGGTTCTGGATCTTGCATTGTTTCTTCTTGGATTTTCCCTTTCCCTTATCATCTCTGCGCTGTCTCTTTGGCCTAGGTTCTTACGGCGCATTGAGATCGATTGTGGGCATCTTTAAAGGTAATTCTGGGCAATGTGGGGAGTCTTTGAGGAGCAACCTCAGGATTTTGATATTGATGAGCCCGTGGATTTCTTGCATGGGCTCCTTCTCAATGCCTATGCCCATTGACAGGCACAGACTTGAGACAGTCCATGGAAAGAAGTATTGTCCTCTAATGTGCCCTACAAAACCTCGAATTTGACTTGCGATCAACCGGCTTACATCGATTGGGAAGTTGAGATCGTCTTGTCATGGGAAGTTGAGATCAGCCGCTTTTTAACCAAATAAACCCAAAGCCTTGCCTCTGGAAGTAGAGTCTTGGACGCCAGGGTCTTGATGCCTTTTAAAGAAATCGACCACTTAGTGCCCGATTGCGTTAATACTCGCAGCGCATCTTCCAACTGTTCTTCTGTGGGATCATCAATGACTTTGTTGCCTGGTGCATCCGGGTTATCCTTTATTTGGTATAGTTCATTGATGTCCCTTGCACTGAAAGACACCACTCGCCCTTTTATGGTCACCACATCCCTGGTGCCATGTAGCCATCCATGGTAGAAGTCGTGCACCACCTTTAGAACAACAATAGCTAGGCACTGGCAAAATGTGTCCCAACCATGCTCCACGATCACGCTCATGATAGGATCTGGTAGTGGCGTTGGCGTAGGGTAAAAGCCCATTTCCATCAACAAGTCGTTTCATTTCTTTCTTTTGGATGGACGCGCCTTTGCCAACGCGGGCTTGTTGCTTTCTGCGACCGCTTTTCCCTTTCCTTTGGCCAACGCAAGGTGGGATTGTTGCCTTTGTCTTCTTTCCCATTCCTTGTGTTTTTCCTCCTTCTCTCGCTCGGCAAGTTCCTTGCCCTTCTTCTTAAGTAAATGCTGCCTGTTGGCTTCGCGCTTCCTTTCCTTCTCCTCTCTCATTTTCTTTTCTTCTTCTGCCTTCTTTTTCTTTTCTTCTTCTTCATCTTCTTTCAATTCTCTTTTAAACTTCTCCACAAACTGCTCAGAGGCCAACAAAAGGCATTGTTCCTCTTCAATCTACCTTATTTCTTCAAGCCTTGAGATCTCGTTATTGCGGCGAACTTCCCCATCATGCATTCTTCTTCTTCTATCACCTTTTGTGGTGATGAGTTTTGCCCACTCCATTTTCTCTTGTTTCTCTTCCATTCTCCTCCTTTCCTTTTCTTCTAATGCGATGATCAAAATTGAAGGGTCAACGGTAGACCCTTGCGGCGCATTCTCCTTGCAACGCTGTATCAGGGGGGTAACTTCTACTTCTTCGCCTTCGTCGGTTGCAACAACTTGCGTTGTTTTAGGTTATGCCGGCTCCATTAATTGCGCTGTTTCCTCCATGTCCTCCCTTACAGAGGTTGATTCTCCATCCATCTCTAGGCTTGCAGCCCTCTTCTTCTTTTCTTTTTCCTTCTTCAGGTGCCTTTCCTCACGCCTGCGTTCTTTCCTTTCTTTCTTCTCTTTCTTCCTCCTTAACTTGGCCTCCTCATCTTCTTCATCCTCATTCTTTTCTTTATTCTTCTTCTCTTTGCGATGATGGGATGGCTCACCTTCTCCAACCTTCTTTTCCTTCTTCTCATTTTTCTTCCTTTTCTCCTCTTGTTGTTTCTCTGTCGTGACTTCTTCTAACGTGACTCTGATGGGTCCGTCATAGGATTCTACTTGCGTAGTTTTCTCAGGAGTCTCTAAAGCCAGAGTGCTTCTTCTTGTCTCTTTTTCCACCACTTCCTCTACCACCGCCACCGTCACCTCCTCCGCAGACAGTGGTTGGTTTACAACCCCTGCCTCGGGCAAACCTCCTCCTTCCTCCAAGTTACTCAGAATGTTTCCAAATACCTCATTATCATCTCATCTCTTCTTTTCGCTTTCAGTTGAGATGGCTGGAGTTGGGAGTGGGGTGCTTTCAGTGCTTTGCCCCCTTTTGAACTGAAGTGGTCTGACGACTAAAGGGTTTCTCCGGGGTCTATCGGCGATTCTGGAGACATTGTGGAGTTGGGCAGTAAGACGACGACTTGTAGCAAGGAATGCTGCCTCTTGCATGGAGATATGGTCAGTGGAGGGGGTTGAGGGTGAAGCAGAAGGTTGGGAAGCTTGGTCGGCCATGGATGATAAGGTGAAAGAAAGCTGGAAAATGTTAGGGTTTCAGGGAAGAAGAAAGCTCTGGATGCAATGGCGCTAGGGTTTTTCAAATTGCAAAAAGAGGTAAAGTGTTCACAGACGGGGGAAGTTCCTATTTATAGGTTGGGCCTCGAGACACTCAAAAGGCCTCATTTGAACTTCCCTCATTTAGGTGTCAGAGTAAATATCCTTTCGTCTGCAGACTCATCATTTCTTTGGAATACGGAACGATTGGACTACTCAATTTTGCAAAAAGAATTTTCTTCAATATTTTATTCGAATGCAACATAGTGCATTTTGCTAAGGACGGGCAAAGGACACACACCTCAGCTCAACGCATTTGTGTTGGATGAACGCAAAGAGCATCTTGTTGGTTCAAGATCTGTCCATTATCACCTATGCATATTGAATGTGTTTTATTTTCTTATAAAAAATAATAATTATTTTTTTATTTTTTTTTCATCAACGTAAGTTGCTATGACTTGCGGCAATATAATTTTCTTCTCATTACTCAATCATTCACCAATTAAAGAATAATGCATTAAATATAGGAAAGTTAAAGGAATTAAAGAAAACATAGAAATAAATGCAATAGAGTAAATGAAGAATAAATTCATAATGTCATGAAACAAATTAATCGAAGCCATAAATGACAGAATTCAGAAATTCATAAAGACAAGAATTAAAGAAAGTATTTAAACATAGATGTGAGATATGGATCGGAAGATGACTTTCTTTGAATGAGCATAATCCACACCTCTGCAGGCGGCTGTCTCTTATACACATCTAGATGTGTATAAGAGACAGGTCTACCTGAGGCTTTGGAGTTGCTGGGCAACGTACCAGGTGTTCTGTTTCTAAGCTCAGAAGCCAGCTGGCCCATTTGAATCTCTAAGTTTCGAATTGAAGACGCCTGCGCCGGCATCACTGCATCATTTTTGTCCATATACTGTTTTAGCAGGGCCTCCAATGAGCTTTCAGAGGTGTTCGAAGGTGAGGGTTGCTGATTATGCGATTGCCTTGGCTGCCCTTGATTCGAGTTATGGTGAAAAGGAGGAGCGTTCCCTCTACTGCCACTTTGATGGTTGCTAGGCCCCCCTTCGTTAGGATTCCCTCCCCAACCGAAGTTAGGATGGTTCCTCTAACCTGGATTGTAGGTGTTGTTGAAGGGGTTGTTTTGGATGGTGCATACTTATTAGATATTCGATGGGCACAGTTCTGCTACATGATCCCCTCCACAATTAACGCAACTTATTGTGGCCACTTGAGCCGATGCAGTGGGTTGCGCTGATTGTTGGGTGATGGCTCCTTGATTGATTGCCATCAATTGGAGGATTGAGGTTACTGTGGCCATCTGTGCGGCCAGTGTAGTCATTGTCTCCACAGGGACAATGGCAGTGTCATTCTTTCTTCTTTCAGAGCCTCTACCTCCATAACCATCATCATTCCAGTCATCCATGTTCCGCAATATGCGGTCAAGGATGACCTTGGCCTCTGTATACGTTTTTTCCATAAAACCTCCCGTCAAGGAGGCGTCAGCAACAGCCTATGTCGATCTATTAAGGCCATTGTAAAATGTCTCCATCAGGACGCAATCGGGTATTCCGATATGCGGGCAATTTTTCACCAATCTTCGAAATCGCACCCAAGAAATGCTCAGGGTCTCATTGTCCATTTGTTCAAAGTTCAGCACATCCTTTCGTCGCCTTGCGTTGATGGCTGATGGGAAGAACTTCATGAATCATTCTACTAGCTGATCCCATGATGTAATCTCGTTGGCTTCAATGAGTGAGCCCACCTCTTGGCTTCGTCCCTCAAGGTGTTAGGGAACAGATAAATTCTAATACCCTCAGGGGTAACGCCAGATAGTGAGAAGTTGCCGCACATTTCAACAAAACTGGTCAAGTGGGCATGCGGGTCTTCACCTTGCAGACCCCCAAATTGCCCTGCGTTCTGGATCATTTGAAGCATGATCGATTTTATTTCGAACCTTGCGTTCTTTTCTATTGTAGGCCTCGAAATCCCAGGCGAAAAATCGTACAGGTTGGACGCCGCGTAGTTCATCATGGGAATGTTGTGATCAGCGGCAAGGAAGACTGGGTCCTGCGCTGGCCGTATCGCCCCTTGATTTCCTACGGGAGCTGCGTTGTTGTTATTATCTGCCATATCGGCTGCTCTCTTTCACCTTGCTCGATTGTGGTGTGCCCGTGCGCGAAAGGTACGCTCAATCTTAGGGTCAGCTACAAATTCTGGTTCGGTACCAGAGTTCATAAGCCGTCAAACTTCTCTCCGCGTTGAATAACCAGTACAACGAGACCTGTCCTGCAAAATACCACAAACACACTCAAACAATAAGCCGTTAACCAATCCGCGACAATGACACCATAAACTTGACACGACATATTTTTAAGTCTTTATCATCATAAAAAATACAATGATGCAAGCAAGGATGCGAGATACAATGTATTCTAATCTTATGCCATACAAGGCATGGATGAATGATGACTTTATTTTCTTTATGTGATACTACTTCTACATATGCATTATAAATGAGAATCTTGTAGTATACTATGCGTTGTCACAAGTTTCCTTGCGTTGGAACCAAGTATAATTCGACCGCAAGTTTCTCGATGGGATCTGAGGTCGAACACAGGGATTGTTTAGGTTGATTGCGTTATATTTGTGATATATGCGACTGGGGGTTTTTCAATTTATAAAAAGGTATTGTTTGTACATGTGATAAAGTAAATTGTGCAATAAAGTAAAGATAAGCGATAAAAATGCGGTAATAAAGTAAATTGCGGTAAAAGTAAAGTGCGATAAAATAAACCTAAACTAAGATGATACAAGATACAGGTTTCATGATACAAGATACCGAGGTTGAGACTGACTGTGAAGATTATACAAAGATCGTGTTATGCGGTGGCAAGGCTTATGTGTGAAACGGAAAGAGAAAGGATAATTAATATAAACAGCGCAAGATTCTTAATTACATTAAAGATATAATTACAGTTCCACTTTTCCCTGGGTGTACACCTCTCGGTGATCGACCGCGCTTCCCGCATCTCTGTGGTGAAACAGGGACGAACGTAATGAATGTAAGGTTGCTTCCATCTCTAGAAGTACTTCTTGCTTTAGTTAAAGCATTTTCTAGTTTTCTCTCGACAGATCAAAATGGCATCATCACCTGTGAGAGCAGTTGGTAGGGTCTTTAGTTCAAGTGTTGGTGGCTCCACTAAGGAAGGTTGCGTTATTTTTCTTTCTTTTGTCGGCTCTACTTCTTGCGTTGCAATCATTTCTTCTTCTTTGTTTTTTTTGCTACAATCGCATTGTAGGTAGCAACGGATGCGTTGGCATCCTCTTCTTCATACTCTTCATCAGACTTTTCTTCTTCAATCAAATTCAGGTCATCATCAGAATCTTACAGGTCTTCTTCATCCGGGAATTTCATGGCACGAATTATATTAAATTTGAGCTTTTGTTCGTTTATACTCAAAGTGATTTCTCCCTTGTGCACATCAATTTGAGCACGACCTGTTGATAGAAAAGGTCGCCCCAAAATGATGGGCACATCTTTGTGGGCCTCGTAGTTTAAAATGATGAAGTCAGCTGGCAAAATAAATTTATCAATCGTGATCAGCACATCCTTCACCTTACCTTCTGGATGAACCAGAGATCTGTCAGCCAATTGAAGAGTAACTGATGTGGGCACAAGTTGCCCCACATTTAATTGTCTAAAAATCGAAAGCGGCATCAAATTTATGCTGGCCCCTAAGTCGCACAAGGCTTGCCCAATATAGAGTCCCCCTATAGAGCAAGGAATAGTAAAGCTCCCAAGATCGCTCATCTTCTGTGGGATTATAGATTTGGAACTTTGCATTAATGCCACCGTGGAAAATTTCCCAGTACCCCTGTTCTTAGTTATCATGTCCTTCAGAAACTTGGCATAGGCAGGCATTTCCTCAATCGCTTCACAAAAAGGAATGTTAACATGTAATTTCTTTGACATAGATAAGAAGCGTTGGTACAGTACCTCTTCGTTTTTCTTCTTCCTTAGTCTCTGAAGGAAAGGTGGTAACTGAACTCTCACGATTCCTGTTTCATTAGGCTTTGAGGTCGACGCAACCTCAGGTTCCACTACTTCATTTTCTCTTTCTTCTTCTTGCGTTACTGCAATCTCAGGCTCAATTGCGATGGAAGTTGTTCTAATATGCTCCTTCCTTTCTCCCTCCATAGTCTTCCCACTGCGCAATGTCACAAGCTGACATTGCTTCTTACCTGATCCCCTTGAGTTGCATGGGAGTTTGGTTGAACTTTGCAACGCCCCTTGCGGTCGACTTTTCAGCTCACTCGTAATCTGGCCCATTTGCAATTCAAGATTGCGGATGGACGTGGCCTGACTTTGAAGCACTATCTCATTTTTCTCTATATATTGCTTCAATAGGTTCTCTAGAGAAGGATTGTGGTGGTTGTTGTGAGCTACTTGCTTGACTGCTCGGTTGACCGTTGTTGCGTTGAAAGAATCTTGGTGGCCCTTCTTTTTGCACCACAGGTTGAAAATTTTGTTGTTGATTCTTTCAAGCAAAATTGGGGTGGTTTCTCCACCCATGGTTGTAAGTGTTTGAAAAAGGATTATTTTTCACAAAGTAGACAAATTGTGGATTTTGCGGGTAATCTTCCATTGCATCCCCATCACCGCAAGTCGCACAACTTGCGGTGTTTTGATTAATTGCGTTGATTTACCCACCTTCCGATGTTGGGCTGCTGATCGCCATTCCTTGGATCAAATTCATCATTGCGGTCATTTGGTTTTGTAATGAAGTAATAGCACCATTGTTTGCGTCAGAGTCTTTAAGTCTCAATCTTTGGTCACTCTCTTTCCAGTCTTCATGGTTCTTGGAGATGCGATCCAGGATGTTCTTCGCCTCATTATAAGTCTGGTCAAGCAGACCACCAGCGGCTATCGCATTGGCAGTGATCTGCGAAGCGGGATTCAACCCATTATGTGGACAATCCCGAACCAACCTTTTAAACCTCGCACAAGCATCGCTGAGCGATTCGTCCAAGTCTTGTTCAAAATTAGTAATAAGCTTCCTTCGTCTTGCATTCTCGGTAGGTGGAAAATACTTCTTCATAAATTTCTCCACTACCTGCTCCCAATAAGTGATCTCTTTGGTTCGAGCGAATATGCCCATTTCCTATCCTAATCATAGAGAGAAAATGGAAATAACGTTAGTCGAACTTCTTCAGCAGAGATGTTCGGGAACACAAAAGTATTGCAGATTTCAATAAAATTTCGGAGGTGAGCGTGCGGGTCCTTGCCACGCCTTCCTCCGAATTGACCTGCAGTCTGAATCATCTGCAGCATCACTGGTTTTATTTTGAATTTATTTCCATCGAGGGTAGGCCTAATGATTCCAAGAGAGAAATCATAGAGGTTTGGCGATGCGTAGTCCCTGATGGGCCTATTATGATCGTTTACCAACAGAATCGGATTCGCCATGACATTTTTATCATTTGGTGCTCCACCTCTAGGCTGCTCCACCATCTCTTCTTTATTGGATTGTGGTTGCTGTTGGTGGTCTCTCAATCTTCGTCGAAAAGTCCTCTCAGTCTTTGGGTCTTAATTCGCCAGAGATTGAGAGTCCTGCAAAGAAATAAAAAAAATTACCGTTAACAAACTATTTTGCCGAAGTCCCCGACAACGGCACCAAAAACTTGATGCGTTATTTTATGAATGGAAATATGGATGATATGTGTTGATGGAATTGCATTGTGCACTCAAGTTTCCCCAACGGAATTTAAATGTAAATTCCCCTGAGTTTTCTGATAAGTCCAGGGTTGAACACAGGGACTTGTGAAAATAGATTGCGTTTGTAATTTTGGTAAAAACTTTGCAGTAACCGTGTAAATAAATGAAGTGTTTGTTGTTTTTTTTTATGAAAAAGAAATAAATAAATGCGACGGACTTGAGAAACGAAATTTGCGTTGATAGATGCAATGAGTATGCGATGAATGGGTTGAGAAGATCTTTAGCTAGCGTTACTTGGGAATGCGTCAGACTATGCGATCATGTTACTACCATGCACAGCAAATCATTTTCCAATGTAAATGCGATGCTCCTAAATCTAGGACGCATGTGTTGCATGCAAAATGTTCATAGAGCTTATTCCTAAGTCTCTACTTTTGTCCTATGCGATGATGCAAAATGGATGAAAGCAAGGTGACCACATACAATCGTATCCTATCTCTAGGATGCATGTGATGCGTTGATAAAAAATAGTGCTCATTCCTAAGTGCCTATCTCTTGTATTATGCGTTCTAATCTGACTCTCCCGAGCCTAGATTCTGACCTAACCTTCCCAAGTCTAGATCCTATCCTTAGACTACCCTCCCCAAGATAATCACAAAGAATGAAGATTCCCTAGTTGTGCTAGATAAATGCTTCTAAACCCATTCAACTAATTTAGCTACTCATGCGTGAATCACAGAGAGTGAACAGATATAGAGAAAGAAATTCCATTCTTATAAATAAGTTAAGTACAAAATGCCAATGGAAGTTTAAGGTAGAGAGCCATGTAGCCATTCCTTGCCGACCGAGGCTTTTTACACTGGAATCTCTATTCTGATCTAAAGATATTCCCACTTCCACAGGCGTCGGCCTTCTCTCTGTCTTTGAAGCTTCTGACGCTCTCCCAAGCTTACCAAAACGATCTACCGGCATAACTTTCTCCTTCGCGTCCGCCTTAAGATGAAAGAAAACTAAAAACGAACACGTGCAAACTGGAACAAAAGATTGTAAAAGTGGTGAACCCCTTTTCTGAAGAATGCACTTGGTATTTATAGAGCATCAATGGTGAAAGGCGGCTTCTCTCTCCCGGTTGTACAGATGGGACAACTTTAATTCCTGATTGATGCGTCGAATAATTATCACCAATAAGCTAAATGTACTTCGTGACCGTTATTGGCTGTCATCTTAATTTGGATTCGACTGTCATCAGCTTTCTGTCCCATCGCTCTTAATTGGCCTTTCACCCAGATGCGCCCACCATGTTGCGCTAATTAAGTTGCAACGATCCTTCTCGGGCGAATATTTGCGAGCACAATCAACGCAAAGTCTTGCGGTGAAGTTGCGCTCAACCAATGAATTCTTATGATCGCTATCTTTGCATTGCGTTAACGTATATTCTGCACAA
Source organism: Benincasa hispida (assembly GCF_009727055.1). NCBI lineage: Eukaryota > Viridiplantae > Streptophyta > Magnoliopsida > Cucurbitales > Cucurbitaceae > Benincasa > Benincasa hispida. The sequence continues at coordinate 50,013,089 of NC_052357.1, read as the reverse complement.
AAATACGAAAATCAATAGTTCTAATGCGCTGAACGCATGCGATTTCTGTGAATGCTATTCTGATTTAAGTGGTCCTATTCTGTGTCCCGTGGTCAGCTTTGTGGAACGGACCAATCTTCTTCCGTCTACAATCTGGATAAAGTCCCTTGGAATTAAGAAAAAAGCTTTGGCTCCCTAAAGACTAAAGAAATGGATCAAAAAAGGGGGGACTTCTGCAACGGGCTATACCACCCAAACCAAGTAGCAGTCCTTCCTTTCCTCATTGCCACCTTTACCTTCGCCTACCGTGAAAAGGAAAGTTCCCTTGCCCCTTGCATTCCAAACAATTGCAATTGTGGAAATTTATGAAATACCTCGAGCTCATATTGGTCATGGGTTGAGAACGGGAATTGAATTCTCCAATAGCGAAGGAATTAGAACTATTGGCGGCCTATCGCTAATTCAATTGAATTCCATAGGCCGCTATCGCTATGTAACCATAGCCGTGACAACCCACGAATAAACTCAAACCTTTCGACCGCAATATTATAAAATTTATGCTTAATGGACGCAATTTAACATATTTTATCGACACAATCTAACATTGTTTAAGAACATAGCACTATGATTACGTGCATTTCTGCCCGTTATCACCTAGCTCTCTCAAGACATTAGGTTTATTCTTTAGACTCTCTCTCTCGTAACTCTAAAGGGTATTTTCACAATATAAACCAAGACAATCGCAAGCAAAAAACTTCCTAAGTCATGTTGGCTTAGTTCTTCTCAACTCATTCGACTAGTTTAGCTACTCATGCATATTAAGAGAAGGAACAGATGTAGAAATAGAACGTCCATTGTATAAGTATAAAGATGAAGTACAGAATAACAATGCAAGTATAGAATAAAGAGCCTGGTAGCAATCTCTTGCCGTCAGACGTTTACACTATTTCTACTCATGCTCAAAATATAATCTTACTCTCGCGATAGTCGGCCCGCTCTCTGCTCTTACGCCTCAAGGTTCTCTCTTGAGTTTCCCTGAGCAATCTTTGGCACCACCACTCTTCTTTTGCTCTACCTTAAAATGGAAAGGAAACTATGAACAGAAGCGTGAACTAAACGGTGAACTAATCGACTAGTAAACCCCTTCTCTTAAGAATGCCCTTTGTATTTATAGAGCATCAATGGTGAAAGGCGGCTTCTCTCTCCTGGTTGTACAGATGGGACAACTTTAATTCCTCATTGATGCACTGGATAATTATCACCAATAAAGCTGAATGTACTTTGTGACCGTTATCGGCTATCAACTTAATTTGGATTCAACTATCATCAGCTTTCTGTCCCATCGCTCTTAATTATCCTTTCACCCGGATGCGCCCACCATGTTGCGCTGACAAAGTTGCGGTGATCCTTTTTGGGCGAATGTTTGCGAGCACGATCAACGCAAAGCCTTGAGGTGAAGTTGCACTCGACCAATGAATTCCTATGATCACAATCTTTGCATTGCGTTAACGCATATTCTGCACAAAAATATAAAAAATCAACTGTTCTAATGCGCTGAACGCATGCAACCGCAATATTACGAAATTGATGCTTAATGGATGCAAAGTAACATATATCATCAACGCAATCCAACATTGTTTTAAGAACTTAGCACTATGATAACGTGCATTTCTACCGTTATCACACCCCCAAATTTAAGCAATGCTTGTCCTCAAGCATAAACTAAAGATTCTTTTAGCGAGTCAACCACACTGTTCTTTTCCTAGACTTCTCAGGATACTTCATTCAATCCTATATAACCAGAATTTCCTTAAGTCTTATTCAAGTCTCTTCTTAAAAATATTTCTAAGACCTAGGAACTGCAAGCTTACCTTTCAAAAAGACTTTACTAAATTTCGGAACATCGCATGATTTATTTCAAAAAAGAAAATTTTCTCACGGGGTGTCAAATTATTGTCACATTGCCAAAATTTTCTTCATTGCTATTTTTTTTCTGAACTTTACGCTAATCCGAGTGCCTTACCTTCATTTTGGCTTGCCCGCACAGGTGTCATGCGGACATCCAACTACGAGCAATGCACTCTTTCTCAGACTAAACTCATACCGATTTGGCATTGGAGTTTCGGTCATTAATTTATGCGTTGATCATGGTGACTTACTTTCATTTTGGCTTGCCCCCACGTGTGTCATGCGGACATCCAACTACGGGTAAGTGCCTTTCACAACTTAACTCTTATCAACATGGGTTTCCATTGCGTTAACAATGGAGTTGTTATTCTCAAAATATATTTATTTTATTTTATTTTATATATTTTTGTAGCAAGGTCGAAAATAAATACCTAACCCCCAAATTTAAAATGGGGCAATGTCCTCATTGACAAAAGATTAAAATAAGTCATGCGATGGTCATAGAATGCATTGTAAAGAGAGTTTGAAAGAAAGCTAGCAAACTCCTAACTTCTAGAAATATTTCATGAGGTGACTATCTTAAGACTAAGTTGACTCTAGTATATACGAAAGAAATAGAACCATATTTTTCATCATTGAAATCATACTTGGCAAGGAAATAGAATGCGGTACACTACTAAATTTATCTATGTCAAATGATTGTAGTGATCAAAGAGGATGCAGTGATAAAACTTTTAAAACTAACATGCGATGTGATAGCGCAAAATTTGAAATAAAGATAAGGAAAGTACACCCCCAAATTTGCGTTGTTGCCCGCATTGTGTATTGACGCATCCATCTTTGCGGCGATCTATCTTCTATGGGCTGCGGTGATGGAGTAAGATAAGTGCTTCTTCGGGTAATATCTCTGCAATCTAGCGCCTCAATCATTTCAAGAAAAACTAAGAGAGGGTCAAATTATTTTAAACAAAGCAAAATTCATCATCACAGTCTCCATTTTTTTTTTTAAAATTAAGGATAGATAAGGATTGAAAGGATAAAATGAAAATTTTGAATAGTGGAAAAGAGTTGAAGAATTGATGTTTCCCAAAACTTGCGTCCCTGATAGATTGTGATAATTTGATAACACAGGGACCAACTACTTTCGTCTTTATTCAATGTTCTTTAGTTCCACGGTGTCGACTCGGTGATGCCAGCCTTCTCCATGACATGCCTTTACTCGCTGCTCATTGACTTTGAATATGTTGGTTCCATCATCATTTGATAATTCAATCGCACCATGCGGAAATACTTGCTAATTATGAACGGTCCGGACCAACATGACTTTAGTTTTCTCGGGAAGAGTCGCAGATGTGAGTTGAAGAGCAAGACCTTTTGTCCGACTTAGAGGTTCTTACCGCATATGCGTTGGTCGTGCTAGCGCTTGGTGCGATCTTTATAAATCTTCGCATTTTCATATGCATTATTCCTCCATTCTTCTAGCTCAACCAATTGAATTTTTTGCGCTTTTTCTACTGTCTTCAAATCAAAATTCAGCCTTTTTACTGCCCACAATGCCTTATATTCCAGCTCCAAAGGCAAGTGACATGCCTTACCAAATACCAATGCATACGGGGCATACCTATTGGTGTTTTGAATGTGGTCCGGTATGCCCATAACGCACCATCACGCTTTGTTGCCCAATCCTTCCGTGAAGGTTTTACTACATTCTCAAGTATTAACTTAATTTCTCGATTGGACACTTTAGCCTATCCATTCGTTTGCGGATGGTATTCAGTGGCCACTTTGTGGAGGATATTGTACTTGCGCAACAACTCCTTGATATTGTGATTGACAAAGTGGGATCCTTCATCACTTATGATGGCACGAGGAGTGCCAAAATGAGTGAAAATATTTTTCTTCAAGAACTGCGAGACTACCGCTATAAACCCGAGACTTTCCTTGGATTATTTGCTCTTGTCACACATTGTAGGATGTTGGATTTAAGTTATTGTTGTTCCTTGGTTGAAGAAAATGGCAAAGCTTTTGGTTGAAGTTGTCTTTAATAATATTGGAATTTATAAATAAAGAAAAGAAAAGAAAGGGAATAAAGAAAAAGAAAAGAAAAGAAAAGTAAAAGGAAAAGGAAAAAGGAAAAAAAAAATGAAAGAAATTGGAAACCCATTCGATGCTTAGGGTTTAAAGTGAGAACCCACTCATTTCAGCCCATTTCTCCATCATTTCCCATTATATTTTCAGAGCATTTCAAGAGAGAGAGTGAAGGAAGAGGAAGAAGAAGTTGCTGCAGGTTGGAGGTTGAAGAAGGGAGAAAAATCTCATGCAAGTGCAACCATGGAAGAATTTGGGTTCAACCTACCTATCTCTGGTTTTTAAGTCGGTTTGAGCTACACAAAAAGAATTAAGAGGTGAGGCCTGACTTTCTTGAAATTTAATCTATTTTCTAACAAATTTCATGAAGGAATCTTGAGCTAAATCTGATGTTAAGTTAATGGTTTTTGAAAAGGAAAACAGAGCACAGAATTTTCGTGCAAATCAGAAGGATCTCTGCTTTTCTTTGGTTTTTCGAACATTCTGGGGTGTACAGGTTGGATTAGAATCTCAATTGGGTATGGTTGGAAATTTTATTCAATTTCCTATAACTTTCATGAATAATTCGTGAGCCAAAAGTGACTAGAAGTAGGTTTAATTTCAGGAGAAAAGTAGAGGGTAGCAGAAAAGCACGAATCTGTATTCTCTGGGTTCAAGGGATTTCTGGATAAATCCGTTGGGAATCTCATTTTTATTCCTTCAGGTAAGTTGTAGTCCAAAATTAAGAGTTTGAGTACATTAGTTTTGGTCAAGTATTGAGGATGTTATGAGTGTTGGAAATTAGGGTATTGAATCTGGAAAATCTGGAAAGAAAATGTGAAGTGTGATTATATTTCTAGAATTTAGAATTCACGAGCATGGAAAGACAAGACGATTTATAATTTTGATGCTCGTTTTGGTTGTTTGACAGGTCAAGAGGAAATAGGCCAAGTCTACAGACCAAGGAACTAGCCAAGACTGTGAGTGACAAAACAAATTTCAAAAAGGATTTCTAAACTGTAATTTATGCTTAAATGATTTACATGCTTGAATATGAACTTATGAATGATACATGATTTCTATGAATAGTTTCAAGCATAAGTTTTGGGCTTAGATTTTCTAATGATGTTTATATACGAGCACGTAATTATTGACTTCCTGAAAAGTAGTTGAAACGATACCATTTAAGGTAAAGTATGTATTAGCGAGTACTGTTTAAAGATTTTTCAGTTTTTCACGAGCAAGCCGAGTAAGCTTGAGTTTTACGAAAGATAAAGATAAGCAGGCATGTTTTAATGTTTTCATGTGGTTTTCTGAGACTTTTATTGACTACATGACTGAGATATTGAGCCTGAGGCTATATGGTACCGTGTGCACACAGGTTATATTCCATTGTTGACGTTGAGTGTACTCCGTGACAACGATGCTGTTGGGAGTGCTGGGCGGGCCCCACTACGACAAAGACGATGGGAGTGCTGGGCGAGCCCCACTACATCGTAGAGCTAGTAAACGTTGGTTGTACTGGGCGTGCACTACACAACGTTGATTTGTCATGTTAGTTAAAATGTTCTATATACTTGATATGCCTTGCTAGATTTTAATGTTAGTTAAACGTTGGTTGTACTGGGCGTGCACTACACTACGTACTTGCATAACATTTGAGAAAGCTTTTAGCATTACACGTTTATGTTTAATGATTTGATTGATCAGATTTATACGTTTAAAGGTTTATCACGTATTCTGATTTGTGGATTTACAATTTTAAATTTAGTCACTCACTGGGCTTCGTAGCTCACTTTTTCAAAATGTTTTCAAACTTTTCAGGTAGAGATCGAGCTCCTGGTGCCTGATAACTACCAAAGTCTGTTTTCTCCTAAAAGCTTCCAGATCAAGCTTCATATGTGGGTGGAGTTATACATTGTGTCTGTTTATATTGTAAATGTTATTGTAAGAATTGGATAGTTTATGGTTGTGTAAGAACTAAATGTCGTGGTTGTGTAAACCCCAGTTGGATATGTTTTTGGTTGTGATATCTCTATCAGGTTATTTTCCAAACCGAGTTATGTCAGGATTGCACTTCATGTGTGTCTAAAGGTTTTCAGAGATTTCGCTGTGTTGTGTTACATGTAAAGTATTTTATATCTAAGATTAGTATGTTTATCAGGTTCAACGATTCAACAAGGTCAATAGGTATCGTTAGAGGAGGACGATGTCTGTTGGCTTCACACCATCTCCCTGACTAAGCTAGCAGGTAGTCTGGAAGAGGGTGTGACAACTGCCGCATCACTTGCAACGCGTGTTGTTGTCTCTACCCACTTGGAGACATAATCAACAGCGAATAAAATATAGTGCTTACCATTCGAGGGGGGGAATGGTCCTATAAAATCAATCCCCCGTACGTCAAATAATTCCAGCTCCAAGATAGTGTTCATTGGCATTGCGTTTTTCCATGAAATGTTGCCTGTCTGTTGGCACCGATCACATTTCATTGTTTAGTCAGTTGCATTCTTAAATAATGTAGGCCAATAGAATCCACTTTGCAAAACTTTGGCTGTAGTGCGTTGCCCTCCAAAGTGCCCACCATATGGTGAGTCGTGGCATTGTGAGAATATGCATTGTTGAGTAGCATTCGATACGCATAATCGAATAATCTAGTCTGCACTTCTTTTATACAGATTTAGCTCATCCCAATAATAATGTTTGCATTCATGCTTGAGCTTCTTCTATTGGTGATAGGTGTAATCTTTAGGAAATTGCTCACAAACCAAATAATTAATGATGTCCGCATACCAGGGCAATTCTTCTATGTGGAACAGCTGCTCATCCGGGAATACAGCACTCACCTCAAATTCATTGTGGTCAACCTTGGGATTTTTCAGTCTGAACAAGTGATCCGCAATTTTATTCTCTGTCCCCTTCCGATCAATTATTTCGATATCAAATTCTTAGAGGAGGAGAACCCATCTGATCAACCTCGGCTTTGCGTCCTTCTTTGTCATTAAATATTTGATCGCTGAGTGATCGGTGTGGATGAGTACCTTGGTTCCCAACAGGTATGCCCGGAATTTTTCCAACGCAAAAATCACAGCCAGGAGTTCTTTCTCTGTGGTGGTATAATTTGTTTGAGTAGGGTTTAAGGTTTTACTCGCATATGTGATGGGATGCAAAATTGTTTCTCTCTTTTGTGCTAAAGCTGCCCCCATCACATACCTGCTTGCGTCGCACATGATTTCTGATGGAATACGAGACATACGCAGTGGAATTGGGACCTAATTACACTCTAATTGCTTCTAAATTAAAGGAAAATAACATGCAATTGAAGGGAAAACGATGAATTAAAAGTGAAGAGATGCTACCTTTGAAGCCCCCGAAAGTCACTTCTCATCGTTGAATCTCAACCCGAACTCTTTTGGACCACCACTAGAGTTGACCTACTATCCTCAAGACTGAGAACCAAGTTGTGGGACCTGGTGGATGAAGAGAACCGAGAGAGAGAAAAGAGATGAAAATAAGGTATGGAATTTTGAGTAGGTTTGGGTGTTTCCTTTGTTTTTCCCAAAGTTGTAATTTTCCAGCCCAAATATCAAAAAACTAATTTTCAAAATGGAAAAAGTATTTTAACTAAATTGAAAAGCCCAATTTATAGAAAAAAGGTATGCAACAATTGCATGAAAAAACTTCACAAAAAACCCAACACCTAGAATCCACTCACTTAGTGGGCTTAATGTCTCCACTATAAGCCAACACCTAGCCCACTATTTTGTGAGTGGAATTATCCAACAAAAGTTTGGATTTTCCCACTAACTATAGCCAAAGGGTAAAATAGTCATTTGATCAAAGTCAAACTTTGACCAAAAAGTCAACATTTTGACTTTTTATGATTTTATCAATGTTGACTAATTTTGACCTCCCGAGCATGAATCCGCATTCATTTTTTCGAAATTCAAATCACATTTGAATATAAGGTCGGTCAAAGTTTGACTTTTCCAAAGTCAAAAACAAACTCTTTGACTTTATACAACTTGTATTATTTCATTATTTCCGAGCTTACCGAATATGAAAACATTCATATTCTTGATATTAAATCACATTTAAAATATTAAAGCCTATATTTCTAAGCTGAAAAACCCAACCACTGTATCACATATACTTGTCGGTTTCCCTCTTTCTGCTTAATTCGAACAATTCGAATTATTCTATCATACAATTCTAAGTTTATTCCATATGAGCTAGTAGGGGAACCTAATGGACCTATAGATCATGGGCTCTAACGATCCGAGATCAAATAGCTAAACTCTTTAGACGGAGCTAATCAACATTCGTCAACTAACGGGTCATTCCACTAAAATCCCATAGTTGCATTCCCCTCAGTATAGATATATTTGTGTCCATTTGATATAACCATGATTAGTAAGTTAATCCTTCACAGGTTGTTCGTAATCTCGGCTGGGTCATAACAACCGTTTTACCCCCAAGACTACATCTTGTTCCTTAAGTTTCACTAATCCTCTAATGAACAATTGGTTTAAGGTCCCACCTATAAACCGAATCCCTTCGGGCCAAGGAGAGGGTGGGGCCCTTGTTCAAGACCTGGACTCAGTACTAAAGGGAATAACCTATCTACTGTCTCTATAACGATAGGAGTGAATTTCGTCTTGCACCCTATGTTCCTAGCTATCCACCCGATCTTACCCTTGAAATGGGAGGCTTATTGGGCCAGCGATATTGAGCTGCCCTCACCTATGCAGATCTAAGGATAATTTTGAGTGAACAGAAGTTCATAGTTAGCTCAGGATTAAGATTAAGTTACCTAGGTCATTAATTATGAAATAGTCAGTTTTATACATAAAACGATATTTAGAACGTAAAAAGTGACTATTTCATGGTTCAGTCTTATGTAAACTCTTTATATAGGATGCCCCCACTCACATATCTCTATACGAACGATTCAGGATCACATCATTTTTACTAACTACAAAGTGGGCCGCAACCATATTGTTCCCAGAATAAGGCGCCCAACCTTATTCATATACTATAGACCATTTTGGCTATATATTTGAACTTGATCCACCTTTATGTCACTACATAAAGTTCAAACTACACTAAATAGCCTCAGGACCTTAGTTTATTGGATTTAAGATTACAATTTCAATAACAAATTTATCAGAAAACAGAACAGAATAAATTTATTAATTTACAAACTACGAGTTTTAGGACATAAAATTCAACAAACTCCCACTTGGACTAAAACTCCTAGTGGAGTATCACAATGTTGAATTTAAGTGAGAAATATATGAGTACAATAAACATATGAATACAATAAACTAGGGCATATACCCAAAAATTCTCCCACTTGTCCTAGTTTACAAACTTTGTAGACCTAGGCTTTGTAGGTGACCTTCAAACACTTTACCCGTGAGGGCCTTTGTAAAATGATCACCAATGTTTTGCTCATAAGATATCTGGGTCACTACAACGTCTCCATGATGTACAATCTCCCAGATCAGATGGTATTTGCGCTCAATATGCTTACTGCGCTTGTGGCTTCTTGGTTCTCTTGAGTTTGCAACTGCATCACTATTATCAAAATATAGGGTGACAGGCAGATGCATATTTGGAACTACTTCCAAATCTGTCAAGAATTTCCTCAACCATACTACTTTCTTTGCTGCTTCACAAGCAGCTACGTATTCAGCTTCCATTGTAGAGTCCGCAATACAATTTTGCTTTACACTTCTCCACACTACTGCTCCTCCATTAAGAGTGAACACTGATCCAGATGTAGACTTTCTAGCATCTTTATCAGTTTGAAAATCAGAGTCAGTGTATCCAGTAAGAATCAAATCCTTAGTACCATACACGAGCATGTAGTTCCTCGTTCTTCTAAGATACTTGAAGATATTTTTAACGGAAGTCCAATGATCATATCCAGGATTGGACTGATACCTACTGACTATTCCTACTGCGTAGCATATGTCAGGTCTAGTACATAACATTGCATACATCAGGATCTCTACTACGGAAGCATAGGGAATGTGTCTCATATCCTCAACCTCTTGAGGTGTCTTAGGACATTGATCCTTTGACAAATGGATTCCATATCTATAAGGTAACATACCTCTTTTGGAATTCTGCATCTTATACCTAGACAACATTTTGTTTGTATAAGTTGCTTGAGACATGGCTAGTGTTCTATTCTTGCGGTTTCGAATAATCTGAATCCTGAGAACATACTGCACATTTCCTAAATCTTTCATTTGGAACTGCGTTGCTAGCCATTTCTTGATGTCAATTAGGTAACCTACTTCATTCCCAATGAGTAGAATATCATCAACATATAAAACTAAGAACGCTATAGTAGAATTGACGATCTTCTTGTAAACACAAGGCTCGTCAACATT
>NC_052357.1:49910144-49996949 GCF_009727055.1 Benincasa hispida | reverse complement strand
TAGCTAAACTCTTTAGACGGAGCTAATCAACATTCGTTAACTAACGGGTCATTCCACTAAAGTCCCGTAGTTGCACTCCCCTCAGTATAGATATATTTGTGTCCATTTGATATAACCATAATTAGTAAGTTAATCCTCCACAGGTTGTTAGTAATCTTGGATGGGTCATAAAAATCGTTTTACCCCCAAGACTACATCTTGTTCGTTAAGTTCTATTGATCCTCTAATGAACAATTGGTTTAAGATCCAACCTATAAACCGAATCCCTTCGGGCCAAGGAGATGGTGAGGCCCCTTGTTCAAGACCTGGATTCAGTACTAAAGGGAACAACCTATCTACTATCCCTATAACGGGTAGGAGTAAATTCTGTCTTGCACCCTATGTTCCCAGCTATCCACCCGATCTTACCCCTGAAATGGGAGGCTTATTGGGCCAACGATATTGAGCTGCCCTAACCTATGCAAATCTAAGAATAATTTTGAGTGAACAGGAGTTCATAGTTAGTTCAGGATTAAGATTAAGTTACCTAGGTCATCAATTAACGAAATAGTCAGTTTTATACATAAAATCGTATTTAGAATGTAAAAAGTGACTATTTCATGGTTCAGTCTTATGTAAACTCTTTATATAGGATGCCTCCACTCACATATCTCTATATGAACGATTCAGGGTCACATCGTTTGTACTAACTACAAAGTGGGCCGCATCCATAGTATCCCCAAAATAAGGCGGCCAACCTTATTCATATACTATAGACCATTTTGGCTATATATTTGAACTTGATCCACCTTTATGTCACTACATAAAGTTCAAACTACATTAAATAGCCTTAGGACCTTAGTTTATTGGATTCAAGATTACAATTTCAATAAAAAAATTTATCGAAAAACAAAACAGAATATATTTATTAATTTACAAACTACGAGTTTTAGGACATAAAATCCAACAATTTCAAATGGAAGTGTCTAGTCCAGCCAATCAACACAGGTGCGGTAATCAGCGCATCTTTTAAAACTCTGAATGCGTTGAGGCAATTTTTGTCAAACTCAAATTTTCTATCTGCCTCTAACAACGCACTCAGTGGTCATGCTATCTTAGAAAAGTCCTTGACAAATCGTCTATAGAATTCAGCATGCCCCAAGAAGCTTCGCACAGCCTTCATGCTGGTTGGAGGTAGAAGTTTTTCAATTGCTTCAATCTTTGCTTTGTCCACCTCCAATCCATCCCGAGAGACTTTATGTCCCAACACCATGCCCTTTTTAACCATGAAATGACATTTTTCCTAATTGAGCACCAAATTCCTCTCTTCACATCTTTTCAGAATCTTTTCCAAGTTGGCTAAGAAGACTTCATAAGTGTTCCCATAAACGGAGAAGTCATCCATAAATATTTCCACAGAGTCCTCGAGATAATCTGAAAAGATTGTCATCATGCACCTTTGGAATGTGCTTGGCACATTGCAGAGGCCAAACGGCATACGGCAAAAAGAAAACGTCCTATATGGGCAGGTGAATGTGGTCTTGTCTTGATCTTCAGAAGCTATCATGATTTGATTGTATCTGGCATACCCATCCAGGAAGCAGTAAAAATCATTCCCTGCTAGTCTGTCTAGCATTTGATCGATGAATGACAGAGGGAAATGATCTTTCTTTGTGGCCGCATTCAACCTGCGGTAGTCCATGCATATGCGTCATCCAGTGATGGTTCTTTGTGGTATTAATTCATTGTTCTCATTTAGGACTACCATCATTCCACCCTTCTTCGATACACATTGCACGGGGCTGACCCACGTGATATCTGCTATGGGATAGATAATGCCCGCATCAAGCCATTTGATAATCTTCTTCTTGACGACCTTCTTCATTGCAGGGTTGAGTCTGTGTTGATGTTCAATTGTTGCTTTGTGGTCACGAATGTGGTGCATGCAGTACGCAGGTAATTCCTCTGATGTCGGCAAGCGTCCAGCTAATTGCTCGCACATGTTTCTTGAGAATGCTCATCAACGCATTCTCCTGATCTTTATTGAGCACAGAGGAAATGATCATTGGCAGCTTCTCATTCTGCCCCAAAAATGCGTGCTTCAAATGGGTTGGTAGGGTCTTTAAGTCAAGTGTTGTTGGCTCCACTATGGAAGGTTACGTTATTTTTCATTCTTCTGTTGGCTTTACTTCTTTTCTTGCGATCATTTCTTCTTCCTTGTTTGTTTTTGTTGTGATCGCATTGTAGGCAGCAACGATGCGCTGGCATCCTCTTCTTCATACTCTTCATCAGACTTTTCTTCTTCAATCAAATTCAGGTCATCATCAGAATCTTGCAGGTCTTCTTCATGTGGAAACTTCATGGCACGAATTATATAAAATTTGAGCTTCTGTTTGTTGATACTTAGAGTGATTTCCCCTTTATGCACATCAATTTGAGCACGACCCATTGATAGAAAAGGTCACCCCAAAATGATGGGCACATCTTTTTCTGCATCATAGTCTAAAATGATGAAGTCAGCTGGCAGAATAAATTTGTCAATTGTTATCAGCACATCCTTCACCCTACCTTTTGGATGAACCAAAGATCTGTCAGCCAGTTGGAGAGTCACTGATGTAAGCACAAGTTGCCCCACATTTAATTGTCTAAAGATTGACAAAGGCATCAAATTTATGTTGTCTCCCAAGTCACACAGGGCTTGCCCGATGTACAGACCTCCTATGGAGCATGGTATAGTAAAGCTCCCAAGATCGCTCATCTTCGGTGGGATTATTGATTTGGAACTTTGCGTTAACGCCACCATGGCAAATTTTCCAGTGCCCCTCTTCTTAGTTACCATATCCTTTAGAAACTTGGCATATACAGGCATTTTCTCAATCGCTTCACTGAATGGAATATTAACATGTAATTGCTTTAACATAGATAAGAAGCGTTGGTACTGTACCTCTTCGTTTTTCTTCTTCCTTAGTCTCTTTGGGAAAGGGGGTAACTGAACTTTCACGGTTCCCATTTCAGTTGGCTTTGAGGTCGACGGGACCTTCGGTTCTACTGCTTCGTTTTCTCTTTCTTCTTCTTGCGTTACCACAATCTCATGTTCAGCTGCAATGGAAGCTGTTCTACTATGCTCCTTATTTTCTCCCTCCACAGTCTTCCCACTACGCAATGTCACAACCTGACATTACTTCTTACCTGATCCCCCCGGGTTGTATGGAAGTTCGGTTGAACTTGGTAGCGCCCCTTGCGGTCTACTTTTTAACTCACTTGCACCCTGGCCCATCTGTAATTCAAGATTGCGGATGGATGTCGCCTGACTTTGAAGCATGGTCTCGTTTTTCTCTATGTATTGCTTAAATAAGCTCTCCAAAGAAGAGGATTGCGGTGATTGTTGTAAGCTACTTTCTTGATTGCTCGGTTGACCGTTGTTGCGTGGGAAGAATCCTGGTGGCCCTTCTTTTTGCGCCACAGGTTGGAAATTTTGTTGTTGATTTTTCCAAGAAAAATTGGGGTGGTTTCTCCACCCGGGATTGTAGGTGTTTGAAAAGGGATTATTCTTTACAAAGTATACAGATTGTGGATTTTGCGGGCAATCTTCCATCACATGCCCATCACCGCAAGTCACACACCTTGCGGTGTTTTGACTGATTGCATTGATTTGCCCACCTTACGGTGTTGGGCTGCTGATTGCCATTCCTTGGATCAAATTCATCATTGTGGTCATTTGGTTTTGTAATGAAACAATAGCACCGTTATTTGCATCAGAGTCTTTGAGTCTCAATCTCTAGTCACTCTCTCTCCAGTCTTCATGGTTCTTAGAGATGTGATCCAGGATATTCTTCGCCTCATCATATGTTTTCTCAAGTAGATCACCAGCGGCTGCCGCATTGGCAGCGGTCTACGAAGCGGGATTCAAACCATGATAGAAAATCTTCATTTGAAGGCAGTCTGGTAACCCATTATGTGGACAATCCCGGAGCAACCGCTTAAACCTCGCCCAAGCATTGTTGAGCGATTCGTCCATGTCTTGTTCAAAATTTGTAATAATCTTCCTTCGTCTTACGTTCTCAGTAAGTGGAAAATACTTCTTCATAAATTTCTCCACTACCTATTCCCAAGACGTGATCTCTCCTGGCTTGAGAGAATATGCCCATTTCCTAGCCTGATCACAGAGAGAAAATGGGAATAACGTTAGTCGAACTTCTTCAGCAGAGATGTTTAGGAGCACAAAAGTATTGCAGATTTCAAAACTTCGGAGGTGGGCGTGCGGGTCCTCGCCATGCCTTCCTCCAAATTGACTTACAGTTTGAATCATCTGCAACAACACCAGTTTCATTTTGAATCTGCTTCCGTCGAGGGCAGGCCTCATGATTCCCAGAGAGAAATCGTAGAGGTTTGGTGATACATAGTCCCTAATGGGCCTATTGCAATCGTTTGCCAATAGAATTGGATTTGCCATGACATTATTATCATTTGGTGCTCCATTTCCAGGCTGCTCCGCCATCTTTTCTTTGTCTGATTGTGGTTGTTGTTGGCGGTCTCTCAATCTTTTTCGAAATGTCCTCTCAATCTCTTGGTCGTAATTTGTTAGAGATTGAGAGTTCTGCAAAGAAATCAAAAAATTACCGTTAGCAAACTATTTTGCCGAAGTCCTTGGCAACGGTGCTAAAGACTTGATGCTTATATTTTATGAAGTTGAAATATGGATGCTATGCGTTGATGGAATTGCGTTGTGCACTCAAGTTTCCCCAGCGGAATCCAAGTGTAAATTCCTATAAGTTTCCTGGTAAGTCTAGGGTCGAACACAGGGACGTGTGAAAACAGATTGCGTTGGTAATTTTTATAAAGATTTTGCGATAACTGGTTGAATAAATAAATTGTTGGGTTTGTTGTTTGCATTAATGAAAAATAAATAAAAAATGCGGTGGAGTTTGAAAGAAGTTAGGACACGGGAGATGCAATGAATATGCGGTGAACGGGTTGAGAAGGGTTTCGGCTAACACTCCCTAGAATGCGTTCATGCTATGCGATCATGCAACATGCATACAATAGTAAACCGCCTCTCGGCGCGAATACCACAGCTTCTAAGGCTAGAACGCGTATGATATATGTGACAAGTCTACAGGGTCTACACATAAACCTCTTTTTCTATTTATGCAACGACAACATGAAATCCACACAAATATGCGACCACATAATATCATTCCTATCTCTAGGATGCATGCGATGAAGGTTGACAAACAGAGCTTATCTCTAAGTCCCTATCTCTTATTTATGCAGTTCTAATCTTGCTCTCTCGAGTCCAGATTCTAACCTAGATCTCTCAAGATATTAGGTTCTTTCTTTAGACTCTTTCTCGAGTAACTCTAAAGGGTATTTTGCACAACATAAAACAAGACAATCGCAAGCAAAGAACTTCCTAGGTCATGTTAGCTTAGTTCTTCTCAACCCATTCGACTAGTTTAGCTACTCATGCATATTAAGAGAGTGAACAGATGTAGAAATAGAACTTCCATTGTATAAGTATGAAGATGAAGTACAGAATAACAATGCAAGTATAGAATAAAGAGCCTGGTAGCAATCTCTTGCTGCCAGGCATTTACACTGTTTCTCGTGCTCAAAATATAATCTCGTGCTCGCGAGAGTCGACCCGCTTTCTGCTCTTACGCCCTAAGGTTCTCTCTTGAGTTGCCTTGAGGGATCTTCAGCGCCACCACTCTTCTTTTGCTCTACCTTAAAATGAAAAATAAACTATGAACAGAAGTGTGAACTAAATGGTGAGCTAATCAACTGGTTACCCCTTATCTAAAGAATGCCCTTGGTATTTATAGAGCATCCATGGTGAAAGGCGGCTTCTCTCTCCTGGGTATAAATGAGACAGCTTTAATTCCTGACTGATGCGTCGGATAATTGGCACCAATAAAGCTGAATGTACTTTGTGACCATTATTAGTTGTCAACTTAATTTGGATTCGACTGTCATCAGCTTTCTGTCCCATCGCTCTTAATTATCCTTTCACCCGGATGCGCCCACTATGTGCACTGACCAAGTTACAGCGATCCTTCTCGGCCGAATGTTTGCGAGCACGATCAACGCAAAGCCTTGCGGTGAAGTTGCGCTCGACCAATGAATTCCTATGATCGCAATCTTTGTATTGCGTTAACGCATATTCTGCACAAAAATACAAAAATCATCTGTTCTAATGCGCTGAACGCATGCGACCGCAATATTACGAAATTGATGCTTAATGGACGCAAAGAAACATATTCCATCAACGCAATCCAACATTATTTAAGAACTTAGCACTATGATAACGTGCATTTCTACCCATTGCACTGATCCTTTTAGCAAGATTCTTTTAGCGAGTCAACTGCACTATTCTTTTCCTAGTCTTCTCAAGGATACTTCATTCATATCCTATATACCATAATTTTTTTAAGTCTTATTCTAGTCTCTTTTACGATCCTCAAGAGAATAAGGTATTTGTATCGATAAATGCCACATTCTTAGAGGAAGACCACATAAGAAGTCATCAACCTCGCAGTAGACTAGTATTGAATGACATTTCCAAAGATGCTACAGATAGAACTAGTTCATCTACTAAAATAATAGATAAAACTAGTACATCTGGTCAATCACATCCTTCTCAAGAGTTGAGAATGCCTCGATGTAGTGGGAGGGTTGTTCATCAGCCTGACCATTAC
Source organism: Benincasa hispida (assembly GCF_009727055.1). Taxonomy (NCBI): domain Eukaryota; kingdom Viridiplantae; phylum Streptophyta; class Magnoliopsida; order Cucurbitales; family Cucurbitaceae; genus Benincasa; species Benincasa hispida. Next base: position 49,990,272 of record NC_052357.1, on the reverse strand, counting down.
TTGGGTTTAACAGAAACACAAGTGATCATACCATATGACGGCATAGAGGATCTATCAACCTATAAACAGGCGATAAAAGATGTGGATCGTGATCAGTGGGTCAAAGCCATAGACTTCGAAATGAAGCCCATGTATATCAATTTTTTCTGAGAACTTGTAGATCAACCACATGATATAAGACCAATTGGTTGTAAGTGGATCTACAAGAGAAAACGAGACCAAGTCGGTAAAGTACAGACTTTTAAGGCTCGACTTGTGGCAAAGGTTTATACCCAGAGAGAGGGAGTGGACTATAAAGAAACTTTCTCTCCCGTTGCCATACTTAAGTCGATTACAATACTCTTATCCATTGCCACCTTTTATGACTATGAAATTTGGCAGATGGATGTCAAGACAACCTTTTTAAACGGCAATCTTGAAGAGAGTATCTATATGGCTCAACCAAAAGGGTTTATTGCACAGGGTCAAGAACAAAAGGTTTGTAAGCTTCAAAAATCCATTTATGGATTGAAACAAGCTTCTAGATCTTGGAATATAAGATTTGATACTGCGATCAAATCTTATGGCCTTGAACAAAATGTTGATGAGCCTTGTGTTTACAAGAAGATCGTCAATTCTACTAAAGCGTTCTTAGTTTTATATGTTGACGATATTCTACTCATTGGGAATAAAGTAGGTTACCTAACTGACATCAAGAAATGGCTAGCAATGCAGTTCCAAATGAAAGATTTAAGAAATGTGCAGTATATTCTCGGGATTCAGATTATTCGGAACCGCAAGAATAGAACACTAGCCATGTCTTAAGCAACTTATATAGACAAAATGTTGTCTAGGTATAAGATGCAGAATTCCAAAAGAGGTCTGTTACGTTACAGATATGGAATTCATTTGTCAAAGGATCAATGTCCTAAGATATCTCGAGAGGTTGAGGATATGAGATGCATTCCCTATGCTTTCGCAGTAGGGAGTTTGATGTATGCAATATTATGTACTAGACCTGACATATGCTACGCAGTAAGGATAGTCAGTAGGTATCAGTCCAATCCTGGATATGATCATTGGACTACCGTTAAAAATATCCTCAAGTATCTTAGGAGAACGAGGAACTACATTCTTATGTATGGTACTAAGAATTTGATCCTTACTGGGTACACTGACTCTGATTTTCAAACCGATAAAGATGCAAGAAAATCTACATCGGGATTAGTGTTCATTCTGAATGGAGGAGTAATAGTGTGGAGAAGTGTGAAGCAAAACTGTATTGCGGACTCCACGATGGAAGCTGAATACGTTGTTGCTTGTGAAGCAGCAAAGGATGTAGTATGGTTGAGGAAATTCTCGATAGATTTGGAAATCGTTCCAAATATGCATCTGCCTATCATCCTATATTGTGATAATAGTGGTACAGTTGCAAATTCAAGAGAACCAAGAAGCCACAAGCGCAGCAAGCATATTGAGTGCAAATACCATCTGATCCGGGACATTATACATCGTGGAGATATTGTAGTGACCCAAATATCTTCTGAGCAAAACATTGTTGATCCTTTTACAAAGGCCCTCACGGCTAAAGTGTTTGAAGGTCATCTACAGAGTCTAGGTCTACGAAGTTTGTAAACTAGGTCAAGTGGGAGAACTTTTGGGTATATGGGGTAGTTTATTGTATTCATATGTTTATTGTACTCATATGTTTCTCACTTAAATTCAACATTGTGCTACTCCACTAGGAGTTTTGTCCAAGTGGGAGTTTGTTGGATTTTATGTCCTAAAACTTGTAGTTTGTAAATTAATAAACATATTCTATTTTGTTTTTCGATAAAGTTGTTATTGAAATTGTAATCTTGAATCCAATAAATTAAGGTCCTGAGGCTATTTAATGTAATTTGAACTTTATGTAGGTTAATAAATGTGGAACAAGTTCAAATATATAGCCAAAATGGTTTATAGTATATGAATAAGGTTGGGCGCCTATTTCTGGGGACACTACGGATGCGGCCCACCTTTTAGTTAGTACAAACGATGTGATCCTGAATCGTTCATAATGAGATATATGAGTGGGGGCATCCTATGAAATGAGTTTGCATAAGACTGAACCATGAAATTATCAATTTTTACGTTCTAAATGCCGTTTTATGTATAAAACTGACTATTTCATTAATTGATGACCTAGGTAACTTAATCTTAATCCTGAGCTAACTATGAACTCCTTTTTACTCGGAATTATCCTTAGATCTGCATAGGTGAGGGCAGCTCATCATCGCTGGCCCAAAAAGCCTCCCATTTTAGGGGTAAGATCAGGTGGATAGCTGGGAACATAGGGTGCAAGATGGAATTCACTTCTACCGGTTATAAGGATAGTAGATAGGTTTTTCCCTTTAGTACTGAATCTAAGTCTTGAATAAGGGGCCCCACCCTCTCCTTGGCCCGAGAGGGGTTTGGTTTATAGGTTGGACCTTAAACAAATTGTTCATTAAAAGATCAGTGGAACTTAAAGAATAAGATGTAGTCTCGGGGGCAAAACGGTTTTTATGACCCAGCCGAGATTACGAACAACCTGTGAAAGATTAACTTACTAATCATGTTTATATCAAATGAACACAAATATATCTATAGTGAGGGGAGTGCAACTACAGGACTATAGTGGAATGACCCATTAGTTAACAAATGTTGATTAGCTCCGTCTAAAGAGTTTAGCCAGCTAATCTCGGATCGTTGGAGCCCATGATCTATAGGTCCATTAGGTTCCCCTACTAGCTCATATGGAATAAACTTAGAACAGTATGATAGAATGATTCGAATTGTTCGAATTAGGTGAAGAGAGAGAAACCGACAAGTATATGTGATATAGTGGTCGGGTTTTTCAGTTTAGAGATATAACTTTAATATTTAAATGTTATTTAAATATCAATAATATGAATACGTTCATATTCGGAAGCTCAGAAATAATGGAAATGGTCAAAGATGTAAAAAGTCGAAGAGTTCACTTTTGACTTTGAAAAGTCAAATTTTGACCGACCTTATATTCAAATGTGATTTGAATTTCAAGAAAATGAATGCGAATTCATCCTCGGGTGGTCAAAATTAGTCAACACAAAAAAAAATCATAAAAAGTCAAAATGTTGACTTTTTGGTCAAAGTTTGACTTTTACCAAATGACTATTTTACCCTTTGACTATAGATAGCAGGAAAATCCAAACTTTTGTTGGATAATTCTACTAACAAAATAGTGGGCTAGGTGTTGGCTTATAGTGGAGACATTAAGCCCACTAAGATAGTGGATTATAGGTGTTGGGTTTTTATGGATTTTTTTCATGCAATTGTTGCATGTTTTTTTTTTCTATAAATTGGGCTTTCAATTTGAATGAAAAAACCTTTGACATTTTGCAAAATTGTTTTCTAAAATTTGGGCTGAAAAAAGGAAAACCCAAAAACCAAAAAGGAAAATCCATTTCTTTTTCCATCTCTTTCTCTCTCTCGTTTTCTTCATCCACCGGATACCACAATTCGGTTTTGAGTCTAGAGGATAGTAGGTCAACTCTAGTGGTGGTCCGGAAGAATTCGGGTCGAGATTCAACGAGGAAAAGCATTTTCGTGAGGTTCAAAGGTAAGTTAATTTACTATTTTTCCTTCAAATTGCATGCTATTTTCTTTTAAATTAAAAGCAATTAGAGTGTAATTAGGTCCTAATTCCGCTGTGTATGTCTCGTGTTCCATCACTTTATTCAAAGTTCTTTAGTTCCACGGAGTCGACTTGGCGATGCCAGCCTTCTCCATGATATGCCTTTACTTGCTGCCTATTGGCTTTGAATATGTTGGTTCCGTCATCATTTGATAATTCAACCGCACCATGTAGAAATACTTGTCTAATTATGAACGGTCCGGACCAATGTGACTTTAGTTTTCCCGAGAAGAGTCGCAGACGTTAGTTGAAGAGTAAGACCTTTTGTCCGACTTGGAGGTTCTTACCGCATATGCGTTGGTCGTGCCAGCGCTTGGTGCACTCTTTATAAATCTTCGCATTTTCATGTGCGTTATTCCTCCATTCTTCTAGCTCGACCAGTTGCATTTTGTGCGCTTCTCCTGCTGTCTTTAAATCAAAATTCAGCCTTTTTACCGCCCATAATGCCTTATATTCCAGCTTCAAAGGCAAGTGACACACCTTACCAAATACCAATGCATACGGGGACATAACTATTGGTGTTTTGAATGCGGTTCGGTATGCCCATAACGCATCATCAAGCTTTGTTGCCCAATCCTTCCGTGAAGGTTTTACTACCTTTTCAAGTATTAACTTAATTTCTCGGTTGGACACTTCAGCTTGACCATTCGTTTGTAGATGGTATGCGGTGGCCACTTTGTGGAGGATATTGTACTTGCGCAGTAGCTCCTTGATACTGTGATTGACAAAGTGGGATCCTTCATCACTTATGATGGCACGAGAAGTGCCAAAACGAGTGAAAATATTTTTCTTTAGGAACTGGGAGACTACCGCCACATCACTTGCAGCGCATGCTATTGCCTCTACCCACTTATAGACAAAATCGATGGCTAATAAAATATAGTGCTTACCATTTGAGGGAGGGAATGGCCCCATGAAATCAATCCCCCATACATCGAATAATTGCAGCTCCAAGATAGTGTTCATTAGCATTGCATTTTTCCATGAAATGTTGCCTGTGCGTTGGTACCGATCACATTTCATTGTGTAGTCAGCCACATCCTTAAATAATGTAGGCCAACAAAATCCACTTTGCAAAACTTTGGTTGCAGTGCGCTGCCCTCCAAAGTGCCCACCATATGGTGAGTCATGGCATTGTGACAATATGCATTGTTGAGTAGCATTCAGTATGCATAATCGAATAATCTGGTCTGCACCTCTTTTATACAGATTTGGCTCATCCCAATAATAATGTTTGCATTCGTGCTAGAGCTTCTTCTATTGGTGATAGGTGTAATCTTCAAGAATTTCTCATAAACCAAATAATTAACGATGTCTGAATACTAGGGCAATTCTTCTATGTGGAATAGCTGCTCATCCAGGAATATAGCACTCACCTCAGATTCATTGCGGTCAACCTCGAAATTTTCCAATCTGGACAAGTGATCTGCAACTTGATTCTCTGTCCCCTTCTGATCAATTATTTCAATATCAAATTCTTGGAGGAGGACAATCCATCTGATCAACCTCAGCTTTACGTCCTTCATTAAGTGTAGATGAGTACCTTGGTTCCCAACAGGTATGCCCGAAATTTTTCCAACGCAAAAATCACAACCAGGAGTTCTTTCTCTGTGGTGGTATAATTTGTTTGAGCAGGGTTTAAGGCTTGCATTGCACATGATTTCAAATGGAAGTGTCCAGTTCGGTGCAATCAACACGGGTGCAATAATCAGTGCATCTTTTAAAACTCTGAATGCGTTGAGGCAATTGTTTTCAAACTCAAGTTTTTTTTCCGCCTCTAACAATACACTCAGTGGTCGTGCTATCTTAGAAAAATCTTTGACAAATCGTCTATAGAATCCAGCATGCCTCAAGAAGCTTCGAACAGCCTTCACGTTTGTTGGAGGTGGAAGTTTTTCAATTGCTTCAATCTTTGCTTTGTCCACCTCCAATCCATCCCGGGAGACCTTATGTCCCAACACCATGCCCCTTTTAACCATGAAATGACATTTTTCCCAATTGAGCACCGGATTCGTCTCTTCGCATCTTTTCAGAATCTTCTCTAAGTTGGCTAAGCAGACTTCATAAGTGTTCCCAAAAACGGAGAATTCATCCATAAATATTTCCACAAATTCCTCGAGATAATCTGAAAAGATTGTCATCATGCACCTTTGGAACGTGCTTGGCACATTGCAGACGCCAAACGATATGTGGTAAAAATCAAACGTCCCATATGGGCAGGTGAATGTGGTATTGTCTTGATCTTTAGGAGCTATCATGATTTGATTGTATCTGGCATACTCATCCAAGAAGCAGTAAAAATCATTCTCTGTTAATCTGTCTAGCATTTGATCGATTAATGGCAGAGGGAAATGATCATTCTTTGTGGCCGCATTCAACTTGTGGTAGTCCATGCATATGCCCCATCCAATGATGGTCCTTTGCGGTATTAATTCGTTGTTTTCATTTGGGACTACCTTCATTCCGCCCTTATTCGGCATACATTGCACGGGGTTGACCCACGTTCTATCTACTATGGGATAGATAATGCCCCCATCTAACCATTTGATAATCTCCTTCTTGACGACCTCCTTCATCGTAGGGTTGAGTCTGCGTTGATGTTCAATTTTTTCTTTTTGGTCGTCTTCAAGACGAATGCAGTGCATGCAGTACGCAGGGCTAATTCCTCTGATGTTGGCGAGCGTCCAGCCAATTGCTCGCACATGTTTCTTGAGAATGCTCATCAACGCATTCTCCTGATCTTTGTTAAGCACAGAGGAAATGAGCACTGGCAGCTTCTCATTCTACCCCAAAAATGCGTACTTCAAATGGGTTGGTAGGGTCTTTAAGTCAAGTGTTGGTGGCTCCACTAGGGAAGGTTGCTTTATTTTTCATTTTTCTGTTGGCTCTACTTCTTGCTTTGCGATCATTTCTTCTTCCTTGTTTGTTTTTGTTTTGATTGCATTGCAAGCAGCAACGAATGCGCTGGCGTCCTCTTCTACATACTCTTCATCAGACTTTTCTTCTTCAATCAAATTCAGGTCATCATCAGAATCTTGCAGGTCTTCTTCATCCGGGAATTTCATGGCACGAATTATATTAAATTTGAGCTTCTATCTATTTATAATCAAAGTGATTTCTCCCTTGTGCACATCAATTTGAGCACGACCCATTGATAGAAAAGGTCGCCCCAAAATGATGGGCACATCTTTGTCGGCCTCGTATTCTAAAATGATGAAGTTAGCTGGCAAAATAAATTTATCAATTGTGATCAGCACATCCTTCACCTTACCTTCTGGATGAACCAGAGATCTGTCAACCAATTGAAGAGTCATTGATGTGGGCACAAGTTGCTCCATATTTAATTGTCTAAAGATTGACAAAGGCATCAAATTTATGCTGGCTCCCATGTCACACAGGGCTTACACAGTCCTCCTATGGAGCATGGTATAGTAAAGCTCATCTTCGGTGGGATTATTGATTTGGAACTTTGCATTAATGCCACCATGGAAAATTTTCCAGCGCCTCTCTTCATAGTTACCATATCCTTCAGAAACTTGGCGTACGCAGGCATTTCCTCAATCGCTTCATTGAAAGGAATATTAACATGTAATTGCTTTAACATAGATAAGAAGTGTTGGTACTGTACCTCTTCGTTTTTCTTCTTGCTTAGTCTCTGTGGGAAAGAGGGTAACTGAACTTTCACGATTCTTGTTTCAGTTGGCTTTGAGGTCGATGCAACGTCCGATTCTACTGCTTCGTTTTCTCTTTCTTCTTCTTGCATTATCGCAATCTCAGGTTCAGCTGCAATGGAAGCTGTTCTACTATGCTCCTTCTTTTCTCCCTCCACAGTCTTCCCACTGCGCAATGTCACAACCTGACATTGCTCCTTACCTGATCCCCCCGGGTTGCATGGAAACAGCGTCCCATATGGGCAGGTGAATGTGGTATTGTCTCTGTCTCTTATACACATCTAGATGTGTATAAGAGACAGCTCTACGGTCTACTTTTCAGCTCACTTGCAATCTGGTCCATCTGTAATTCAAGATTGCGGATGGACGTCAACTGACTTTGAAGCACGATCTTGTTTTTCTCTATGTATTGCTTCAATAAGCTCTCCAAAGAAGAGGATTTCGATGGTTGTTGTGAGCTACTTGCTTGATTGCTCGGTTGACCGTTGTTGCATGGGAAGAATCCTGGTGGCCCTTCTTTTCGCGCCACTGGTTGGAAATTTTGTTGTTGATTCTTCCAAGCAAAATTGGGGTGGTTTCTCCACCCGGGGTTGTAGGTGTTTGAAAAGAGATTATTCTTTACAAAGTATACAGATTATGGATTTTGCAGGAAATCTTCCATTGCATGCCCATCACTGCAAGTCGCACACCTTGCGGTGTTTTGACTGATTTCATTGATTTGCCTGCCTTGCAGTGTTGGGCTGCTGATCGCTATTCCTTGGATAAAATTCATCATTGCGGTCATTTGGTTTTGTAATGAAACAATAGCACAATTGTTTGCGTCAGAGTCTTTGAGTCTCAATCTCTAGTCACTCTCTCTCCAATCTTCATGGTTCTTAGAGATGCGATCCAAGATATTCTTCGCCTCATCGTATGTTTTGTCAAGCATACCGCCAGCGGCTGCCGCATTGGTAGCGGTCTGTGATGCGGGATTCAAACCATGATAAAAAATCTCCATTTGAAAGCAGTATGGTAACCCATTATGTTGATAATCTCGGACCAACCTCTTAAACCTCACCCAAGCATCGCTAAGCGTTTCGTCCATGTTTTGTTCAAAATTTGTAATAAGATTCCTTCGTCTTGCGTTCTCGGTAAGTGGAAAATACTTCTTCATAAATTTCTCCACTACCTATTCCCAATAAGTGATCTCTCCTGGCTCAAAAGAATATGCCCATTTCCTAGCCTGATCATAGAGAGAAAATGGGAATAACGTTAGTCGAACTTCTTCAGCAGAGATGTTCAGGAACACAAAAGTATTACAAATTTCAATAAAACTTCGGAGGTGGGCGTGCCGATCATCGCCACGCCTTCCTCCAAATTGACCTGTAGTCTGGATCATCTGCAGCATCACCGGTTTCATTTCGAATCTGCTTCCGTCGAGGGCAGGCCTCATGATTCCCGGAGAGAAATCGTAGAGGTTTGGCGATGCATAGTCCCTAATGGGCCTATTGCGATCGTTTGCCAACAGAATTGGATTCGCCATGACATTAATATCATTTGGTGCTCCATTTCCAGGCTGCTCTGCCATCTCTTCTTTATCTGATTGTGGTTGCTGTTGGCAGTCTCTCAATCTTTTTCTAAATGTCCTCTCAATTTTCGGGTCGTAATTCACCATAGATTAAGAGTTCTGCAAAGAAATCAAAAAATTACCGTTAGCAAACTATCTTGCCGAAGTCCCCGGCAACGGCGCCAAAACTTGATGCTTGTATTTTATGAAGTGGAAATATGGATGTTATGTGTTGATGGAATTGTGTTGTGCACTCAAGTTTCCCCAGCGAAATCCAAGTGTAAATTCCTCTGAGTTTCCTGGTATGTCTAGGGTCGAACATAGGGACTTGTGAAAACAAATTGTGTTGGTAATTTTTATAAAGACTTTGCAATAACCGGTTGAATAAATAAATTGTTGGGTTTGTTGTTTGCGTTAATGAAAAATAAATAACAATGCAGTGGAGTTTGAAAAGAGTTGGTAAACGGAAGATGTGATGAATATGCGGTGAACAAGTTGAGAAGGGTTTCGGCTAACACTCTCTAGAATGCATTCATGCTATGCGATCATGCAATATGCATACAACAGTAAACCACCTCTCGGCGTGAATACCACGGCTTCTAAGGCTAGAACGCATGCGATATATGCGACAAGTCTACAGGGTCTACACATAAACCTCTACTTCTATTTATGTGATGACAACATGATATCCACACAAATATGCGACCATATAATATCATTTCTATCTTTAGGATGCATGCGATGCAGGTTGACAAACAGAGCTTATCTCTAAGTCCCTATCTCTTGTTTATGCAGTTCTAATCTTGCTCTTTTGAGTCCAAATTCTAACCTAGCTCTCTCGAGACATTAGGTTCTTTCTTTAGACTCTCTCTCGAGTTTCTAAAGGGTATTTTGCACAACATAAAATAAGACAATCGCAAGCAAAGAACTTCCTAGGTCATGTTATCTGAGTTCTTCTCAACCCATTCGACTAGTTTAGCTACTCATGCATATTAAGAGAGTGAACAGATGTAGAGATAGAACTTCCATTGTATAAGTATGAAGATGAAGTACAGAATAACAATGCAAGTATAGAATAAAGAGCCTGGTAACAATCTCTTGCTGCTAGGCATTTACACTGTTTCTACTCGTGCTCAAAATATAATCTCGCTCTCATAAGAGTTGGCCCGCTCTCTACTCTTACGCCGCAAGGTTCTCTCTCGAGTTGCCCTAAGTGATCTCCGGCGCCACCACTCTTCTCTTGTTTTGCCTTAAAATGGAAAGGAAACTATGAACAGAAGTGTGAACTAAACAGTGAACTAATCAACTGGTTGCCCTTTCTCTTAAGAATGCCCTTGGTATTTATAGAGCATCCATGATGAAAGGCGGCTTATTTCTCCTGGTTGTATAGATGGGACAACTTTAATTTCTGACTGATGCAACGGATAATTGTCACCGATAAAGCTAAATGTACTTTGTGACTGTTATCGGCTGTCAACTTAATTTGGATTCGACTGTCATCAGCTTTCTGTCCCATCGCTCTTAATTATATTTTCATCCGGATGCGTCCACCATGTTGCACTGACCAAGTTGCGGCGATCCTTCTCGGGCGAATGTTTGCTAGCACGATAAACGCAAAGCCTTGCGGTGAAGTTGCGGTCGACCAATGAATTCCTATGATCGCAATCTTTGCATTGCGTTAATGCATATTCTGCACAAAAATACAAAAATCAACTATTCTAATGCACTGAATGCATACGACCGCAATATTACGAAATTGATGCAAAGTAACATATTTCATCAATACAATCCGACATTGTTTAAGAACTTAGCATTATGATAATGTGCATTTCTGTCCGTTATCAACACCCCAGGTTAAGAAAAAGCACAAAAGCAAGCGGTGGCAAGGAGGGAGGAACAGGGCAAAGCGCCCATGCTAGAGAAGAAAAGAGCTCCAAAGAAGCGACCATTGATTTTGATCGAGATGGGGTTCTTTCCAGAAAGTTTGCCGCTACCATCCTTCATCACTGAAACAATCAACACATTGGAATGGAAGGATTTCTGCGTTTAGGCTAAAATGGTCAAGCCATCGATAGTGACCGCTTTCTACGACGATAGACCACATTCTGGGCGGTACAAGTCTGACGTTCAGGAAGCAAAAATTGGATTTGGCGTCAAGAAAATTAACCACCTGTACAACTTGGATGATATAGCCGATGCCGAGGGAAATAGAATTGTTGACAACCCAACGTCCAAAGAGCAAAATGAAGCACTGAGAGTAGTAGAACTGACTGGGACAAACTAGACAGTCTCATCAAAAGGGGTAAAGACGTTGTCGCCATATAGCCTAACGTCGGAAGCTAACATGTGGTTGTACTTCATTAAGAGAAAGCTGCTCCACACAACGCATGATCACTCGGTCTTCTCATCATGCAACTAATCCCCATCAATGTTGGTTGCCTGATTCCAAATCAGATTTGGACCTCATTCTCTAGATCAAAGGGGCAGCTCTTCTTCCCTTTACTCATTATGGAGCTATGCGTGGCTCAGGGGTAGTTTGAAGAAGAAGAAGATTTGGCGATGAAAAGCACATTGACGAACAACTCTCTTCGCTGCCTGATGAGATTGCCTGCACAAGAAATTCAACCTAAGCAGCAGGCAAAGCGGAAGCCTCAATCTCAGTCTACCCTAGAGGCATCCCAGCGTAAGAAGTGAAAAGTGTCTATCACCCTGAAAATTGAAGAGCAAATAATCTCGTCACCCCAATTAAGAAACTCCCCACTACATCAAAACCCTAACGTTGTCAAGGTTGGCATTGATCTCAACCTTTGCCCGCCAATGCTTGATAAGCTAGCGCCACCAGCCCCAGAAAATGAACCACTTCCTATCCTTTCTCTTGCATCCAAACCATCATGCTCACTAGTGCCCATCGAAAGCCCTCCGTGTTTCAATATTAATGACCCAAGCCTTCCAGTGCCTAGGATTGAAACAAGCGTTGGATCTGGAGTTGGCAAGGAAAGTGAGCGTTAGCCTGAAGAAGCCCAATAAGAGCAAACAAACGACTTCAAAAGGATTGACCCTGAGGCAGAATGGTTCAAGTTCCTCCATGACGACCTCCGTGAGCCTATATTAGAAGGTCTTGACAACTTAGCACGACGTCAAAAATTGCTCCAAATGTAAATGAACGAGTTGATGCATTAGTAAAGTGAGTTGAGAGAATTTGTCCAGACCCAGCAGAACAGAACGCGAGACTTCATAAGGAGGATGGCACAAAGGTAGCACATTCAATTCCACTACATGGTTAATTTATTTCAGAACATCGTTGCTCGCTTAGTGGTGGTGCCACCGATTCCCTTGCATCTTCAAGATCCCCCACATTTTCCCGAGAATCCACTGCGGGATCATAACAATGATGCAGGAGAAACGTAAATTTAGGGCCTTCCTTTTTCTTGATTTTTGCGATGTTTCTTTCTTTTCTTTTGTATCTCTTCGTTGCAATATAAAAATTTATTGGAAATTTTTTCTATCTTGGTGCCTTTTCTTTCCGTTTGTATCTTGTGCATACTTTTGATCTCTTACTTTTTTCTATTGCCTTGTTTTGCCACTGATGAGCCCAAGGATGAAATTATGCCTTAACACTAATGCCTAGACTAGATTAGTATTAAATTTTAAGATTATTTTTCCTTTAAAGTAACTTCTAGAATTCAGCAAGCATGCAAGCTTTTCAAAAAATGTCTTTTGCAGCAACTTTCTAAAACTATTGCTTATTTCTTTCTAAGAACCTTGATACCTTCTAAATTTTGGGGTGGAAAAGGTTTGAAAACTTGAATGCTTCTAAAAAATGTTTAATCTCCTAGAGTACTTTATTATATTATACAAAAAAAGGGCGTTGAGATCAGAACTTGCTCGTAGTTGGATGTCTGCATGACACCCATGGGGACATGCCAAAATGAAGGCAAGAATCGTGATCAATGCAAAAGGATAAGTGATCGAAACTCTATTGCCTAAAAAAGACGACATGAGTTTAGTCTAAACAAAGCAACTAGCTCGTAATTGGATATCCGCATGACACCCGTGGGGGCAAGCCAAAACGAAGGTTAAATGCTTGGATTAACGAAAAATCACAAGAAGTAATAAGGGGAATTTTTTTATCTCGTTCCAAATTATCATTTTAAAAAGTATGAGATAGTCTTAGAAATGAGTAAAAGATTTTTGTTTAGAATAAGCTTGCAGCTTCTCAAGGCTAGAAGTAAATTTATAGGAAGAAGAAATACAACTAAAAAAAGTCTAGTCTAGCAAACTGAGTGAGGCACTCTGAGAGGTCTAGGTAATTCTTGAAGGCATTCGAAATCATAAGAAGTCTTGAGTATATGCTGGAGGACAAGCATTATTTTAAATTTGGGGTGATAACTTGTAAAATTACAAGTTATTATATCTCTTTTATTTAAAATAATAAGGCAAAGGCATGCAATTTAGATAAATTTTGCCAATAAATCTATACAAAAAGAAAAAAGCATGCAATCACATACTTCTAATGAATAACATATTTAAATTCCAGACTAATTTCACTACTTCTGTGCAGTATATACTTCAGAAGTCTAATGATCTCGTGATCGCATGTCCATTAGTGCATTTAAAGCTAGAAATGGCTTGAGAAGAAAATAAAGATGATCGCATAAGCTACAAGCGATGAGGCATGACATGATATGGGCGGTGGGTATCACATCACAAGTTGCGTTAGTGGCCGACAGGAAAGCTATGTTGAAGATTCAATGAAACACTGACACGTTGCAGTCGGCGCGGTAGGATATGGAATTTAATATGCTTCATCAACGCAATCATGAGCATAAGAAAAGCATTGATCGTAAATGCCTATAAATACCCATGTAAATGCCATGCAGGAGGAGTTCCGAGTTCGAAGTTCTTAGTGTTGTTCTGAGTTTTTCAATAGACATTGTGACATATATTACGGGATATATTGTGGGAGACAAGAAGAACACCTTGAGAAGGGATTCTGCTTGAAACCCCTATCATTCATCCATAGAAACTCCTTGGTGAGAGTTAGGACTCTAGGGAAAGAAGAATATAATACTGTTCGATTATCTAAGGAAGCAGCTGTAAAACAAGCCGGAGGAAGCAAGACATTGCGAACCACGGCTTGACTCTCTGATGCTTTCTCTTTTTGTGTATCTATATTATATTTCTTGTATTGACAAATTCAGAATTGTAGTATGAATACATGTTTATTATACATCTTGTCTATCATTTTCACTAATATCATGCATAGCTAAATCACTTCATGAGTTGAGAAGATTGTAGCTAACACGACTAAATACCTAGAGGAATCATGCGATCAACTTGTTTCATGCATGCTCATATTTGTTGCTTGAATCAATTGAGAAGTTGTTCTAAGTAAAGCTAATCTAAGTTTAAGAAAATTTAGATTAAGACCTCATAAAACAAGAGAAAATGGTCCTTAGAAATAAGTAAATTCTCTACATATTACACCTATATCATGCATCTTAGAGATAAGATAATGTGGCAAAGAACATTGTGAAGTGTTGGTCCTAACATTGAATGTATAGCTTGATTGCATATTTCATTTAGTTGTTTAAAAAATGTTAGTGAAAGTTATTCTCAACCCTCCTATCGCATAACTATTATCTAACTCACAATGTTTCACTTTAGACATAATCCCCATCGCATATTTAGGTTTAAGTTTTCTTATTCGATGACTCCTTTGAACATTTTTAAACTCGTGCTAAGATCATATTTTTAGTTTTATCGCATACTTACGGGCAATTTTGCATTTGACCTTGGACTCACTAGGAACTTTGGTCAAATTTGCACTTGGGTTTGACTAAAGAAATTTAAGCATTAAATCCCATTAGCATTATTATTTCATCGCATGTACATAACGCATCAACGCCCCCTCTCCTCATGTTAATACATGAACGAATCAAGATCACTTTGTTTGTAACAACTACAGAGTGGTCCGCATTCGATAGTGTTACCAGAATAAGGTACCTAACCTTATTAGTATACTATAGACCATTTTGGGTATTTATTGAACTTGATCCACTCTTGTATCTCCACATAAAATTCATGTATTCATATAATAGACATGGATCTTTAATTTATTGGATTTAGTCTTTACAAGTGAAATCCAGATATTCAACTATAGTTTTATTGAATAAACATCAATAACATCATTCTTGATAATAGAATATGTTTAACGTTACAAACTACGAGTTTTAGGACATACAACCCAACATCCTCGCCATTGAAGTTTTTCAATCTCGCCTTAATTCGCATCTCAGGATCTCGAATAGCCTTCAAATGAACCTCTAAATCTCTCTCACTAACTTTAGGCAAAAAAACTCTCTAAGGCTCTGGAATTTCGTGTTGCCCTAAATTAATCTGACAGGTTAGAACCCTAAAACATATATAGAAGAAAACTTTCCAAAATTGGATTTCCCCCCCTAAAATGTAGTAGAGCACCATAGTGCTGTTATGGTAGAATCGTGCTACCATTATGGTAGTGACACGGTGCTACACACAACACTATGCATAATTCACAACTGATGTTTCTAGAAATGGCGTCGCGGCGCTACCCTGTTTTAGGCTGCCTCTGTCTTTTTCTTCTATTCTTTAGATGTTTGGCTCGATTTTGACCTCCTTGGACATATCTAGTCATTTTTAGCTCATTTTTGACATTGAATCTCAATCTCGAACATAACCCCTAGAAATCACTAACAAACGACATCAAATCTAATAGAATCATATAAAACTCATTCTAAATCTATGGCAAATAACGCAACATTTAGGTTCGTTTCAAGTCCTTGAAATATGGTGATGACAGGCAAAAATGCACGTCATTATAGGCCTTTTATTTAGAATTATGAGGGATATTAAGCAGAATATGCACCGATTATGTTAGGAATTCATGAGAAAATGAGTTTGCGTCAATCGGTATTAAGAATCTCGGCTAACCCACTATTATGCATTATTATGCATTCAATTGTCTATCTTTGTAGCTAACACAGGAAGCGGTCGCATACACGGAAGCCAGGCTATCGCAAAGACGACCGCATGCGGGAATCTCTCCATCGCAGAGGCAAACGCATACGTTCGATGCATGGATGTTGGGGCCATCAACCACATGCGTCCATCGCATAGAAGTTGCGGCTATCAAGCGAATGCGGTCATCACATAGATATTGCGGCCAACAACCGAATGCGTCCATCACATGGAAGTTGCGGCCGTCAAGTGAATGCGGTCATCGCAAAGAGATTGCGGTTACAGAATAATAACCATAATAGAGAGATGATCCCAAGGTTGGTGGAATGCAAACATGAACGCATACCTCGGGAGTATCAAAAGATGATGTTGACATTTCACCTACCACGCCATTCGCAACAGAGATTCAAAAAGAACCATCATGCCGCGAGTGTCAGATTCAGAGCAGGTCCATTAATGTTGTCGGTGATTAAGCTCTATAAATACAAGCCGCTGTGCAGAATTTCAAAGCATCCAATTTTCTATCTTCGGGTTGATCCTTGTGATCCAGACGAAACCGTGGAAATATAGCTTAAGAGTTCTTCATCTCCTTCATCCATTTAGAGTGACGACCGAAGCCTTCGCTGGAGTTAGAGCTCGAGAGAGTCTGGTCCACCACTCATCCATGGCACCATCGGCAGCCTTGACACACATCTGCTGGAAGCAACTGGTCCTTCCATTTCTCTTCTTCCCTTGTATTGTATTACATTTTGGCTTAAGGAATTAACACATTTTGTGATCAATACATCTCTATATTTTCCTTCGACTCCATCTCCATCTTCATTTACTTAGAATCCTTAACTTTTATTGCATCACTTAGTGAAATTGTTAGAGTATTGCATACTTAATCATGCGGTATAGGAATATGAAGCATGTAGCAAACCACCGGGAGGTGTGCATTGTGTGAGTGTTATGAGAAAACCTTATTTGCTTAGTGTGAAACTGTTCAACGCTTGTCTATAAGAGGACGCAACACTTGTCTATGAGTAAAATCAGCAGCAACTAACTGCCCGAGAGGGTAAGTGGTTGATCGCATTAAGCAATGTAAGCAAGTGTTCACTAGAGATGGGAATAATCTTATGTCAGCCAGGTTTATGCGATTACCTTGTCTTATGAGCGCATCATTCATCATTTAGGCATACTTGGGAGAGTAGTCTAAAAACCAGATCTAAGGCTCAAGAAAGCGGATTGGATCGCATAAGCAAGAATGGGAAACTTAGAGATAAACTTTGTTTGCTATTACACAGCTTATGAACCCTATGGATAGGATATTGCATGCGTCCAGAAGTAAGATACGGTGGTATGTGGTCATCTTGTTTATGTGTGGGAGCACATGAGCAGGAGAGACTTAGAAATAAGGCCTCTCGACACTATCGCATATACATCGCATGCGTCCTAGAATTAGGTACAAGTGTGTGTAGCATAATCGCATTGCTTGCACTGGCTGGGGTTGCCCTTGCGGTCAAGCTTAGTGTTGCAGTGAAGACATCCTCACATTTTATCTATTTTTCCATGCATTTTACTACGCGTCAACAGTTGTCGTGTCTCTACCTCTCAGTCATATTCCCACCACGTAATCTGTTAGTTAGGAGTAGGAGTAGTGTTTAGCTTATCACCCTCATCATTCTTTTATTCATTCGCCACAAACATATTACCGCATACCATTTAGCTACAAGTCCCTGAGTTCGACCTCGGATCACCCGAGAAACTTGCGTTTTCTTTATACTTGGCGAGAGCGCAAGAAAACTTGTGACAGGAATGCATGGTCATTGCATATGAGATCAACGCATACATATCATTCTAACGCATGACCACCGACGCATGAGAACCAACACATAACCTAAGACATGCATCGCATATTTGTGTTCACTAAATTTTCGTCACCATATAGCCATCATACATTTGTGAAAAGTGGTAGGGGCATTGGACAACCCAAATGGAATTCTCCTAAAAGCACATGTCCCATACAGACAAGTGAACATATTTTTTTCTTGATCCTCAGGATTAATGGCAATCTAATTGTAACCATAATAGCTATCCAAAAAACAATAGTGAGAAAAACTTGCAAGTCTATCAAGCATCTTATCAATAAAATGAAGAGGAAAATGATCTTTTCCAGTGGACTCACCCAACTTCCTATAATCAATACAGACATATCACCCGTACAGTTATGGTGGAGATGAGTTCATCATTTTCTTTTTTAACCACAGTCATCTCACCTTTTCTGGGCACAACCTACATAGGACATACCCATGGACTGTCAGAAATTGCATAAATGATCCCTACATACAAGTGTTTGAGAATCTCCTTCTTTACAACCTCCTTCAAGGTAGAATTAAGTCTCCTTTGGTGTTCCATTGAAGGAGTAAAGGTATCATCTAGCAAAATTTTGTGCATACAGACAGATGGAATATATGGACCAACTTTAGACTTATGCATAGGACTCTCAACAACTTCTACTCCTCACATGAACTCAGATAAGCATATATAATAACAAGAAAAGAAGAAGACTCTTGATACATGTCATTAAATTCATGTTTTTTAGTAATATTTTGACACTTTTACATGGTAAAAATAGTCATTTACATGTGTTTTACCTCAACATGTGGTCTTTAATGAATATCTTAGTCATTTGAAGATCCTTTTATTATAGAAAGTAGGTTTTTTCTGGTTTTAGATTATTTTATGAGTTTTTACAAGGATTTTGACTGTTTTGTAGAATTTGTTGTCGATGCATCTGCATCGCCTGAAGTTGATGTAGGAAAGCCCTAATTTATGAAATTTTGTCTAGTCATCCATAGTTTCTATTCTCTCGGTCCAAAGTTGTTATTCAGTACCATAATTTCCTAATAAATTCCTAGATCATAATTTTTGGTTTCCCCTCAACAATTTGGACCTATAAATAGATGGGAAATTTCCTCTCTCAAGCATCTTCGAAATTTAGCTATCCTTGGATGAAATCTCAACATCCCTGTTAGAAAGTTCATCTGAAGAAAACTTTCCCTTGGTCATCCCAACCCCATGAAAACATGTGTAGAAGGAGGGTTCATCCTTAAAAAAGGAGAATCCAACCTTGGGAGAGATTAGAAGAGTTGGAGATTGCTCCAAGGAGTTTTGTACTGTATTTTCTAGCATTACCTTAGTTTGTTTTTGCACTTTTGTTTCTGTTCATATTTTATTCTTTTGAACCTTATTTTTGTAATCATGGTTTATGATCTAATGAAATCCATTTATTTGTTCTTAATCATGAGCTAAATTATCTAATGGGTTCAGTTGTGGATACTCTAGGGTTTTATGGCTTGAGTAATGCCCATGCTTCATATCATCTTTGACTTGTGCATTTTCTTTCTTGAATTTATGGATAAAAATTGTTAAGTTAAATTGACCACTTAATTTACAATCTAATAGAGTCTTAATACTGAGAAGGTTAGGATATAAACTGATTTCACAAAGGAATATGAGATTAGAAATAAGATTGTCACATAGCCTTAAAAATAAGGTATACCATAGGATAAAGAAATTGTATGAAATTAATCGAAGATCTAACTAACCATAGAAATATAGACATTAGCTGCTTAAAGCTTCTAAAGAAACTTGACACAAAACCAAATAGGAGGAGTTTTCTATGTATGACTAAGTCACTATCCAGATATGATGCGGTTGCATTGCCCAAGGCATACTACCCAGTTGGTTAAAACGTAGTTGTATCCCTGTTCATTCATTTTTTGTGTACTTCTTTTATCAACATTCAACCTAATCACTATTCATTTACACTTGGTGTACTTTTAGTTATATTGATTTCATTGCCTTGAAAAAAATAAAATGAAACTAGTCCCATGGGATTTGACCATTGGATTACTTCAAGGTTTATTACTTCATTGACATCGTATACTTGCACTTAGACCATCTCCATTCTTATAATTATTACTCATACGCAATCGGTTGATCAACTCTCCTAAGAATACATATTTCAAATGAGTAGACAATTATTTCAATTCTAAAGCAGGCTTTTCTACTTCCTTTACAAAATGCACAAGTACAAGAGGCATAGGGTCATTCACTTTGTTACATACTTGCAAACATTCTAACCACTTAGCATACAAATCAATATCATCAGACAAAATAAACATAATTTCACAAGATGAAATTCTCTTCTTCCCGGTTAGTTCCCTTATATGTGGACTTCGAGACTTGAACAATGGGGCCCCACCCTCTCACTAGCTTGAGAGAGACAATTTATGGTTGGACCATAAAAAAATAGGTGAACTCTCCTCCTTGTAGATATGTTATGTCGACTCGATATAACCATGATTAGTAAGTCAACCCTTCACAAGTTTTTTATAATAACGGTTAGGTCGAATCTTTGTTTTACCCCCGAAATTACCTTTTTTCCCTTAAGTTCCCACTGATCCCCTAATGAACAATTGTTTTATGATCCAATCAACAAAACTGAGTCCCTCTCGGGCCAATGAGAGGGCGGAGCCCCTTGTTCAAGACCCAGAATCAGCACTTAAGGGAACAACCTCTCTACTATCCCTAAAAGTGGGTAGGAGTGAATTTCGTCTTGCACCCTATGTCCCCAGCTATCAGTCTTACCCCTGAAATGGGAGGTTTATTGAGCTGAAGCTGTTGAGCCAATCCTCACCTATTCAAATCCAAGGATAATTCCAAATAAACAAGAGTTTATAATTAGCTCAGGATTAAGGTCATGTTACCTAAGTCATCGCTTTGAAATAGTCAGTCTTTAACAGTAAACAACATTATAAAGTAAGAGTGACTAATTTCGTGGTCCGATCTTGTACAAACCCTTTTGCACAAGGCCACCCCCACTCTTCATGTCTTAACATGAACGAATTAGGATCACTTCGTTTGTAGCACTTTACAACTCCTTATAACAACTACAGAGCAGGCTGCATCCAATAGTGTTACCAGAATAAGGTACCCAACCTTATTCATATACAATTTGTTCTTTACAAGATTTACAAAAATAGTAAAATCAAGCAGAAACTTCTCCCAGTGGTCAAGCTGAGCAAACGGTCCTAGGGACTAGTTAGCCTGATTACCTTTCTCTGCTATCTTCTTGGCAAGATACTGATGCGTTGTGAATATGATGAAATAATGGTGTATATTGCGATGGTGGTGTATGCATTGTACATGCAAGTTTTCCTAGCAAAATCCAAGTATAAATCCTACTATGTTGCCTGGTAAGCCTAGGGTCGAACACAAGGACTATGCAGATAGTATGCGATGGTGATTTCAGATTACTTTGTGGTGAAAAATAAAACAATGAGTTGATTGGTATGTTTGTTTAAGGTATAAAGTCTATGCAACCGAATTGAGAAAAGAGTTAATACAAACGAAAGTTACAATGAGTATATGGGGGAACGGGTTGAGAAGGGATTTAGTTAACACTCCCTAAGATTTCGTTCACGTTATGCGATCATGCTATACACATACAACAACAGGTCATCTCTCTATGCAAATGCTATCGCTCCTAGTTTTAGGATGCATGCGATGTATGCGATGATGTCTATAGGACTTACATCTAAGCCTCTATTCTTGTCTATGCGATGATGAATGACACACGCATACACAAGGTGACCACATACTATCATAACCTATTTGTAGGGTGCATGCGATGCATGTTGGCAAACAGAATTTATCTCTAAGTTTCTATCTCTTGCTTATGTGGTTCTAATCTAACTTTCTCAAGCCTAGATTCTAACCTAGCTCTCTGAAGTCTAGGTTCTTTCTTTAGACTCTCTCTCGAGTAGCTCTAAGAGGGTGATGGATGCATACATAAGACAAGATGATCGCATAAAATGAAGATCTTAGGTCATGCTAGCTAAGTGCTTCTCAACCCACTCGGAAGTTTAGTTACTCATGCGTAATGTAAAGAGAGTGAACAAATGTAGAGATGCAAGTTCCATTTTATAAATGAAATCAAAATATAGAATGACAATGGGAAGTAAAGATAGGGAGTCTGGTAGTAATGTCTTGCTTCCCAAGGCTTTTACACTGTGTTTTTCTCTACTCTGCCTAAAAGAATATTCTTGCTTTGGCAAGAGTCGACTCTCTCTCCGTTCTCAACGCTCCCTGACACTCTCTCGAGCTGACCAGGAACGATCTTCCAACGTCTTTTCTCTTCACTCGCCTCCGCCTTCTAAGTGTAAGAAAACTATGAACAATGGTTAACTATCTTCTGTATGGTGAACTCTCTATATGAATAAAGCTCCTTTTTCGATGGTGGCCTTCAGTATTTATAGAGATCAAGGTGAAGAAGCTTTTCTCTCAAATGATTGCACTGATGGGATGTCATTAAATCTCTGTCTGATGCGTCGATTAATTGTCACCTAAAAGTTAAGTGTACTTGCTACAGTGTGTCGTTAACAACTTGTCAACTAAATTCGGATTCAACCGTCATCAAATTTTTGTCCCATCGTGATTTATTAAGCTTTCACCTTGATGCGCCGTCTCTATGCGGCTACCTTCTTGAGCAGTTCATCTTGAACGCATACGATCGCATAGCCTTGCGGTCGCAATCTTTTGATGCGCTCGGACGTTGAATTCCTTGGATCGCAATTCTGCCTTGCGCCAACGCATTTTCCTGCACAAAATACGTAAATTAGCTGCTTTAATGCGATGGACGCATGTGATCGCAATGTTCTAAACTTAATGCTTTTGGACACGATTTTACATATTTTTACCATCGCAATCCTCCATTGTTTCATGTCTTTGTGTTGTAATAACGTGCATTTCTTCCCGTTATCAGATACTGAGGGCAGTTTCTCCTTCAATGCCTTCTTCGTTGCAGTGGAAACATTTCCCTTTCTCTGCAGCGTTATCCTTGCCTTTCTTTTCAGCAGGTTTCTTCTTCCCTTTCCCTTTGCCTTTCTTCACAGGAATACGGTTTCTTTTTCCCTTTCCCTTTCCCTTTCTTCACAGGAATACTCTTACTCTTCGAAGAGGTGGCAACATCAGGCTTGGAGGATGTTCCTCTTTTCTTAGTAGTAGTAACATTTACTTCTGATTCCAAACCCTTTGTTCTCAACATAGTCTAGTAAGCTTGTAGCTCATTCAACAGAGTAGTCAAGCTGTATTCTATTTTATTCATCAATGCATTCGTACAAAATTGCAGAAAATCTTCGGAAGAGATTCTAGAATAAAACCAACTTGACTTCTCTCATCCATGACTGCACCGTTTACTTTTTCCACATTAAAATGAACCATAATGTCCAGGACATATTCATGAACATTGGTCCCCTCTTTTATGCAGCTATTTTAAACGTGGTTAATGGCATCATGCCTCAGGGTGAATGACGGTTGTCCAAACATCCCTTCTAGAGATTCCGTAATCTCTTTGGCAGTACTCATATCCTCATACTTCTTCGCCAAGACATCAGATAGGCTGGCAAGATATAAGCACGAGCTTTATCATTTACTCTGACCCATCTGCATATACATCTCGAAAATTTCGATTTGTGTTAGAGCTAGGAATGGGAGGACAATCCTCAGTTAAGACAAACTGGAAATCATCTATCACAAGTATCATGTTCAAATTTGATTTCCAATTCACATAATTATCCCCCAATGAGTTTATCCGATGCCAACAATTGTATTATAGAACTTGTCATTTTGAAATTATAAAAAAAAATCTATAAGTGAATTACTTTTAAATCCAATCAAGTTTTAGCAATTTTAATAATGTACCCAAGATTATTCTTTTTCAACGATATACAACAATACATTCTTGTCTAGATACTATCTCTAGAATAACTCATATTTCGATAGTCATTTAGGTACCACTTTTGGTCAGAAATTATTAACACTTAATAATTCTGTAAGTGTAGACCCTCCATTTTCAAATCTTATAGAATGGTATGAGTATGCCTCCGAAATAGAAGACAAAACTCAAGACAGAACTATAACACCCTATTCATTTTACTGAAGCTTAGGTTGTTCCGAATCCTATGTTACAACCCTCCGAGGGGATCGCCACGATTAATGACTAGCTAGTGCCGCTTAAAAATGACAGCAGGCTCGACATAGGAATCTCACGGTTCAGACTAATGGAGGAGACTGTAGGATATGTTGACACATTTCCTTCACCCACTCATTATGAACTACTTCTTCCGTTCACCTTCATATTGACTCATACATCCACTTTTCGAATGGAGGTCACTTCCAGGGTGACACGAAGTGTCATATGAATCTCATGGTGTGAACTATGTGGAGACATGGCAGTTGAAATCGTACACTTGATTTATGTTCGAACAACTTCCTCTTATTCACGAGAATCTAAATTTAAGCTAAAAAATACTTTCCGAATGGAGGTCACTTCTAGGGTGACACAAAGTACAGCTTAAATTTAGACTGTGAACTCTTAGGGACACGAGAGCTAAGAATAACGTATCGTATATGTTATTAATCTCCCACTGAAGTTTACTAATAACTTTATCATATAGAAGTTATTGACTACCACTGAAGTGTTCTAATTTTTGGGTAAATTTATACTTAGGTTATTTTTCGGGTTATTAAAACAACCCTAAGTCTATATGGTTTATCCAAGTATAACACTTATAAATGGACTTAAACCTATGATGTCTAGGTGATAAACCCTTTTATTACCTAACATCGCTCATTAATACTCATAAAATCGGTTACCAATGCTCAATTATTCGGTCATAATCCCCAGATAGGTGGTGTTCCGTAGACCGTCAACTTAAATACCCCCAGCCTTCGATAGGATTATTTACTGATTAAGTTTGTAGCCCTAGTTTTACAAGTTTAGCGACTTATTTTAACTATTAAAATAAGTGGTTAACCTACGTGAGCATGCAACTGTTCTTTGTTATGGATTTTAAATGTCTAAGTCAATTTTATAACAACTTATAAAACTTTTAGACATGCTAAACATCCACAGCATACATAAAGGCATTCAATATCTATATAACATTTATATTAAATACAAGAAACCCTAACATGCATACTATATATTACAACAAATTATAACATACTTTCAATGCATGTTGCATGCTTCCTATGGTAGGATTTTAAATCTAAATGGCATATTGTATGCACATATAAGATTTATTTAATTATAGCATACATCCAATGCATAAATAATTAAACACAGACTGATATGGTTTTAGTTTGGCAAGAACAAGCAAGAAAAAGCCTATATATTACAAAAACAGCTTCAACACTGCTCGAACCGCTCCAAACCGCTTGAACCGAACCCGAACTGTCTGAAATGGACCAACCAAAAACTATTTGAGGCTGAATTGGACCATACCTTAAGAGAACCGATTGAATCGGCTTCTCTTGCTCTCACTCAAAATCTTACTAAGACTGATCGTTTAGCATTGACGACCATCGTCATGCTTTTGCCTGATCGTTTAGTGTTTGTGTTATCGTTTAGCAGCCAATGCATATCACCTAACCAAGCTACACGATCGTGTAGTGTTTGCCTTCTATCGCATAATGTCATCGTCTAGTGCTAGAGGACGCTACACGATCGCTTAATGTCCAACACTATCATGCAGGTCCAACATTTAGTCCGGACAATTACTTCACGAGCGCAATCATTTAATGCCTTGCTTTGATCATTTAGCACACCAACAAGGTAAGAGATCGCTTAGCATTATCGACTCTTGACGCATCGCCCAGCTGCTATGCATAGGTAAATGATCGCGTAGTGCTATTTCTTAGCATCTCAACGCATCACTTAGAAACCGCATAAAGGTAAACGATTGCTTAGTGCTATCGCTTAGCTCTTCAGCGCATCGCTTAGCTGCCGCATAGAGGTAAACAATCGCATAGTGCTATCGCTTAGCTCCCACCCAAAGCTACATGATCATGTAATGCCATCGTATAGTGATAACAGGCAGAAATGCACGTTATTACAACACAAAGTTATAAAACAATGCAGGATTGCGATGATAAAAATATACAATGTTGCGTCCAAAAGCATTAAGTTCACAACATTGCGATCGCATGAGTCCATCGCATTAAAGCAGTTAACTTATGTATTTTTGTGCAGGAAAATGCATTGACGCAAGGTGAAAATGCGATCCGAAGAAATTAACGTCCGAATGCATAAGAGATTGCAACCACAAGGCTATGCGATCGTTTGTGTTCAAAAATATGGTCGAGAAGGTGGTTGCATAGAGCCGACGCATCAACGTGGGCGCATCTGGGTGTAAGCTTAATAAATCATGATGGGACAGAAAGCTGATGACGGTCGATTCCGAATTAAGTTGACAAGTCGTTAATAACCTACTATAGCAAGTACACTCAACTTTCGGTGACAATTATTTGGCGCATCAGACAGAGAATTAATGCCATCCCATCAGTGCAATCATAAGAGAGAAAAAGCTTCTCACCCTAAAGCTCTATAAATACCGAGGGCCACCTTCAGTGAAGCAGCGAACCTAGTTTTTAGAGACCGACCAATTAGTTAGCCTTGTTCTTAGTTCTTATTTTATACTTAGAAGGCGGAAGCAAGAGAAGGGAAAATATGCCGGAAGATCGTCCTGGTCAGCTTGAGAGAGAACCCAGGGAGCGTGGAAAAATAGAGAGAGGGCCGACTCTTACGAGAGCAAGAATATCTTTTGAGCAGAGTAGAGAAGAACAGTGTAAAAGCATGGGAAGCAAGAAATTGCTACCAGGCTCTTTATTCTTATTCCGCATTGTCATTCTGTACTTTGATTATATATCTATAGAATGGAGCTTGCTTATTTACATTTGTTCACTCTCTGTAAAATACACATGAGTAGCTAAATTTGTCGAATGGGTTGAGAAGCACTTAGCTAACGTGACCTAGGATCTTCATTGCATGCGATCATCTTGTCTTATGTTGCGCCCATCACCCTTTAGAGCTACTCGAGAGAGAGTCTAAAGAAAGAACCTAAGACTTGAGAGAGCTAGGTTAGAATCTAGACTCGAGAGAGCAAGATTAGATCTGCATAAGTAAGAGATAGAGACTTAGAGATAAGCTCTGTTTGCCAACATGCATCGCAAGTAGCCTAGATATAAGTCATGATAGTATGCGGTCATCTTGTATATGTGTGTCATGCGTCATCGCATAGACAAGAATAGAGACTTAAACGTAGGTCCTATAGACACCATCGCATACATTGTTTGAATTCTAAAACTAGAAGTCATAGCATTTACATTGAGAGATGACTTGTTATTGTATGTGTGTAGCATGATTGCAAACATGAATACATTCCTAGGAAGTGTTAGCTGAATCTTTTCTCAACTCGTTCCCTGCATACTCATCGCATATTCCATATTATCAACTCTTTTCTCAAATCCGCCGCATAGCATTTATATTTCAAACAACCAACCAACCAACACATCATTTTATTGTTACCACAAAGTGATCAAAAATTACCACCGCATATTGTTTCTCTTAGTCCTTGAGTTCGACCCTGGGCTTACCAGGAAACTCAGTAGGATTTATACTTGGATCCTGTTGAGAAAAATTTTTTGCACAACGCATTTTTCATCACCACAACCCCTACCATTATTTCATCGCATGAAATAATGCATCATATAGCAATACAACACATCGTTTAGCTCTCGTAGGTACATGATAGTCTAACACACAACACCTCTACGATTAACGCATGAAGCTACACAATCGTTTAGCTTTTCTTCACATCGTCTAACGCATGAAGCTAAACATCATTTAGCTACTGAAGCTCAACGACGATATGAATAGAGGTTGATTTTCTGGTATTTGCAACTCAGCCTCTTCGCTTGTTTCTTCGAATTATAGCTTAATTTCAACTCTAATGACTCAAAATAAATTACAGACTCTCGAGAAGACATATAAGCTCATCAAGCAAGAGCCAACTACAAATTTAAACGAAAAATTAAAGAGAAATTAAAGGCCAAAACTCAGAAAACCATATCAATACAGCAGTTTCATATTTCTCATATAAAACATCCACCAAATAAAAATTAAACCGAATTGAATGCTTATATGATGCTCTGATATCAATTTTTGGACTAGTAGTAGCACGCAGCAGAAGCGGCGAGGATTGATAAACACTCTGATTGATTAATTTTGGCAAAATTGAAAACATGCTCAAACAGAATTTAGTGGGTTTCAAGACATACCATTGAAGAACCGTTGAAATCTCAATTTCCAACTGCTAATTCCTCCAAATCTTTGTGCAGACCACCACAAGATCTTCCCTACTATTCTCTCGATACTCTAGATTGAGTTGTGGGACTCAAAATAAGTTGGAATCAAAAGGAACTTGGAGAATGCTCACAGTAGCAACCCAATGAAGAAGACCTTCTTCTCATAAATTTTCAGCTAAAATTCTATTGGTTGCAATCACTTCAACTTCACTCCAATTTCTTCAATATATTGCAGACTATCATGCAAAGAGATTTGCTGCATGGGATGCAGCTCATGCTTGGAGTTATTGAACGTTGAAAGTAATGGGTTCTTTGTGTACTAGTTGAAGATGAAGTTGAAAAATCCAATTTTACATTTTTGTGTTTTTGTATTTCCAAAATCCAAAATTGATTTTAAAAACATATTTGATTTCTAAAATCAAAATTTATTAATTTTACAAATTAATTTCATAAATTAATAAATAATTATTTAAACAATTTACATAATTCTAATTAATTTAATATCCAATATTAAATTAATTTTACACAATTACATCTCCATATATGTAAATCATATTTAAATATATATTCTCCGATTCTGTTTGATTCTAATTTGAACGTTTCAAATTAACTTATCATGCTACTCTAGAGCTAATCTATTTCTGAGTTAGTAGAGGGACCTTGTGGACCTACAAATCATGGGCTCCAACGATCAGAGATTAATCGACTAAACTCATTAGACCGATCTAACCCCCTTTGTTAACTAATGGATCACTCCATTAAAGCTCATAGTTGAACTTCCCTCCTTGTAGATATATTATGACCACTCGATATAATCATGATTAGTTAGTCAACCCTTCACAGGTTGTTCTAATAACGGCTGGGTTGAATCTCTGTTTTACACCCAAAATTACCTCTTGTTCCTTAAGTCCCCACTAATCCCCTAATGAACAATTGTTTTGTGATCCAATTAACAAAATTGACTCCCTCTCGGGCCAATGAGAGTGCAGGACCCCTTGTTCAAGACCTAGAATCAGCACTTAAGGGAACAACCTCTCTACTATCCCTAAAGGTGGGTAGGAGTGAATTCCGTTTTGTACCCTATATCCCCAGCTATCTATCCAGCCTTACCCCTGAATAGAAGGTTTATTGAGCTGGGGCTGTTGAGCCAACCCTCACCTATGCAAATCTAAGGATAATTCCAAATAAATAGGAGTTCATAGTTAGCTCAGGATTAAGGTCAAGTTACCTAGGTCATCGCATCAAAATAGTCAGTCTTTAACAATAAACAACGTTATAAAGTAAGAGTGATTAATTTCGTGGTCCGATCTTGTACAAATCCTTTTGCACAAGGACACCCTCACTCCTCATGTTCCAACAGGCACAAATTAGGATCACTTCGTTTGTAACACTTTACAACTTCTTGTAATAATTACAGAGTAAGTTGCATGCAATAGTGTTACCAAAATAAGGTACCCAACCTTATTAATATACTATAGATCATTTTGACTATTGACTCGAATCTGATCCACCTTTATGTATCCACATAAAGTTCAAGTACTCATCCAATAGTGAAGGGACTTTTAAGTTTATTGGATTTCTCATAAGCAAAACATCTATTTAATAACACCTTATTGAATTTTCTGAATAAGTTCTATTGTTTACAAACCACGAGTTTTAGGACATAAAACCCAACACCACTATGACTAAACCCCTCTCTTGCCAGGAGAGGGTGTGGCGTCACATTATTCAAGACCCAGAATCAACTCTTAAGGAAGCAATTTATCTACTTACCCTTGCTTCAGGGAAGGAGTGATATCCATCTTGTGTAGCTAAGTTCCCATCTTCCTAATCAGACGAATCCCCAAAATGGTATGCTTGTTCAGTCGGAAATCTGGCCGCTCTTACCCATACAAATCAAAGGACCACTCTCATAGGTAGGAGTTCTAGTGAAATAAAAGTCTCTATTATGAATGACGTTGTAATGAGACTAAGCATTTCGTGGTCCAGTCTTATACAAACTCTTTTGTATAGGATATCCTCATTCGCATGTCTAATACATGAATGATCAGGATCAGATCATTTATAGCACTTTATAAAATTTGTAATATCTACAAAGCAATACTCGTAGTGTTACCAGGATGAGGTACCCAGCCTTAGCCATATATTACAGACCATTTAGGTTATCATTTAAACATGATCCCTCTGTATGTCTCCACATACATGTTTAAGTTACAACGATAACCTTGGATGTTAGTTTATTGGTTTGTGGTCAATGCAACTAAAATATCATATATTTCATAGACAAAGTGAATAAAATATCAAATATTATTAATCACAGATATGTTTGTTCATACAAAGTTTACAAACTATAGAACCCTACGAGGTTTAGGGTATCAATCCCAACATAATGTATGTTGAAGAATAATTTGCAGTAAGATCAATTCATTAGGAGAAGAATTGAAGACAATCTTTAAAGGTAATTCTTCTCAACCTAATTTTTTGCTTAGCTTAGAAATTTGTACAACATGTTCTTTATGTTATTTTTAGTTTTGTTTTTTTTTTCCTTCAAAATAGAAAACTAAAGCGATAAATTGCTTCCGTTGTGAGATTCAATCCCTTCAGTGATGAGTACTAACATCCTTTGGATTACTCATTGAGTGATAAATGTTAAATACTACCTTACTTCATTTACTCTGAGAGTGGATTTATCCTACTTGTCATTAATCAAAGCTCTCCCAATAGCTAAGAATGGGTGCCCTGATATGATTGGCACCACAACATCCTTCTCCATGTCCAACACCAAAAAATTTGTAGGGAATATGAAGTTGTCTACCTTGACTAAGACATCCTTAACTATGCCTTTAGGATATGCTAAGGATCTGTCAACCATTTGCAAGTAAATTTTAGTGGGTTGTACTTCTCCAATGTCTAGCTTCATGTACACAGATAAAGGCATTAAGTTAATGGAAGCACCAAGATCACATAAAGATTTATTAACATTCAAAGAGCCTATAGTGCAAAGAATAGTAAAACCCCTTGGATCTTTTAATTTATAAGGCAACTTTTTCTACAGCATAGCATTACATTCCTTAGTTAGGCTAACCATCTCATACTGGCCAAACTTATGTTCAACACCAGTAAAAAAATCCCAAGGAATTCCAAGAATTCTTGTTATACGCTCGTTCCAACCTTCAACTCTCTTTTCTAGGCTCGTCGATATTGAATCAATCGAACACACTTCTAAAACTTGTTCCACTTTTGGAATACCCTACATTATATCACCAGATCGTGACTTTTCACATAATCAATGTCAATTCTCTCCTTCGTAAAGGATTTTTCCATAATGACGAGGGCCAACTATTAGAATATTAGTAAATGCTTCAGAAGTGGTCAAAGCAATCAGTTAAGCTCTTTCTATATCTACAGAATCATTAGAACTGTTGGCCTAGCCAGTTGACCCTAAAGATATGAGCTCAACCATTTGAAATGAGCAGTTGAGAATATGCTAGAATTAGAATCACGCGTAACGGAGTGCTTGTTTTACTTATCTAAAACATACAAAAACACTGCTAGAAATGAGAAGCATATGAATGGAACGAGACCCTTCAAAAGATGAGATTCAGAACGGGGATCAAAAAGTCTTTACGCATTATTCATTTGATGATTTGGAAGATTTTTTATATTATGCAGATGCAGATTTGGCGTCAGCCTAGGCTTCTTTATACGCTAGATTTGGTACGAGAGCTTATACTTTAAGAATAGGCTCAGGCCTCATAGCTTAAGGTGGATCGGATCCTACATACTTTTCACGTAGACAGACGAAAAATTGGAAAACAAATCATCAACTTCAACTGCTTCATGCCATAAATTTCACATAGTTTGGCATTTGTTCTTGTACCTCTACAAAAAGGATGTTATGTTAATATGCAACTTCTAAAAGATTTTCAGGAATTTAGTAAACTATACATCCACCTTATTTTTCTAAAACCTGAGTGTAAGGAGTGTTAAGAACAAAAGGTACAAGGCTAAAAGTATTCCCTTATTTTGGCTCTAACTTTTCTACCTTTTCCTCGGGTTCAACTTTCTCTTTCTCAACATTTTCTTCAGTTTCTGGTTCAAGTTCAGTGACAGGCTCACTTTTTACTTCTATTGGCTCATCCTCCTTAATAACTATGGGTTTGTCTAGTTTCTTACCACTTCTAAGGATCATTGGCTCACACTCCTCTTTAGGATTCTTCTCAGGGTAACTAAGGAATTTCCTTTTTGCATGGTATGGAGGGAAATAGCTATCTGACTGATTTGCACCTCTGTATTCTGAATGGCTTTGCCTAGACTTTGCACAATATTCTCTAAGTGATTCTTCCTCTTGACTTCTTAATAAACTAAATAATCAGTTCCTTCAAAGATGATTTCTTCTCAATTTTTTATGGACCTACAACAAAAAAAAAAAAAAAAAACTTATAGGTTCCTGCAAAACATTCTTATTATTAGCATAGGAAAAATTCTCATAGTTTCTTAGACTTGGGTGGAAATGAGTTGGAAGTTGTTGTTGATGCCCTCGGTAGTGTCCTTGATTCCTATCTAAAAAAATTGGCTACCTTAGTATCATGTTGCTCCCATGTTTGTTGAGTTGCAGTCTCAGCTACCATATGTAATGAGAAATTTAATCTCTTTATCTACTCAAACACATGGCTAATGAATGAAATGAATGATGTGCTAAATATGCGCTAAAGTTCTTTTGCGATAAAGAGAGTTTCTATGCGATACTATGTTTAAGTATATGCGTTGTTAATGATATGTTCGTAGTATGCGATGTAGTAGTGCTTGTCACAAGTTTTCTTGCGCTGAAACCAAGTATAATTCCAATGCAAGTTTCTTAGAATAATCCGAGGTCGAACAGAGGGATTGTTTTCGTTAATGCGCTACTATTGTGATACATGTGACCTATTTTTAATGATGAATAAAGAATGGTGATTTATACAGAAATGTAAATTGCGGTGAAATAAAATTGCGTTAATAAAAATCCTAAACTAATATGATACAAGATACAAGATACATGATACATGATACTGAGGTCGAGAACTGACTGTGAAGTTGTACAAAGAATAATGTATACGATGGCAAATCTTTATGAATGAAGCAGAAAGAGAAAGAGTAAATAGTAAAAACAACGCAAGTTTGTCAATTGTGTTAAAGATGCAACTAAGGTTCCACTTTCCCTTGGCGTACACCTCTCGATGATCGGTCGCGTTCCCATATCTCTATGGTGAAATAGGGATGAACATGATGAATGCAAGGTTGTTTCCATCTCTAGGAATACTTCTAGCTTTAGGTAATGCATTCTTCCAACCTTCTCTCTATAGGCAGAATAACATCTTCACTTCTGCTCTCACAGGTGAAGATGCCGTCGAGCATGCTTTAGCTAAACTTAATTATTTCCTTAACACAAATTAACTTACTCGTTTAATTCTTGTCATTTACCCAGGGGATTAAGAACACATCATGGAGAAAATGGAATATGGATGTAGGGAAAGAGACAGAGAGATGACAATGAAAATTATCATAATATTTAATGCTAAAATTAAGCGTTTGATACATGTTGTGAATGAAAGAGTAAAGAAGATGAATACAAATGAAGAAATAGAGATTAGAAATGAATACAGAAAGAGTGTCAATGTCTTGATACAGATCCTGAATGGGGGTTGTGCTTGCCAGCATATGGAAGTAGTGGAGAGGAAAGCTTCCCTCTCAGGCTTACTTTCCCAGTAGAATTGACCTTCACACAGAGCTTCAGCTACGGGGATCGGAATAATTCTCTGCTCGAAGACTCACCTCTCGGCCTTGTCTCATGGTTCTCCCGGATCTACTCTGGACAGTCGCTTCAGACCAGTCTCTCTCTCTTAGAATCAATATATGCACGTCTCTATGTATTAATGTATATCATTCAGTGAATTTGCAAAAGCTATTTATAGGCAAAGCTTGGCTCTTTGACTTTGTGGTCCCCACTGTATGGTTATGGTAGTTCCTGAAATGGTGGAGTGAATATTCCTTCTGTGACGCAATCAACCCGTCAGAAATGCACAATTGAAAGCTGTACACTGGTCAGAATTTTCCGCAAATGCGTTGCTCTTTACATCTTCAATCTATCACCGCATGCGGTGTTATTTTTTTATTACTGCATGCGGTTGAAATTGCATTGATCGTTAGAGCTCTTGATCGATTGTCGCATGCGTCGTCATTGCATTGATCATTTCTTCGTTCTTGATTGATGTGCACAATGCGACGAGATGCATTGTTTATTTTATCTTTGAGCCATGAACGCATGCGGTGACTGATTTCCTACAAACAAAAACTAAAACATTCTATTCTACCATCGCAATGGTGTTAGTGGGTGTATTGATGACATTTTATAATTTTCGCATTTCTTAGCCAATTTCTATACTATCGACGCAACTTTTTTTTCTTTTAGCTGCAATATCTAAATAAAATAGTATAAATAACTTGTATTTCTACAAGTTATCACCATAGCTACTTGGGAAGCAATGGATTGTGATTCATAGATGCTTGACATTTGTAGTCAGTTGACTCAAAATGTTAGAAATTGCAGTCAATTGAAATTTTATAGAATTTACCTAATCAACTTGATATAACCTTGCTCTTTAGTTTTAGAAACTCTTTCACTAGGCCAGTTGTAGCATATAGTAGCCATGTCCTCCAAAATAGCGTGAGCTTTTGAGGCTACTTTTGCAAAGATAGATCCTCTAGAAGTAGTATCCAAGATGGATTTTGTGTTATTAGTCAATCCATTATAAAACAGTTGAATCTATAACCAGTTTAGGATATCCATGCTCTAGGCACTTCCTGAGGAAATCCTTATACCTCTCCCAAACCTCAAACAACTGTTCATTAGGTATTTGACAGAATGTGACAATCTCTTACCTCAATTTAGTGGTTTTAACAAGTGAAAAATATTTGTTCAAGAATGTTTGTGCTGGCTCATCCCATGTGGTGATGCTGTCAGAAAGGATTGTTTCTAACCAATCATTGGCACGGTTCTACAAAGAGAAATGAGACAATCTCAATTTTTTACACCATCATTAACTCCATTGATGTTTACCATTCCACATATTTCAATGAAGGATCTAAAATATTTGTGAGGATCTTCAGTAGGGCGTCTTCAGAAAGCCTTGTCCCTTGCTTTTTGGATCAACCTTAACTTCAATTCAAAATTATTTACATTTATAGGAGCATGTACTATTCCAAGTTAAGTGGTCGCAATGGATGATTGTAAACACTCCCTGGTTACCCTTTGTACTTCTTATGTCATCTTTTCACTTGCTTCTTTTCTACTCTTTAGATTCTTCTCGAAATTCTGATCCATCTCACGATCAAAAGGAAAAAGAATAGAATCTCTAACACGGGACATGCACTAGTATAATTTCAACAAATTCTTTTCAAACAAACAAAAACAAATAAAATACCCTTTTAGTCTAAAATCTATCCAGTTCTTGAAATATTAGACAAATTTGTTATTTTGATCCCCAACAACGGGACCAAAACCTTGAGAGAGAGCATGATTTAATAAGATAACTTTACTTTTATTAGCTATGTTATTAAATCATGCAAAGGTTCTATGAAATATCGCGATGATGAGATGTTTAAGTCTACAATCTAAACTCCAATTTATTATCTTTCAACAATAAACTTTTCTCATTCAAACTTAATTGATTACTCATCTTTTGAAACTAAAATAAGAAGCATGGCATTAAACAAAGTCATAAACAACTTTCATTACAAACCTAACTATTTTCATGAGAGATTAATAATGATCCAAAACTATAAATCTAGTTGAATATTTAATCTATCTAATTGAAAATTCAACCTAGCATGCATTAGTGGCAAATCAATACAAAGTACAATAGCATTGAAAAACATTCAATTCACAGTTTCCAAAAAATAAAAAGTATTATGTATCAATTTAAATCCATAAGAAAACTTATCAACGCCCTAAAATTAAAGAGCACAAAGTATAATAGTATTGAAAAACATTCAATTCACAATTTCTAAAAAAAATTACTATGTATCAATTTAAATCCATAAGAAAATTCATCAACACCCTAAAATTAAAGAATTTAGCCACTCATAGCTAACAAATACATATTCTCATATAATTTGATAAGCTTAAATAAAGAGAATGCGAGGAACGAAGAAAAACTACTATTGAAGCATTCCGTGGTCGTTGGAATCCATCAAGCACATCTTGGTTTTTATGCAGCAAAACTCACTTTTAGGCCTCATTAGAAGTCCCTCCATTGCATCACCATGACGCTCTCACACAGCACTTCAGTGCTGGTAGTTCTTGTTTAAGTGACATTTTGTGACTGGCGCTATGTCGCATCGCCCCTCTCCTCCCTTTTCCAATTCTTCACTTTTACATCTCAATTCTTTGGGGATTTGGCTCAAATTGATTCTTTTGACTCCCAAATCTCGTTTTCTTACTAAATCCCTAAAAAATACTACCAAACAACATCAAATCTAAAAAAAAAAAAAAAACTTTAAATAAGAAGCAAAGAAAGCAGTTTTTAAATGCTTTTCATTCCTATCTTGATAAGTTGTGATAGTACTCCCATAATTGGTAGACTAAAAAAATCATTTTTATAACAATAAATCCATACCTCTAAGAAAAAAACACAGTGCGGTGAGATTTTATTTGAGTAAAAGGATCAATAATGTGAATTACATCAAATCTTGTGATAGTCTTGCAAATCAAATTAACAGATACCTTAACTAAAGAAAGGGTTTGGCATCGAGGGGGATAGGGTTGAAGCCTTTACTATCATGAGTCACATATAAGGATACCCATCTAGTGGTCAAAGATCTTGAAAACTAGGTTTAGAGGGAAAAACATATAATAAGGTGGCCGAAAAATGCACCAACTTTATATATTGATCCATCCCTATAATGTGAGTGCATTAATGAAATTTGTAACTCTTATGAGTGGGGGGTGTTATGTTATAGGAGAACCCTTGGCAAATTTTACCTATATGTGTGTGATAGTGGGACCGTTCTTTATGAGAATATGGTGCTTATTCTTAAATACACCCATGAAATACTAAGATCAACACAAGGCCTGAAAAACCAGTTTGAGAATGTTCTCATTTCTTATTTCTTGTTTCTATTTCTCTCTGTTTTTTTTTTTTTTTTTTTAAGAAAGTTTGATCATCGTTCTTGTTTCTTGTTTCTAAAATTTAAGAAATGTTTTAGAAAAAAGATGCCATATTTGAGAAACGACAAAAAGTAGTTTCTCCATGTTTCATTTTTATTTTATTTCTATTTATTTTTAATTCAAATTAAAGAATTGGCCTGGGTTAGTTGGTAGGCAGACATGCCACAAGCATCCTAGTATTTCATGGTCTTAATTCAATTCCCAACTAAAACAATTTTATTTTATATATTTCTTTTATATTTCTTTTTTCTTTTATTTGTATTTCTTTTATTTATTAATTTTTATATTTATATGTTCATTTAATTTTAAATTTGAAATTTTCCAATATTTATATTTATATATTATTTTGATTTTCAAATTTGAAATTTGAAATTTTCAATATTATTGTAAAATTGAGGAGCAAAACGAAGCACCACGAGAACACGAATGTTGAGAAAATAAAGTATAATATATAAAATAAATAAATAAATTTTATTTAGAAAATAAGAAAATGAAATATATGAAATTATAAATTATAAATTTCTGTAAAATTTCTGTTCATTCTCACCAATGTGCACCTCTCTACAAAATCCACAAATTATCACTATTTATAGGAATTTTGATAACTAGGATGTGGCACATTTGGACACTAAGCATGTGTAATTATATGACATATGGTCAATAATAGGATTACCCTAAATCTTATGGTTCTCCTGATTTGTAAGTTGTATACAAATTACTTATATGAATAAAATGAAGAGTTATTTTATTTGTACATTAACTTAATCCAATAAACTAAGATCCGATGTTATTTTATATAACTTAAGTATATATGTGGTTGACATAAAGGTGGATCATGCTAAAGTAATAATCTAAATGGTCTGTAGTATATAGATCAGGGGTGTCTCATGGTGATAATACGAATATGACCCACTTTGTAATTATTACAATAGTTGTAAAGTGCTACAAACTTTTTGATCCTAATCATTCATGTGGAGACATGCGAATGAATGTATCTTATACAAAGAATTTGAAGAAGATCAGACCGCGAAATAGTTAGTCTCTCTTTAGAATATCGATAATTGAAGAGATTAACATTTCAATAGGATGACCGTAGGTGACTCGACCTTTATCCTGAGTGAGTTGTTACTCCTTGATGGTTTTTTAAAACCCTATGGAAGGGTGATTGGATCACATTTCCATTATTTTACAGAAACATGAGAACTCAAAGGACGGAAACTAATTTATGCATTTAAAAAAAAAAAAAAAAAAAAGAACAACATGCTTTAATTATAAGATAAGAAATTTGGGTTTACAAACACATACCCTTGAAGTTACGAAATCTTCGTGAATCCTCTCCTTGTTCTCGAACTTAACAAAACTCCTTAGATCACGAACAAAACCAGCAAAGCAGTAAACCCAAATAAAATTTGTTTGAACACTACCACAACAGAAACCTCTCTATTCTTTGAAGGGTGAGAATCACGAGAGTGGTGGGCTTCGTAATAAATTTACGAGAGGGACAGAGAATTTTGAGAGGACACTTTTTGCAGAGAGATCGATTTGGAGAGGAGGAAGTCACAAACTTTTCTGTATCCACCAGAGAAGAAGACGATGGAATAAAACTGCTCCTACTCCCTTATCCCACGATCAAAGAGAGAATTAAGGGGAGGGAGTGATAATTAATTTAAAAAATAATTAAAAAATAATTTTCAAAAATTAAAACAATTTAATATATATATATATAATAAACTACCTTATTATATATACCTTATATTAAATCAACCATATATTGTATCTAATATAACATATAACTTATACCTTATATTATATCAAATATAACATAACCTATAGTTTAAAATTCTCTCATTAAACCTGTAGTATTTAATATAAATCAAATTCATATTAAATTTAGCCTATAGTTTTTATATGAATCAAATTCATATAATTAATATTTGAATCATATTCAAATGTTTATTTTCTCTAAAATAAATTTTATATTATAATGTATCAAATACTTTATATTAATTATATTCACATATAAGTGATTTACATTAATTATATCATGTATAATTAAGTCTCTCAATTAATTTGAACAATTCAAATTAATCCAAAATTAATTTGATTCTCAATAATCCCAGTTGAGCTACTGAAGGGACCTTATGTACCTGTCGGTTGAAGCTCCAATGGTACTTGGCTAATTAATTAAACTCTTTAATTAAATCAGCCAACTTCCACTAACTGTTGGTCAGTCCACTAAAGATCAAAAAGCTACACTCTTCGCTAATATATATATATATATATATATATATATATATATATTTTTGTGTCCAGTGGATATAACCAATCAACAGTATGATGACCCTTCACAAATTGCTCGTAAGTATAGTTGGGCCAAAATTACCATTTAACTTCTCAAATACCACTGATCCCTCTAATGAATAATAATTTATAGTCCAACTATGATCAAACCCCTTTGAGCCAGGAATGAGTGTGGCACTATAGGATTGTATCAGCAATAGGGGAAGCACAAGGATCATCTAAGCACTTAAATTCACTAATTTTGGCAAAATATAAAGCATGCTCTTGCAGAAAAACAAGTGAATTTCAAGACATACCTTCTATAGAACTTCTTCAAACCTCCTTCTCTAGTTGTTATTTTCTCCAAATCTTGTTGCAGACCACCTTAACATCTTCCCCACTATTCTCTTCGTACTCTAGATTGAGTTGTGAGACTCAAAAACAGCTCTTAAGGGATGAAGGAGAAACGCTCACTGCAGTAACCTTGTTGAAGAACTCTTTCTTCAAACCAAATTTTCTCTCAAATTCTCTATAGATTGCATGCCCGATTTTCACTCCAATCTCTTCATTATATTGCAAATCAACATGCAAAGGAGAGATTTGCATGAGTTGCAGTTCATGCTTGGAAAAGACAAGGCCAAGAGAATGCTTCTTGTGTGAGCAAGTGAAGAAATGGATAATGGAAAATCGATATTTTCCATTTTAGTGTTTTGTTTTCTAATTTTCAAATTTTATCTCAAAAATAAAAATTTGATTTTATAAAATCTATTTTGATTTTAAAAAAGAAAAACTTAATTAAACTCATAAATTAATTATTAAATAAAACTTAATTAATTTAATATCAAATATTAAATTAATTTTAACACATATCCATCTTTATATATTTAAATCATATTTAAATATATAAATTCTCTTATTCTGTTTAATTCTCAAATCAAACATATAATTATATCTCATATATATACTAATTCTCTTAATTCTAATTTGAACGATTATATCTCATATAATTACTAATTCTCTTAATTCTAATTTGAACGATTCAAATTAACTTATCACGCTATTTTAGAGCTAGTCCGTTACGAGCTAGTAGGGGGACCTCATGAACCTACATATCATGGTCTCCAACGATCCGAGATTAATTGGCTAAACTAATTAGACCATATTTATCCCCATTCATTAACTAATGGGTCACTCCACTAAAGCCCATAGTTGCACTCCCCTCACTATAGATATATTATGTTCACATGATTTAACCATATTCAACAAGTCGACCCTTCATAGGTTGTTCGAAATAACGGCTGGGTCAAATATCTGTTTTACCCCCGAGATTACGTCTTATTCCTCAAGTTCCTACTGATCATCTAATGAACAACTGGTTTGTGACCCAATCACTAAACGAAACTCTCTCAGCCCAGTAAGAAGGTGGGGCCCCTTGTTCAAGACTTGAATTCAGTACTTAAGAGAACAACCTTTCTTCTATCCCTAAATCGGGTAGGCGTGAACTCCATCTTGCACCCTATATCCTCAGCTATCTATTCGGTGTTGTTGAGCCAACCCTCACCTATGCAAATCTAAAGGCAATCTCGAATAGACGAGAGTTCATAGTTAGCTTAGGATTAAGATCGAGTTACCTAGGTCATCTAGGTGAAATAGTCAGTCTTATATAGTAAACAACATTATAAAGTAAGAGTGACTTATTTCATGGTCCTGATCTTATGCAAACTCATTGCATAGGATACCCCCACTCCTCATGTCATAACATGTACAAATTAGGATCAAATTGTATGTAGCACTTTACAAATCTTTGTAACAACTACAGAGTAGGTCGCATCCAATGGTGTTTCCAAGCATCACAAAGTAAGAGTGACTTATTTATTGGTCCTGATCTTATGCAAACTCATTGTATAGGACACCCCCACTCCTCATGTCATAACATGTACGAATTAGGATCACATTGTATGTAGCACTTTACAACTCTTTGTAACAACTACAAAGTAGGCCGCATCCAATGGTGTTACCAGAATAAGGTACTCAACCTTATTCATGTACCATAGATCATTTTGACTATTTACTCGAATCTGATCCACTCTTATGTCTCCACATAAAGTTCAAGTGCTCATACAATAGTCATGGGTCTTAGTTTATTGGATTTAGACTTTCATACAATTTATGAAATCGATAAGAAGTATATTGATATAGAAAATGTTTATCATTTTATAAACTGCGAGTTTTTAAGACATAAAAGCCAACAATACTCCCACTTGGACTCAAATTTCAGTGGATCAATATAT
Organism: Benincasa hispida; assembly: GCF_009727055.1. NCBI lineage: Eukaryota > Viridiplantae > Streptophyta > Magnoliopsida > Cucurbitales > Cucurbitaceae > Benincasa > Benincasa hispida. Next base: position 49,948,406 of record NC_052357.1, on the reverse strand, counting down.
ACAAATATATACAATGTTGAATTACATGGAGAAAATAAAATGTACAAATACAATAAACTAGGGCATTACAATACCCATAAATTCTCCCACTTGCCCCAGTGATACAAAACTCGTAGACCTAGTCTTACTAGGTGACCCTTGAACACTTTAGCTGAGAGGGCCTTCGCAAATGGATCAGCTAAGTTGTTTTGGGAAGCAATCTGAGTGACGATAACGTCTCCTCTATGTACAATCTCCCTGATGAGATGGTACTTTCGTTTGATATCCTTTCCCCTTTTATGGCTTCGTGGTTCCTTTGAATTTGCAATTGCTCCACTGTTGTCACAATAGAGAGTGATAGATAGGTGCATATTAGGAACTACGTCCAGATCTGTCAGGAACTTTCTAAGCCATATTGCTTCTTTTGTTGCTTTGCTTGCAACTACATACTCAATTTTCATTGTGGAGTCCGCAATACAACTCTGTTGATGCTTCTTCATACAACTGCTCCTCCGTTAAGAGTGAATACTTACCCCGAAGTTGATTTCATTGAATCAATATCTGTCTGAAAATCAAAATCAGTGTATCCAGTAAGAATCAGATCCTCAGCACCATACACGAGCATATAATCTCTCGTTCTCCGAAGATACTTGAGAATATTTTTAATAGCAGCCCAATGGTCATGACCAAAGTTGGATTGAAATCTACTAACAAATCCTACAGCATATCATATATCGGGACGAGTACACAACATTGCATACATCAAACTCCCAACTGCAGATGTATATGGAATTCAATTCATTTCCTCAAGCTCTTAAGGTGTCTTAGGACTCTGTTTTTTAGACAGGTGAATTCCATGCCTGAAAGGAAATCCTTTCTTGGAATTTTGAATTTTATACCTAGACAATATCTTGTCTATATAAGATGCTTGAGATAATGCCAATGTTCTGTTCTTGCAATTTCGAACTATTTGGATTCCAAGAACATACTGTGCTTCTCCCAAATCTTTTATTTGGAATTGTGAAGCCAGTCATCTCTTTATGTCAGCTAGATATTCTACCTCATTCCCAATGAGTAGAATATCATCAACATACAACACTATAAAAGCAATAGTTTTGTTGCTATTTTCTTGTATATACAGGGTTCGTCAACATTTTGTTCAAAGCTATAAGATTTGATCGCAACATCAAATCTCATATTCCAAGACCTAGAAGCTTTTTTTAATCCATAAATGGATCGATTAAGCTTGCAAACCTTTTTCTCTTGACCATGCTGTATGAACCCTTCTGGTTGAGACGTATAATCTCTTCAAGATAGCCATTCAGAAATGTTGTCTTGACATCCATTTTTCATATTTCATAATCATAAAATGTAGCTATAGACAAGAGTATTCTAATACACTTTATCATGGCAATTGGAGAGAAGGTTTCTTCAAAATCTAACCCCTCTCTTTGGGTAAACCCTTTTGCCACTAGTTTAGCTTTGTAGGTCTATACCGTACCAGCTTGGTCTTGTTTTCTCTTGTAGATCCATTTGCAACTGATGGGTTTTACGCCTTCAGGTTGATCTACAAGATCCCAGACAGAATTGAAATATATAGATTCCATTTCAAGATCCATGGCTTTAATCCATTGGTCTTTGTCCACATCGTTCATTGCTTAATTAAAAACAATGGATCCTCTAAACCATCATCTGGTATGATGACTTGAATTTCAGTTAAACCCATGTACTGGTCAGGCTGTTGCACAACCCTCCCACTACAACGAGGCATTTCCATCTCTTGAGAAGGATATGGAGTATCAGTTTCATCAACAACTCTTGTTGATAGACCTGCTCTATCAACAACTCTTGTTGACGAACCTGCTCGATTAACAACTCTTGTTGATGCATTTGTCGTTTCTCTGACATTTCTTCTATTACTAGCTTACTGCGAGGTTGATGGTTCTTTATATAATCTTCTTCCAGGAAGGTTGCATTTTTCGATACAAACACTTTATCTTCCTGAGGATCATAAAAGAAACCACCTTTTGTTTCTGTTGGGTAGCCTACAAATATGCATAATTTTGAACGATGTTCCAACTTTTTAGGATTTTGTACCAACACATGTGCTAGACAACCCCAAATTCTGAAGTGATATAAATTTCCTTTACGTCCTCTCCAAAGCTCGTAAGGTATTTCAGAAACACTTTTCGAGGGAACCATGTTTAAAATATACACTACAGTCCCAACTGCATGTCCCCAAAAAGAATTTGGTAATTGAGCATAACTCATCATGGAACGAACCATGTCCAACAAAGTTCTGTTTCTCCTTTCTGCCACACCGTTCTATTGAAGTGTGGCAGGGGTTATGAGTTGAGATTGAATTCCATGTTCTATCAAATTCTGGAATTCTGTGTCCAAATACTCACCACCTCGATCCAATCGTAGTGTTTTAATCTTTTTACCTAATTGGTTCTCAACCTCAGCCTTATACTCTTTGAACTTTTCAAAAGTTTCAGATTTTTGGTATATTAAGTAAACATGTCCATACCTAGAATAATCATCCATAAAACTGATGAAATATTCATACACTCCTCTTGCTCTAACATTTAGAGGTCCACAAAGGTCTGAGTGAATCTAAGGGTTCTTTGGCTCTAAGACCTTTTCCAGAAAAAGATCTTTTTGTCATTTTACCCTCGAGACATGACTCACAAGGTGGTAATGAACTGTCTTCCAACTTATTTAGAAGACCGTTCTTAACTAATCTCTCAATCCTGTTGAGATTTATGTGACCCAGTCTCAAGTGCCAAAGATAGGCATTTGGAAAAATCTTCCTCTTCTTATGAGTCCTAGCAGTTTTAAACATCTCTATGTTCAAAACAACTTTGACCTCAGTTGGTTTTAACATGTACAAGTTATTTTCTAATTTTGCAGAGAAAATCTATTTATTTCCCATATTGGTGAACACTTCACCATTTTCGAAATAAACTTTATAATTTTGTTCTAGCAAACAAGAGACAGATATTAGATTCCTTTTCATAGAAGGAATATAATATACATTTTTCAAATAAATGTACTTATCTCCTATAAATAACTTCATATCTCTCGTTGCTTTGGCTAAAACAATCTACCTATAAATAACTTATCTCCTACCTTAAAGACTATTTCACCTTCTGTCAACTGTCTCCAGGAACTTGTTTCCTATGAGATAGTACATACATGATTAGCGGCATCTAAATCAATTATCCAGATTTTATCGTTTTCCACTAAACATGCTTTGATAACAAGTAAATCATATTTATCTTGTTGTTTGAATTCAACACTCTCATCTACATAATTCATAATTTCACATGAGTTGAGAGATAGAGGACAATCCTCTGTTAAAACTCTTTTGGTGTAATAAATCACTAGTAATTTGTTTGTTGATTTTATTTTACTATTATGTACATCGGAAGCGAGTATTATAGAAGAATTCGACATGCTGATAAAAATCAAACAAATTCTAATTAGCAAATTGTAACTAAATCCAAGATCATGTTTTAGCAAAAAGTAATAATATACCCATAACCATTATTTATTTGCAACGATATTTTAGTGAGTCAGAATATGTGCTACCGAGGGGTAGTCATATACTCCTTTACTAAAATGAACAAATTTGACTAAACCCCATCCCCGGAATAACTCTTATTCCTATTGTTTTCGGAATAACTCTTATTCCTATAGTCGTTTAGTTATCGTTTTGGGTCAAGATCTTTACTAACAACTTAGTAATTCTTGTAAGTGTGACCTGCCATTTTGAGATCCTATAGGACGTTATGAATTTACTTCGGAAATAGAAGACAACATCCAAGATGGAACTGTAAGACCCTATTCATTTTACTGTAGGACCTGCCATTTTGATAAGTCTACAACTTGTTAAGGAGAGTGGTAAGAGAGTATTCCACTTTGTTAAGAATCGTATTGCTAACAAAGTGGAGGAAGCTCTCCGACGATGAATGCAAAATAATGCTAACCTGACTACCCTCATCGATTTTAGACCCATTCATCTCCGCCATGTTAAAGTAGACCATCATATTCAACATGTGTTCATTAATAGAGATGCCTTCGTCTATTTTGGAGCTAAAGATGTGTTTTAGAGCCTCATGCTTGAGCTGTCCAGACGACTGTCCGAACATTTTTCGAAGGGATTCCATGATCTAACGAGCTGAGACCTTGGAACATTTTTCGAAGGGATTCCATGTAATCACATATCGATTACACCGTTAAGAATACGATATTGTCAAGTTGCAGAAAATCAGTGCCTATACGATAGTGACTGCACGATCGCTTACATATACGATATTGTTAAGCGATCACATATCGATTACACTATCGCGTGCTATTATTTAAATGATCGTTTAGCTCTCGGTATTTACTAAACGATCAAATAGACGATCGCTTAGTTTTTCCTACGCGATTGTTCGGACAATCACTCACCCTTTTCCTACACGATTGTTTAGACGATCATTTACTTTTTCCTACACGATCGTATAGACGATTGCTTACTTCTCCTACATGATCATATACTTCACCTAAATGATTAAGCATCATGTCTATGCGATAGACGACCTCTTCTCCCACTTGCTTGATCGTTGTGTACGGTCTCTCTTCCTCCTTCCCTCTACCAAATCTAAACAAAGCCCATACTTTGGATTCTCAGTCCAAGAATACTGAGGGCTCTGAGTGGTGTTGTCTTCTCCATTTCTTGCTGTTCGATTGGTGACTGTTGGATGTAGACGGTTGGGCTTCAGACTCATAGTGAAGAAGAAATATTCATCTGGTATGATTTCTTAATCCCTTTAGCATTATGAAAGTATGTTTGAATGTATTTGCGGTAATTCTGTCAAAAATGGATTGAAAAGATCCGCTTCCGCTCGTAGGTACTCTTGAATAAAAGTTCATTCAAGGTACACTTGAGATGTCATTTTGAGAGTATAACCTCAAGAGAATGGCATTGGAAGCCTAAGTAAAAAAAGGGGAACATTCGTTGAACGCCTTGTAGACGCATAGGAGGGAGAATGTTGGACGAATACAAGGTTGTTGATGAAGTTACTATGTGTTGACTTGGGTTCTTGAGCATTAAGGATCAAGTTGATAGCAAGACGAGGTACGTGGCTCAACCAAATGAAGTCTTGGCCAAGTCAAGAAGAAGGTGGACGCATATCGGAACATGCAAAATGTTGAAGTGCCACCTCAAGGAAGAGTTATACGTTGGCCTATACACGATGAATACACCTAAGTCTTGCATGCAAGTAGGAGGTGTCAGGAAGTTTTGTGTTGGGCTTTGGATGGTGTTGACATTTAGTTTTTTCATGAAAATGAGGTGTCATGTATTGAAGGTATAAAATAGGTGACAAAGATAGTCTTCGTTGCCTATAAATACCCCTAAAGAACCTCATTTCACCCCCACAACTCAAAGTTCTTTCGAGAAAGACTAAAAAAGGAGAGTTTGAGAGAATTAGGGTTTTTAAGGAGGACATATGTGTTGAGCAGGAAGGGCTATGCATTGAGATCATCATCCATGCACTGGGTAGAGCAATCTAGGTGTCTAGAAGAGCTGCCATGCGCCCAATTGCACTAAGAAAGTTGTAAAACCTGAACCCTATTTTCCCTACTTAAGTATGATAATTAGTATGTAGTTAAGGTTAAGTAAAAGCTAATATTATGTTTGTAGGAAAACTTGAAGATGGTTAAGAAGAAGGAAAAGTTCTAAGTGTTGAGAAATAAGTCTCTCGGGTAGCAAGGTAGTTATGTTTGTAGGAAAACTTGAAGATGGTTAAGAAGAAGGAAAAGTTCTAAGTGTTGAGAAATAAGGCTCTCGGGTAGCAAGGTAGTTATGATATTTAGAAAGGAAAATTTTGGCTAAGTATGGAAGCTAGATGTGCCCATGCGTTGGACGTCCGTGCGTTGATGGTTGTTGAGGTGTACGGCAACCATGCTTTATGGAGGTTAGTTGGGCGCATGATGGACGTGAGGCATAGAGTGAGTGGCTAAGTGTTGGCCGTGAGTATTCCATGCATTGAGCGTGGGCTATGTATTGGCCTAGTCAGACATTGACGTGCACGGAGAGGGGTGAAGTTGCCTTAAGCACTTAGGTTGAGCATGTGTTGGCTAGGTAAGGGCGGCAAGCGAGGAAAAGCCAGGCGATGATCCTAGGCAATGCGACAGGTGCAAGATTCATTGAGGGTATACATTGGCCAAGAGGATGTGCATTTGAATGTGCCATGCGATGATAAGAAGATGGTGAGCTATGTGTTGGTATAAGAGGTGACCACAGCTTAACCACCGACTTGAATGGGGTAGCTGTCAAGGTTAGGAGAAATAAACCCACTTAATGAGTGAGTTTTCATCCTAAGGATGAATATTAGGCATGCAGTCTCCACTATATAAAGGAAGACCTCAGTTCAAAGGGTCGGTTTGAGAAACTTAATGATGCTATTGAGGTGATTCTAGAGACATTTGAACGAGGGTTGAGTATAGTTGAAGCTCTAGGACTAGAAAAAGAGATCTTCAAATGGTTCAAGATGAAATCTGAAGAAATCCTCAAGAAGGTCAGACTCTTGGATGAATTTAGGCCAGTGGTAAAGATTGAAGGCTACCAGCCAAACCATGAGGAATTCAGAGCTTAAATTTTAAGGTAAGCAATTCAACATGTTTTTAAACAAGTTTGTAGAAGGAATTTTTCCAAGAAAAGGCCTGAATAATTAGTGATTTGAGCTCAAATTTTAATCTGGAATTTTGGTTAAACAAGGAGGAAGCTGCAATCGAGTAAGCAAGCGGTTCAATCCAAGCAGACTGCAGCACACACAAGGGGCTAGTTGTGTATAAGGCATGTGCTGGGCTGTGCACAAAGATACGCTGGTATGTGTTAGACCGTTTGAGCATTTGCTAAAGTTGTGAGCGCAAGGGAGGCGTTGTGTGAACATTGGTGTATGGCTGGTTGAGTGCCTAAGACATGTATTGGCGCATAGGTTAAAGCTTGATGGCCGCATGGTTCAACCTTAGTAGTTAAAGATTTTCCTAAGTGTTGGTCGCATAGGAAGGATTAACGCCAATAGGAAGGTCTTATCAACCCTATGAGAAATGTCCAAGGTTGTGAGTGGCAAACTGAATGTTTTCTCAATGTTTCAATAACTCATGTTTTATGACTCATGCTAGTTTATTTAAAGAATGTTTTCCCAAGAAACCTAAGTTTAAAAGTTATTAACGCATGATTAACTAAAGGAAGTTTACAAGGCATATTAAGTATTTGTGTGCTTTACTTATACAAAGCATGTGTTAAAGGAATGTGTTTACATGTTAAAGATGTTAAACTCATATTCATGTTCCTATGCTTTCAAGTATAATGCTTTCCATGAATGAGTTTTATGAGAAATATGTTGAGTCAATACTGAAGGACTTTGAGAAGGTATCTGGGCTTAGTACCTAAGGTATGATGGTACTTAATTAATACCATGTGCACATAGGTAGAGTTGATGTTGGTTGTGTTGATGACACTCCACACCAACTAAGGTATGACATTGAGAGATTGAGCAAAAGGGTTCTCTCTCAACTAACAGGTTAAGTTAAGCAATGTTTTCAATTATGTATGCTATGTTTTAAGAAAGTTTTAAGTTTGAGTTTGCTTGACAATTTACAGTTCAAAACATGATGTCTATGATTTATTAGTCATTCACTAGGCTAATAGCTCACTCATTTTAAATGTTTTCCCTCTCCAAGTAGTGGTCAATTCCTCAGAAGTTAACTGCATTGCTGCTCTGCCACTCGAAGACTCTAGTTAAAGATCGAGGAAAAGAGAAGTTTTAGGTGTTTACTTGTAAATGTCTATACATATGTGTATACATCTTAGGGACTAGTATTAAGTGTTGGGACCCACTAAACTTTGTTTTTGTATGTATATTGTGATTATGTCGTTGTTGAACCCCAGGAGGTTGTTTAAGTTGCTAAAGTATTAAAAGCATAGTGGATGTTAAATAATATGTCCAGGGTTTTCTAAGTAGGTTAAGGAAGTCAGTTAGGCAGTAAGTGCAACAAAGGGTTCGTAATTGTTGTCATCACACTCTTTTTCGAATTAAGAGGATAATTTGGAAAGGGGTGTAACAAAACTGCTTCCTTGCGCCCACAACTGTCCTGAGTTGAATTAAGGTCTAGTTTCCCATCTGTTGGAGTTGGTAAGCTAAGTTTAGGACCAAGAAGGTATCCAAAGGTTATTCTAGTCCTAAACATGAGATTCTAAGCTAAAATTGGGCTAATACAGGCCTGAGACACGAGAAAGAGCCAAGATACAAGAAGACTTGGTAGAAGGGAGGAAGCCCTACTAGTAAACAGTAACTGGTATTTCCTTAGAAGTTTATTATGAATTTCCATACATGTATATATGTGTAGCTTTCGTGGTGATAAGAATACAATGCATGGGATGGTCAGGGGATCAAAATACCTAGTTTCTGAGCCTGCAAAAAAATCTCACGAGATGGTTAGGGGGTCATTGAGCCTAGTTCCTCAGCCTGTGAGAAGAACCTCACGTGGGATGGTCAGAGGACCGACTAGTCTAGTTTCTGAACCCATAATAGATGGATCTATGTGCACAAAGAAATAAAGAGAGATATGATTAACTATCTCTCATATGTGTAGGTGTAACAGGGAATAGGATCATTCGTGCCTGTGGTTTGAGTAGTAACCTTGTTAAAGAGATATGCTGATTGAGCCAATTGTTTCTAAGGGTTGAAAGAGACCTTATAAGTTGTTTACCACTCATTGGGCTTTAAGCTCATTCTTTTCTCTTATGTTTTTTCCTTCGCAGGTAGCAGAAGAGTCCAGGTTGCTGCGAGAAGACAAGGTATGTCACGAGTTTAATGACTAATATAGTATTTGTCAATTGGTTGAGAAAATGATTTGTAAAACCTATTAAACTAATTAAATTTTAATTCTTGTTATGTGAAAACTTGAAGTTTTAATTTTATTTTCAGGTAAATTTGAGTTAAAGGTAAATGCGTAGAGACGGGTAGTAAGCATCACAAAAGGGTGGTATCTACCGTCCTCACGCCTTCTTTCGGGCTAAAGAGGTAGCCTCAATAGGGGGTGTGACAAGTTGTTATCAGAGCATAAGATTTTGGGAAACCTGAGTTCATAAATAGGCGTATGGTAGTACTATAATATGTCTAATATGTGATATATTATAGGAATCATGCCTCGTAGAAGTGGCAGACTTCGCAAGCAACCGATAGAAAGGACTCATGATGCTATCTTAAAGTCAGTAGGAGGAAGCGAGAGTGAATCAAGTTACCCACAGGTAAGAGCTGAGGAAGAAGAGCAACTCCTAGGATAATTTGCTCAGTATCTAGATGGAGGACTAAAAGAAGGATCAGCGAACCCAAAAAACGATATGACATTGAAAGCATTAGGTACTACAATCTTTGAGGAGACCATAAACCCAGCCAATGTTGAGGCTTGGTTTGTTTCATTTGAAAATTTTTTTCAGGGTGATGAGGTGCCCTGATGATAGGAAGGTGATTAGCCACCTTCTTACTACAAAGGAGAGCGGAGGACTGGTGGTGAATGTTGGAAAGTAGAAGTAGACCTAAAGCCAAACTTACTTTTTGAGGAATTCAAGAATGCCTTTCATGAAAAGTTTTACCCTCAGTCATTTCGCGAAGCAAAGCGAAATGAATTCCTGAGACTTGTGGTCGAGTACGAACAAAAGTATCTGAAACTCTATAGGTACGCCATTAGTATTATCAAAGATGAAGAAGAGAGATGTAAACGGTTCAAGAGCTGTCTCTTATACACATCTAGATGTGTATAAGAGACAGGACCTGGAAGGGAGCGTGAGGGTACACCAGTAGTATTCCAAGACAATATTTCAATTTAATGTTTCCCCCTTATCTATTAAAGATTTCAACATGTTTACAATACTCTATCTAACTTTCATACACATAGTTCAATTTCCTATATTCTTTATTACATGATCTGAGCCGTGCCCTAAGAATTTACCGAGTCCTGGTGTGTTGGTGGTTAGTAGACTCCTTCCTGAATGCTTACCTTTGCTACCTGGGGGGGGCGGGGATATAAGAAAACATTTGGAAGAGTGTGAAGTACTAAGCCCAGTGAGTGGTTCTTTTAGAATAATAATCACTTTGCAAAACATATTTTTGGGAAATCAATCTCATAATCACAATTCCAGTATAATTTATGCATGATCATGTGTACATTCATTCAATTATCCACCTCCAGTTTCATGCTATACGTGGCATGCTCATATCATGGACACATTATCAATCACAACAACCTTTTATGGAAACTTTCCTATAACCCACTTTTCCCGCCAATGTGCACATCGACAATTCTTTTCCCGCTAGTCATGCTTAGGTAACTTGACTATATTTTCCGCTGGTCGTCACCGACTATTATTTTCCGCCGACCGAGGCCGACTATATTTTCCCGCCAAGCACCTTTTATTAAGCATGCTAACTTATGTAATCTGGGTATAATCTCAGTTTCCATAGCAATTTTACAAACAATTTCATGGCAACAACATAACATCATCAGCATGCATTTTGCACTTACATATGCATTTATCCACATATTAACGCATAAAACTAAGTAAACACTCACCATTAGCAAGTTTTTCCACTAAAATCACCTTAGAATACCTTCATGAGAATTTCTCTATATCAATGGAAATTCCTCAATTAATATTTTTTATATCAATAAATAAGGTCAAACTAGCCAAAATACTATTATATAATGAAAACACCAACTTACCCTACTCCAATTTAGCCAAAATACCAAAATTAGCCTTTTTAGAGGTTATTTGGACCGTAGTAGGCAGTTGGGCATTGGGCAGTAGGCAAGGTGGGCGTGCTGTGCTGCATAGGGGACTGGCGCATTTGGGCATGCATTGCGTTGGGCGTGCGCTGGGCGTGATGCGTTGTATGAGGGAAGGCAGCTACACTGGGCTAGCGCGCGGGATGCGTCGAGCGAGGCGCATGTGGATGGACAGACACAGCGCTGCATGCGCACATGTGGGCTGGCTGTGCGTCTGGCTGACTCAATGCCTCACCAATGCAACCTTGTTTCTTTTGATCTCCAATCAACTTGGCAGCCTAATAACTCAAACGTCACTCTCTAAATATGCTCTCAACACACAATTTAAGTGATGGTATGAATAAATTCCTCCTACCCAACCCCTCTATTTATAGCCATTTCAAACTCACCGCATGGTGACAACTCAACTCCCATTTGTCTCACTTTGGAGCTGCCAACACTCAGACTACCCAACCTAGCCTTGAGTTGTTCTCATTTCAGCTTGCCAGTCAAAATCTCCTTTTTTGCATGAAATCTCCTTTACGCACCTCTTACTTGAGGTGATAAGACTTCAATTGCATGAAATCTCCTTTGTCCACCTCCTACTAGAATTTTGTGTGATCCTCCTTTTGCCACCTAAATCACTAAAATACTTCATATATTTCTCTACTTAAATTGTTTAAGACTTATTCTCGTATACCATTGGCATCCACCCTTGAAGTTTTCCATCAATTAGCCTTACCCTTTATCCTTAACACATAACAACTCACCTTTCCTTCATCAAAATCCCACTTAGCCAATGCATGAGTTGGCCATCACCAATGCATAGGGTGGCCGCTCACCCTCGACACATGGCTTGCTAGGTGTGCTTGCTTGGCCTACTAAGCATGGAGCATGGTGTTGACCATCGACGCATGGTGTGTTACCTAGGCACTTGCGCGCTTGGCTGCATAGGCACTCTTGGCCACGTGGGCGTGTCTCACCGCATGGGTGGGTCTCACCACATGGCGAGTGCTTGGCATAGCGTATCAACGCATGGCTGTTCGATAGACTCGACAGCGCTTTGACGCATAGGATGGCTTGCCCGCTTGCCCGTTCGACTCATAGGTAGGGCGCTCGGCATACACCCTCGATGCATAGGCTGCGCGCTTGTCCTCGACGCATGGGCTGCGCACCTGTCTCTTATACACATCTAGATGTGTATAAGAGACAGTAGGTAGGGCGCTCGGCATACACCCTCGATGCATAGGCTGCGCGCTTGTCCTCGACGCATGGGCTGCGCGCTTTTCCTAGACGCATGGCTACGTGCTTAGTGCATGGCCTGTGTGCTTGGCTTCAACGCATGGCTCATGTATGCCTTTGCGTTGGTTGTATGCAACCCTTAGCCATTTTTCAAGTTTTCTTGCTTCCATCGTCCATGACTTCTTGTGTCCAACATGTTTTAAGCCCTTCATAGAAGTTTGGACTTTTGGCTACCTTTTTGGGTAATTTTGATATTTCCCCCCCTTTGCTCCAATATCCTTTCTTAGGATTTTTCTTCTCTATTCAACTTCCCACTTTAGATTTAGTGTTAGGGTCTTACAATGATGATGGAACCCAAAGATTCTAAATTTTTGACCGAGAAAGGTTGAAAAAGAGAGAGTTGAAAGTTTGTACCAGGGGTTCGAAGTGAAAAAAAAATAACTAAACCAAGTTCAGGAAAGTAAAAGATGAGGGCGGAACATCTGGAGGATGATGCATACAGCAAACAACCTGGAGAATCTATCGCAAGCATTAACCATAAACCTTGGTGCTCAAAATGTAATAAATATCATTGAGGATAGTGCTTTAAAGGCACAAATGTGTGCTACAACTGTGGAGAGGCAAGATAGTATAAGCAAAATTGCCCTCAGATCAAACAAGAAGACAAAGGTAAAACCAAAGCTTCAGAAACCTGAAAAATGTTTTGTTGATAAACTTATAATTAAACCTTTTTCCTTTTCTTAAGTTGTAATGGTTTAACATAAATAAATTTTATGTGATATGGTGTTGTGAATGGTTTTACCTCATTTTGTAATGGTTTTTTGTTTATCTTTTTAGATATTCATTTGCAAAATAAAAATAGGGACCGAAGAGCAGAAAAACCCCTTATGCATGAATTGTGGGAAAAACCACTCGGCGCAATGTCTACGAGGAACAAATCGATGTTATGTATGCCAACAGGAAGGACATATTGGGAGAAAATACCCTAAGTTCACTCAGTTCTTGAAGTAGCAGGCAAAAACACTGACTTATGGGCAGGAAGTTCAAGTGGAATGACAATAAACCTCCCTTGCCACAATTGTAATAGATACCACAAAGAAGACAGTGAGGGAAGGGAAAGGTCATGTTTCAACTGTGAGCAACATGGACATCATTGCAAGGATTGGCCAATAAATGCTCCAAACAGTCCTAAGAAGGAAGGACTACTAGTACTAGAAGTGTCGAATAGTTGTAAATGTAAATAGTGAAAACTATGACATGTAAATATTAAGTTGGAAATGAATAAAAATGTTACCTTAACAACCTAATCCAATTTCAAGGGCGATTTTTTTTTAAGGGGGAGGGATTTATAACACCAAGCCCTCACAGGACTCCTTAGGTTGAAAGATGAACTCAGATTTTAAGCCTTGGATGGAAAAATTTTGGCCAGGTATCTGAATTATGCTTTGAAGGAAGTAATAGTACTTAGGAAAATTTCTAAGTGTTGGAGGCATAGTAGATTGGAGTCAAAATTTTGGCTAAGTATCAAACTATGCTATGAGAATAAGAGTTGAATCTATAGCATAGTAAATAGTGGAAAATTTTTGGTTAAGTGTTAATAGAGGGACTCAACTTATAGCATAGTTGAGGAAATAAAGTCATAGTATAGATGGAAAAGTCATAGCATAGTTGATAAAGTCATAGCATAGAAAGTGAAGTCATAGCATAGTTAAATGAAGTACAACTCGTAGCATAGTTGAGTAAAAACCCAAGGCATACCATGTTGGACGCATGGTAGAGGCATCATAGGGGAAACTTTTGACAATTTGGACGCATGGAGGATGTTGGAAACTATGCTATAAGAAGAAGAAAGTATGTTAAGAGAAGAAAGAACTATGCTATGAGAATGAGGAATTGTGCTATGAACATTTAGGAAAATAATTAGGGACAAAACATGCTATGAGCATGAGAAGCCATGTGTTGAGATGGGGGACAAGGTGAAAGCATAAGGGAAGAATTGGTTAAGTGTTGAACAAACAATGCATTGAACTATGCACAATCAAGAGAGAAAATAAGGTTGGACGCATAGCACAAGTATAGTGAACACATGGGCATTTTCAAGGTGAGAATTTAGCTAAGTGTTGGACAGCATATGGCACAAGTGATGAAACCCTAAGGAAGAGTGATAAATGCATACCTTGAGGTGAAAGTAAGCATAGTTGGACACTCAGCTATGCTATGAACTCCAAGGAGAAAGCTATGATGTGAGAAGGAGATAAAAACCAAGGAAGAAAAAGTTTAGAAAAAAGTTGGATGCATAAGGGATGACTAGACACATAGGAGGACTATGTGGACTCTAGTTTGGGCCTATGAAAAGCAAGATCATAGCATGAGACAACCCTTTAGGAAGAAGTTACACCAAGAAACCCTAGGAAAGGGTTGGTGAACGCATACTTGTGGAAAGGGTAGGGTTGGATGCAAGGTACAATTGAGGGATCACTTTGAGAGTATAACCTCAAGAGAATGGCCTTAAGCACAAGTCAAAAAGGGAGAAATACGTTGAACACCTTGTGGACACATAGGAAGGAGAATGTTGGATGCATACAAGGTTGTTGGTGAAGGTATTATGCATTGACTTGGGTTCTTGAGCATTAAGAATTAAGTTGACAACAAGGTGAGGTACATGGCTCAACCAAATGAAGTCTTGGCCAAGCCAAGAAGGAGATGGACACATAAGGGAACATGCAAAATGTTGAAGTGCCACCTCAAGGAAGAGCTATGTGTTAGGCTATGCATGATGAAGACACCTAAATATTGCATGCAAGTAGGAGGTGTCAAAGAGTGTTGTGTTAGACTTTGCATAGTGTTGACACTTACGTTTATCATGTAAATGAGGTGTCATGCGTTGAGGGCATAAAATAGGTGACAAGGAAAATCTTGGATGCCTATAAATACCCCTAAAAAGCCTCATTGCACCCTACAACTCAAAGTTCTTTTGAGAAATACTAAAATATGGAGAGTTGGAGAGAATTAGAGTTTTTTTATGAGGACCATGCATTGAGCAGGAGGGGTATGCATTGAGATCATCATTCATGCGTTTAGTAGAGTAGTCTAGGTGCCTAGAAGAGCTGCCATGCGCCCAATTGCCCTAAGGAAGTCCTCCCCTACGCCGATAGTTGTCTTGGGTTGAATTAAGGCCTAGTTTCCCATTTGTTGGAGTTGGTAAGATAATTTTAGGACCAAGAAGGTATCCTAAGGTTAATCTAGCTTTAAACATGAGATTCTAAGTTAAAATTGGGCTAATATAGGCCTGAGACTCGAGGAAGAACTAATAACTTGTAGAAATACAAGTTATTTATGCTATTTTATTTAGATTATGCGGCAAAAAGAAGGAAAAGTTACGTCGATAGTATAAGAATTGGCTGAGAAATACGAAAATTATAAAGTGTGATAAACACACCCTCTAACCCCATTGCGATGGCGAAATGGAATGTCCAAGTCTTTGTTTTGTAGGAAATAGGTCACCGCATGCATTAAATGCTCGAGGACAAAATGTACAACGTATCTACATCGCATGCGCTAATCGATCAAGAACAAAGAAAGATCAACGCAATGGCAGTGCATGCGACTATCAATCATGGATTCTAGCGTTCAATGCATTTCCACCACAATTCGGTAATCAAAACAACTACACCACATGCGGCGATCGATCGAAGATGTGAAGAGCAATGCATTCACGGGCGATTATGACAAGTGTACAACTTTTCAGTTGTATGATTCTAAAAGATTGATCGTGGAGCAAAGCGGACATTTCCACTACACCATAGCAGGAATTATCAGAATTTACACAGTGGGACCACTAATACAAAGAGCCAAGGTCTTGTCTATAAATAGCTTCCTTGAATTCATTGCAAAAACAGGCTGGTCTTAAGAGACTTTACAGAGAAAATCTGGGAGAACGACGAGACAAGGCTAAAAGGTGAGTCTATGAGCAAGAAATTCTTTCCATTCCTAAAGAAAAAGCTCTGTGCAAGAGGTCACTTCTACCTGAGAAGCAAGCCTGAGAGAGAAGCTTTCCACTCCATCACATCCACATGCCGACAAGCACAACGTCTCCGATCGGGATCTGTGTCAAGACATTGACACTTTTTCCGTATTTGTTTCTATTCTTTCATTCATCTATTGTGTTCATCTTCTTTAATCTTTCATTCACAAATCATGTATCAAACGTTGATCTTTAGATTTAAATGTTACTATCATCATCATTATCATCTCTCTGTTCCTTTCCATACATTTATCATCCATTTTCTCCATCATGTGTTCTTAATCCACTGGGTAAAGAGGAAGAATTAAATGAGTGAGTTAATCTATGTTAAGGTAATCGGCTAAGTTTATCTAAAGCATGCTCGACGACATCTTCACCTGTAAGAGCAGAAGTGAAGATGTTATTCCGCCTATCGAGAGAAGGTTGGAAGAATGCGTTAACTAAAGCAAGAAGTATTTCCAGAGATGGAAACAATCTTGCATTCATTATGTTCATCTCTGTTTCACCATAGACATATGGGATCGTGGTCGATCACTGAAAGGTGTAAACCAAGGAAAAGCGGAACCTTAGTTGCGTTCTTAATGAGATTGACGAACTTGCGATGTTCTTTCCCTCTACTCATTCTTTTTCTGATTCATTCACAAGACTTACCATCGCATTTATTAGTTTCTTTTGTATAACTTCACAGCAAGTCTTCACCCTGTATCATAGTAGTTTAGACATTTATTTTATCAACGCAATTTTACTTTCAGTGCAATTTACATTTTCTATAGAAACCAAATTCTTTATTCTTTATGATAACTGGTCACATTTACGACATTAGTATCGCATTTAAACAACAAAAATCCCCGTGTTCAACCTTAGGTCATTCTGAGAAACTTACGTTGGAATTATACTTGGTTCTAGCATAAGGAAACTTGTGATACGCATTACAACATCACATACTATGAAGCATATTATCATCAATGCATACACTTAGAACGTAGTATCGCAAAATATCTTTATCTCAAAGCACTTGAGCACATAGAACATCATCATATTCATTCATCAGCACATAATAATTCACATAGATATAAATAGATACACAAATTTAATATTACAAGTTTTTGGCGACAAGAACTTGTATCATTCATCTATCATCATTAGTAGTGCATATACGACATAACATAGCATAAAAACATTCACATTTTTAAGATTACAGGAACCAAGATACCAAAAGACTTGGAAGAAGGGAGAAAACCCTACTAATAAACAGTGGGTGGTATTTCCTTAGAAGTTTATTATGAATTTCCATGCATGTATATATGTATAACTTGTATGGTGATAAAAATACACCACACAGGATGGTCATGGAATCAAAAGAGCTAGTTCTTGAGCCTGTGGCGGAATCTCACGGGATGGTCAGGGGTTCTTTGGACCTAGTTCTTGAGCCTATGAGAAGAACTCGTGTGGGATGGTTAGAGGATCGACAGATCTAATTTCTGAGCCAATAAGAGGTGAATCTATGTGCACATAGAAATAAAGAGAGATATGTTTAATTATCTCTCGTTTGTGTAGGTATAACAGGGAACAGGTTCGTTTGTGCCTGAGGTTTGAATAGTAACCCCGCTAAGGAGATATGTTGATTGAGTCAATTGTTTCTAAGGGTTGAAAGAGACCCCATAATTTGTTTACCGCTCACTGGGCTTTAAGCTCATTCTTTTTTCTTATGTTTTTCCTTTTCATGTAGTATAAGAGTTCAGGTTGCTGCGAGAATATGAGGTCTGCCACGAGTTAAATGACTTATATAGTATTTGTAAATGAGTTGGGAAAATGATTTGTAAAATCTATTAACTTGTTTAAATTTTAATTTCTGTTATGTGAAAATTTGAAGTTAATTTATTTTTGACTAAATTTGAGTTAAAAGCTAAATACGTAGAGATGGGTGGTAGGTATCACAAAAAGGTGGTATCTACCGTCCTCATGCATCCTTTCAGGCTAAAGAGGTAAGCTCGAAAGAGGTGCGACAAATGCTACTAAATGTCAAATAAAATGCCAAAGATTTTATTATATAAATAAATTATTTGTATATTACAATCACCAACTATAGAACCCACGAGATTTAGCACATCAGCCCCAACAATTCTGTCTATGAAGGCAATCTTTTTATCAGTATGGGTGAAAGTGGTCAGATTTGCAGACTCAATGAGTCTACCATTTTGGGATAAGTCTGAGTAGCGAGTTGGGAACATAGTTACACAAGATGGAATTCACTCCTTCCCAACTTTAGGTTAAGTAGATGAATTTCTCTCTTAATAGTCGATTTTGACTCTTGAACAATGAGGCCCACCCTTTCACTGGCCCAATAGGGATTAGTTTATAGTTTAAATATAAACTTTTTATTTATTAGAGGGATTAGTGGTACTTGAGTTCGATGTAATATAGGATCGATAGTTTGACCTAACTGCTATTACGAGCGATTAATGAAGAGTTGACTTACTGTTGATTGGCTGTATCCGTGGACATAGAAATATATCTACACTGTGAAGAGTGCAACTGTGGGTCTTTAGTGGAGCGACCTATAGTTAATGAATGTTGATTAATTTAATTAAAGAGTTTAATTAATTAATCGCGTATCATTGAAGCTTCTAATTTGTATGTCTATTAGGTCCTCTTGCCAGCTCATTAAGTATAAAATAAGGAATAAATGTTTTGGAATAATTTAAATTGTTCAAATTACTTATAGGATATAAAGGTGTGATTTATATTACTGTGAGTAATATAAAATATAATGTACATTGATACATTATAATATATAGTTAATTATAAATATGATTTATAATTAATACTAGATATATGAGAGATAAATATTTGAATAATATTCAAATTAATATAATGTATATTGATACATTATAATATAAAGTTAATTTTAAATGAGTTTCAAAAGTATACTTTATTATATGAGAGTAATATATTTGAATGAGATTCAAATATTAATTGTATGAATGGGATTCATATAATTACTATAGTCAAAATTGATATGAATGAGATTCATATTAAAACTATAAGTTATGTGAGATGATATTATTTGAATATGATTCACATGAAATTTAAATATAGGATATTTAAACTTATTCATTAATTAATATTTATTTAATAATATATTAAATTTTATNTATATATATTAAAAAAATTAAATTTAGAATAACTCCAAACAATTGACAGAAGGGATGTTGTAACTTCCCCTCTACCCCATCACCCTCACATAAAGATTTTTGCAGAGAATTCTTGAAAAAGTGTGTAGATGGTGTTGATGAACAGAAGAGAGATCTCTCTACAAAATGAAAACACTCTCAAGGAAAATCTTTTCTCTTTCAAGAACTCTTTCCCATCCAAAGGATCCCATAATCTTGTATTTCTTGCCTGAGAATAGCAAGGAAGTCCAAGTAGTGGTGTCCAGAGAAGTTTCTCATTCGTGTTCTTAGAGGAAGCTTTGCAGTACAAAGAGTTCATGACTATTGGTGAGATCAACATAAGGAGAAGAATTCTGTTGAAGAAAATGTTCAAGGGTAAGTCTCCTTGTTTCTCAAGCATGCTTAATTTAGATATGTTTATCATATATTTCTTTGTTTTCTCTGATTTTTTTAGTTTTAAAAATGAATAACACTGAAATTCCTTCAATTGGTATAAGAGCCATCTCGTATCTTTGTTTTTTAATTTTAAAACAAAAATTAGAGAAAAGGTGGGTGAATTCTACATTGTGAATGTTGGGTTTTTGTGAAATAGATAATTTTGAGTTTGGCACTATTTAGATTGTTGTCTTTCTTGAATTGTTCATGTAAGGACCCATTGAGCAATTGAGTCTATAAGTCCGGGTAATGTTCTTTGGCAAACATTGTTAAAGATGACGTTCAATTTTAGAGCAAATAGATGAAGAACGAAGCAACGAAAGCTTTATGTGTTGGAGTGTAATGCACAACGTTGCGACACTATGCTCTACGCTAGCTATGACAAAAAAGGCTAACATCGCTATGCTAGGCAATAGCGTTGTGACACTGATGCCTAGCATAGCAACGCACGGTAAATCGTGTACCTTTCGCTGCATTAACCGATCGCCTGGACGATCAGGCTTCGCAGCCTCGTTGTCGTCTAAGCGATCGTTTAGCCTTTGCGCCTATTGTCTAGTGTGCGCTGAGTGATTGTTTACCTTCGGCATTTACTAAATGATGGAGGTCTCCCAGTGATTCAAGACCCAATTCGTTTATGAACTAGTTTGTTGTAAAGGCTCATCTCGGTCCATTAATCCTTGTTTTATTACGTGCAATGTATGGTTTTTATATGTGATATAGTATGCACATATAGTAAATTACCTTACGTTATGAATTGGTCATGCATCATCTCTTTGTTGTAAATGTTATAATTTAGAGGAGCATGATTTAATTATGTAAGAGCATACTTATGCATCATATAATATAAGAGTTATATTTATGCATGCATAAAAAGCATTGACATGCATCATATTTATATTATAATTGTTATGGTATAAGGGTGAATGAAAATCATGTTTGCTTAGTTATTACGAGTATATAAAAGTTATGTATAGTAATGACCGGACATTGCGTGAAGCATGACACATAGGTTACTTTATAAGTGTTATAAACACCTAGTTGTGCGCGATGTATTTTTAGTTGTTTTTTTTTCAAACTTAAAGAGAAATTAGAACTAAAAGCAACAATAAAGACATGCATGCTCACTTAGGTTTAATTCATGTTTTAAAATGTTTAAAACTTGGATCACATAGACCTAAGATCACGGTTTTAATATGATTAGAAACCCTAATGTTTTAATCTTTTAATCAGTTTAATAGGATTAAATTGACTAATAAAAGGTTAAAGTGTAGCAAATCTATCTATAAGAGACCTTTTGTCTAAGACGGGTTCTGTCTAGGCTGGGTATTTAAGTTGATGGAAACGTAACACCCCTACCTGGGAACCTACCTAGAAAGGTGAATTAGATAGATTTGATGCATGCATGCAAGTTAAGGACAGTCCATAAAAGTGTTTAAATGTGACTACTTGAACTTGTTCATTTTTCATAGACAAACGTTGTTTATGAGCGGACTTAAAAAAAAGATGACTTAGACTAAAATCAGTAGCCGGATTGTCTAGGTTAATGAACCCCTAGGTAGAATATTCAGTGGGAGGTATTTGAGGCATATGATGCTTCAATTAAACCTTTCATGTTTCTTCTATATAGTCCACACCATGATATCTACCCTCGGCCTCAAGGCACCTTTGGCGTGTCCCCCTAATGGATGGTGTTTGGGTAGGTCAATATCAAGGTGGATGGAGAGAGTGCTCATAGTAAGTGGGAGCGGGAAGTACGACAGCATATCCCTCGGTCTCCCACGTTGGATTGAATAAAGTTACTGCGCATCGCCTCGAGGCACCCTGAGAGTGTCCTCGTAAAAGATGGCAAGTTTGCGCGTTTCTTTATTTGATCTTCTGTAAGAGGATAAGGTAACTTAGCCTCTTGTCCTAATCTGCTTCTTCCCTACTTTGGGCTCATTAGGATGGGACTTTAGCACCGAAAGCGAGGGATTATACTTATGCAAAATTATTAAAGGTTAACAGTTCTGGACCGAATAAATGGTGGTTGTTAGGTTCAGTTCCAAGAATTGATTCTGTCTAATGGTTGAGAATGTCTCATCCCAGCAAAGGGGCATCTGATCACCCCACCGGTGACGTTTGTTCTGCCTTACTGGGGCATCATTACAAAATAGAAGTCTTTCACTTAGGGTACTTGAAACTATTTTGCAAAATTAATTGGTTAAACGTGGTTTAGCAAAATCTAATTAAAGTTTTGTTCCTTTTTTTGGCAACATTTTTTCAAAATGGTCACAACCACGTTAGCTTTACTTAGCGCCGAAAAATTAATTGGCGATAACTTTTCGACATGGAAACACATGATCACGATGATTCTTATCATCGAGGATCTCATGTTTGCCCTTACAGAGGTCTATCCTCCTATTTCAGCTTCCAATGCAGCTCGAAATGTTCAAGAGGCTACGAGCAATGGACACAAGTGAATGAGAAGGTCCGAGCCTACATCTTGGCAAGTCTTTCTGAAGTCTTGGCTAAGAAACATGAGTCTATGGTCTCAACACGTGAGATTATGAACTCCCTGCGAGGGATGTTTGGACAACCGTCTGAATAGCTTAGCATGAGGCTCTTAAGTATATAATTCATTTCCAAAATGGAAGAAGGCACCTTTGCTCGTGAACATGTATTTAACATGATGGTCCACTTCAATGTGGCGGAGATGAATGGGTCTACCATTGATGAGAGCAACCAGGTTAGCATAATCCAACATTCTTTGCCGGAGAACATCCTGCACTTTGTTAGTAATGTGATTCTTAACAAAGTGAAATATAACCTTACAACTCTTCTCAATGAGTTGTAGACCTACCAATCTTTACTAAAAGGTAAGGAGAGGAAGTAGGGTGAGGCAAATGGTTCTTCATCCTCTAAGACGTTCCATAGAGGTTCGACCTCAGGAACAAAGTCTGTACCTTCTACTTCTAACTCTTCAAATGGGAAGAAGAAGAAGGGTGGTAAGGGAAAAGGGAAGGCGCCTGCTAACCCGCCACCTGTCGCCCCAAGAAGGCATCCACCACCGGTTGAAAAGGGAAAGTGTTTCCACTGCAACCAGGATGGACACTAGAAGAGGAACTATCCTCGCTGGCTAAGGAAAGGAAGGTCGCCAAGGAAGATAAAGGTAAATATGATTTACTTATACTTGAAACTTGTTTAGTGGAGAATGATGATTCTGCCTAGATAATTGATTCGAGCGCCACTAATCACGTTTGTTTTTCTTTTTCAGGGGATTAGATCCTGATGATAGCTGGGGGCTGGTGAGATGACGAACCGAGTAGGCACCGATAACGTCATCTAGCTGTGGCAGTGGGAGGGCTCTAGTTAGCTTTACATAATAGGTTTCTAGTTTTGAATGATATATATATTGTTCACATACGTAAGAGGAACCTCATTTCTTTAAAGTCTTTGTTACAAAGTAAATACAATGTTTCTTTCAATGTGGATAAAGCGTTTATTCATAAAGATGATGTTACTATTTGTATAGCAAATCTGGAAATAATTTATATGTGCTAAGGCCGTTAGCCATTAATTCCCTCCATAACACAAAATTGTTTAAAACTGTCGTAACTTAATCAAAACATCGACGTATTTCTCCAAAAGAAAATGCCCATCTTTGGCATCTTTGTTTAGGGCACATCAATCTCAATAGGATTGAGAGATTGGTGAAGAATGGACTTCTAAGTGAGTTAGAAGAAAATTCTTTACCGGTGTGCGAATCTGACTTTAGGGTAAGATGACTAAACGACCTTTTACTGGAAAAGGTTATAAAGCCAAAGAGTCTCTTGAATTAGTACATTCTAACCTTTGTGGTCCTATGAATGTGTGAGCTTGAGGTGGCTATGAATATTTTATCAGTTTTACTGATGATTACTCTAGGTATGGGTATGTTTATCTTATGCAACGGAAGTCTAAATCCTTTGAAAAGTTCAAAGAGTTCAATGCTGAAGTTGAAAACGCATTAGATAGATGGATTAAAACACTTTGATCGGATCAAGGTGGATTTTTTTGGACTCGAGATTCTAGGACTATTTGATAGAACATGGAATCGTTTCCTAACTCTCAGTGTCAGTGAAATAGAACCTTGTTGGACATGGTTCATTCAATGATGAGTTACGTTTCCTTACCGGGCTCGTTTTGGGGTTTCGTAGTGGAGACTGCGGTATACATACTCAACCGTGTTCTCTCCAAGAGTGTTGTGAGAACACCTCTGGAGTTGTGGAATGAGCGTCAAGCTAGTTTACGTCACTTCTGCATTTGAGGTTGCCCTGCACACGTGCTGGAGGCTAATCTCAAGAAGTTGGAACCACGGTCGAGGTTATGCCTCTTTGTAGGCTACCTCAAAGGTACAAGAGGGAGTTATTTTTATGATCTATCAGACAATAGGGTGTTTGTTTCCACAAATGCTACTTTCCTGGAGGAGGATCATATAAGGGAGTACAGTCCACGAAGTAAAGTTGTGTTGCGTGAGCTTTCCAATGAAACTACTGAAACTTCAACAAGAGTTGTTGAAGAGCCTGCTACATCAGCAAGAGTTGTTGATGGGAGTTCATCTAGTAAATCGATTCCACCTCAAGAGTTGAGGGAACCTCAACATAGTGGGAGGGTTGCAAACCCGCTCGTTCGCTATCTAGGTTTCACGAAAATCCTAGCTATGGTAGCAGATGCCAACGTTGAGGATCTGTTGTCTTATCAGAAGGCAATGGATGATGTTGACTGGGATGAATGGGTCAAGGCATGGATCTCGAGATGGAGTCGATGTACTTTAACTTAGTACGGGATCTTGTAGATCAGCCTAATGAGGTAAGACTTTCAGCTTGTAAATGGATCTATAAGCGCAAACGGGCTATTGATGGGAAGGTATAGACTTTCAAGGCTCAACTTGTGGCAAAGGGTTATACCT
Source organism: Benincasa hispida (assembly GCF_009727055.1). Lineage (NCBI taxonomy): Eukaryota > Viridiplantae > Streptophyta > Magnoliopsida > Cucurbitales > Cucurbitaceae > Benincasa > Benincasa hispida. The sequence continues at coordinate 49,923,805 of NC_052357.1, read as the reverse complement.
AGGTAGAGGAAGTCGACTATGAGGAGGCTTTCTTGCCTGTTACCATGTTAAAGCCGATCTGCATCCTCCTGTCCATTGTAACTTATTATAATTATGAGATCTAGCAAATTGACGTCAAGATGGCCTTTCTGAATGGCAATCTTGAAGAGACCATTTACATGGTGCAACTCGAGGGATTCATAGCACAAGGTCAAGAGAAAAAGGTTTGCAAGTTGAATCCGTCCATTTACGGGCTGAAACAGGCATCTCGATCTTGGAACATACGGTTTGATACGGCGATCAAGTCGTATGGCTTTTACCAGAACGTTGATGAACCTTGTGTCTACAAGAAGATAATCAATGCTTTGGTAATCTTCTTAGTGTTGTACGTAGACGATATACTGCTCATTGGGAATGATGTAGGTCTACTGACTGCAGTTAAGAACTGGCTAGCGACCCAATTCCAAATGAAAGATTTGGGAGAGGCTCGGTTTGTTCAAGGTATACAAATCTTTCGGGATCGTAAGAACAAAGTGCTAGCATTGTCTCAAGCACCGTACATTGACAAGATGTTGCTTAAGTACTCGATGCAGGACTCGAAGAGGGGCCTACTGCCGTTCAGGAATGGAGTCATTTTGTCTAAGGACATGTGTCTTAAGATGCCTCAAGAGGTTGAAGAGATAAGACGAGTCCCATATGCATCTGTCATTGGCAGTTTGATGTACGCGATGCTCTGTACTTGTCCAGATATCTGCTACGCTGTGGGCATAGTCAGTAGGTATTAGTCTAACCTAGGCCAGGGTCACTAGACCGCAGTGAAGAACATCCTCAAGTATCTTCGAAGAACGAAAGACTACATGCTCGTGTATGGATTTAGGGATTTGATCCTTACAGGATACACGGATTCTGACTTTTAGACTGATAAGGACTCTCACAAGTCCACGTCAGGGTTAGTCTTTACTCTTAATGGAGAAGTTGTATTGTGGCAAAGCACTAAGCAAAGGTGAATACACGGATTTTGACTTTTAGACTTGCAAAGCTGCTAAGAAGATCGTCTGGCTTAGGAAGTTCTTGACGAAACTGTAAGTTGTTCCAGATATGTCTAGGCCCATTACCCTCTATTAGGATAATAGTAGGGTAGTGGCGAACTCCAAGGAGAGTAGGAGTCACAGACACGACAAACACATAGAGCAGAAGTATCATCTGATCCACGAGATAATACATCGAGGGGACGTGATTGTCACGAAGATCTTTTTGGAGCACAATGTTGTTGATCCGTTTACGAAGGCTCTCACGGCTACAGTGTTTAAGAGTCACCTTCAGAGCATGGGTCTATAGGATTGCTGATCCGTTTACGAAGGCACAATGTTACAGGATACACGGATTTTCTTGTACTAGGCTTTTATGCCCTAGTTTATTGTTTTGCACTAGTTTCATGTACACCCAACTTCGCTTTAGGACAGGTGGCAGATTGTTAGGGTTGATGCCCTAAAGTCTCATGTCCTGTAGTTTGTAAACAGTTTGTATGAACGCTTGTGTTGTATAATATATGATATTTATTTCACATCTTGGTTTTGCTCAGTTATTTGTTTTATTTTCTTTACCACAAACCAATAAACATAAAATACCCGGTTATCAGTATGTAACTTAAGCATGTATGTGGTGACATACAAGTGGATCATGTCTTAAGTGATAACCAAAATTTTCTATAGTATATGGATATAGGAAGGAAACCTTATCCTGGTAACGCTATGGATGCGGCTCGCTCGTTTTGTGGAATGGTCACAAGTGTTGTGACTTGTCACAGATGGTCTGATCCTAATCATTCGTGTAGAGGACATGCGAGCGGGCTTTTCTATAAGACCTGACCATGAAGTGTTAACGTCTCGTTATATAACACCGTTCATGACAGAGACTTCACTTCACTAGGATGACCATAGGTAACATGACCTCAATCCTGAATTAGTTGGGAACTCCTGCCATTGAGGGCGATCTTTGATTTGTATTGGTACGAGTGGCCAGGTCGCCTACTCAAACCTACCATTTTAAGGATTCGTCTGGTTTGGGAGCTAGGAACTCAGCTACACAAGATGGAATTCAGTCCTACCCCGAAGCAGGGGTAAGTAGGTAGATAGCTCCCTTAAGGGTTGATTCCAAGGCTTGAACGGTGTGGCACCACACACCTTCTCTTGGCTTGAGAGGTGTTCACACATAGATGGACTATGTTGTATTGTTCGTTAGAGGAATCAGTGGTACTTAAAGAGTGAGATGTAACTACAGGGGAAAAACGGTGGATTAGCCAAGCTCTACTTACGAGCATCTGTGAAAGGTCATCGTACTCATGATTGGATATATCCGATGGACACAAAAATATATATGTGGTAAGAAGAGTTCAGCTGTTGGTCTTTAGTGGAATGCGTGGCAGTTAACGGATGGTGGATCTCGTGGCTAAAGAGTTTAGTCAGCTATTCACGTACCATTGGAGCTTTGAGCCACAGGTCCTTAAGGTCCCCTAGGTAGCTTGGATAAAGTCGAGAATCAGTTATTGGGTCAGTTTGAATGTTCAAATTGACAAGAGGGAGTTCAATTATATATGATATAATTGAACTTGTTAATTATATATGATATAATTGATTAAATGTATGAGATACATTATTTTGGAGGAAATTAGATATAAATATGATTTATATCAAGTGGAGGAGAAATTGCTATAGTAGATATATGATATCAAACCGTAGGGTAAGAATATAATATGATTATATTCATTTATTAATTAAATTGGTTAATTATGTGACAATTGGCCTGAAATATCTCCTGAATCGTGTGTGAGTGGGAGAATCCGCATTCGGTTATTGTAATCAAAGAATAAAATGAAAATTTCTTTTATTTTGCAAGAGTTTGGAAAAAAAATCGCAATCAGTGTGAAAACGTCTTGATAGTTTAGCTGAGAGCTTGTACGATAAAGCTTTGTCGCTTAAACGATCACATACCCGCGTCTAAACAATCGCATGCCTTTCCCTAAACGATCACTTAGCTTTCCTAAACGACACCTAGCATGCCGCGTTTTCTAAATGATCATTTACCTATTACTAGACGATCGCTTAGTAAAACCTAATCGCTCGTGTAGCTTTATCTAAACGATAACCATCCCCACTATACGATAGCTTTCTCTTCCACTTGCTTATCGTCTACACGATCCGCCCATTCCTCCAACCTCTATCAAATTCACCAAAGACCACACTTTGGATTCTCACTCCAATAATACCAAGGGCTCCAATTGGTGGTGTCGTCCCTACTCTTGCTTACTGGTGCTTGTTCGTGTTGCTACCATTCGTGTAGACGATCATGCTGTCGTAGCCGACTGTTTTGCTGGGCGATAGAGAACGTAGAGGTTCTTCCGCTGCGTTGAGTTTGAGATTGAAGATAGTCTTCAACTGGTATGTGAACTCAATCCCTTGTATTTTATTTACTAGAGCATGTCATTAATTAGTATAAATTGCATAACTGTTTGTTAGAATCTGTGTGTGGTATTTCGGTCACAATGAAATCAGAAAGATCCGAACGCACTCATTTATGCTCTTCGTTAAAAGTTTTTTCAAGTGGGACTATGACATATTGTTCATTAGAAGAATCAGTGGTACTTAAGGAGTTAGATGTAACTACAGGGGCAAAATGGTAAATTGGCCCAGCTGTACTTACGAACGATTTGTGAAGGGTCATCGTACTATTGATTGGTTATATCCGATGGACACAAAAATATCTTTGTAGTGCAAAGAGTGCAACTGTCGGTCTTTAGTGGAATGGCCGACAGTTAAGGGATGGTGGATGTCATAATTAAAGAGTTTAGTACAGTTATTCACATACTACTGAAACTTCAAGTTACAGGTCCATAAGGCCCCTTGGTAGCTTAATGGATTCATGTTGAGAATCAATTTTCGGGTTATTTTGAAGTGTTTAAATTAACAAGAGTGAATTTGAATATATATGATATAATTAAATCAATTTAATTATATGTGATATGATTTATTTAATGTATTTGATACATTATTTCATTTGAGGAATTAATATAAATATGATTTATATTAAATGCCATAAAGGAGAAAAAGAACTATGGGTTATAAATATAATATGATATATTAGTTATTATATTTATTTATAATAAAATTAATTATAAGATAATTGATTTCGGTTTTTTCTCCAATAACCACCTTAGTGGGTGATTTTAGTAAGTTTATGGCAACCGAATGGATAAAAGTGAAAATCATTTTCATTTTGAAATCCAACGTGCAAAAAGAAAAAAGTTATACGATAGCTTTGAGAGAGTAAACGATAATTCGAGGATTCTATACGATAAATACTCGTTATTATGATCGAGTACCCAAGTCTAAACGACTGACTTCTTCCATCTCCTAGTTACTCGATTGTTTACCCGATCGTCCAGTTCCTCCTTCCCTCTACCAAATCCATAAAAATCCCACACCTCATGGATTCTCACATCGAGAATACCAAGGTAGCCTCGTGGTAGTGTAAGTTTCTATCCAAGGGTCGAGAATCGAGATTTACTCGATTGTGTTTGAGGTTCTACCAGTTCATCCAGTTTGTTGATCTACTCGCATTGCGTTCGTGCTGTTGAATGCTTTGCTGATTGAACAAGGGAATACTAGAAGGAAAGTTCATCCAAGGTATGTTCACTCGATCCCTTTGTGTATTGGGTTTTATGTCCTAAAACTCGCAGTTTGTAAAATAATAAACATTTTCTATTATCAATATACTTGTTATTGATCCCATAAATTGTATAGAAGTCTAAATCCAATAAACTAAGACCCATGACTATTTTATGAGTACTTGAACTTTATGTGGAGACATAAGAGTGGATTGGGTTCGAGTAAATAGTCAAAATGATCTATGGTTCATGAATGAGGTTGGGTACCTTATTCTAGTAACACCATTGGATGCGGCCTACTCTGCAGTTGTTACAAAGAGTTGTAAAGTGCTACATACGATGTGATCGTAATTCGTACATGTTATGACATGAGAAGTGGGGGCTTCCTATGCAATAAGTTTGCATAAGATCAGGACCAAGAAATAAGTCACTTTTACTTTATAACGTTGTTTACTACATAAGACTGACTATTTCACCTAGATGACCTAGGTAACTCGATCTTAATCCTGAGCTAACTATGAACTCCTGTTTATTCGGGATTGCCCTTAGATTTGCATAGTTGAGGGTTGGCTCAACAGTGCCGGCTCAATAAGACTCCCATTTCACGGTAAGATCAGATAGATAGCTGGGGACATAGGGTGCACCACGTCTACCCGATTTATGGATAGGAGAAAGGTTGTTCTCTCAAGTCTTGAACAAGGGGCCCCACCCTCTCACTGTGCTGAGAGAGTTTGGTTTGGTGATTGAATCATAAATCAGTTCTTCATGAGAGGATCAGTAGAGACTTGAGGAATAAGACGTAATCTCGGGGGTAAAACAGATATTTGACCCAGTCGTTATTACGAACAACCTGTGAAGGGTCGACTTGCTGATTATGGTTAAATCATGTGGACATAATATATCTACAGTGAGGGGAGTACAACTATGGGTTTTAGTGGAATGACCCATTAGTTAACGAATGGATATTAGTTTGGTCTAATGAGTTTAGCCAATTAATCTCGGGTCGTTGGAGCCCATGATCTGTAGGTCCGCAAGGTCCCCCTACTAGCTCATAACGAACTAGCTCTAGAATAGCGTGATAAGTTAATTTGAAATGTTCAAATTAGAATTAAGGGAATTTGTAATTATATGAGATATAATTATGTTTAATTTAGAATTAAACAGAATAGGAGAATTTGTATATTTAAATATATAAATATGGATATGTGTTAAAATTAATTTAATATTTGATATTAAATTAATTAAGTTTTATTTAACAATTAATTTATGAAATTAATTAAATTTTCATTTTAAAAATCAAAATATATTTTTTAAATCAAATTTTTTATTTTGAGATAAAATTGAAAAAGGAAAAGAAAACAAAAACACAAAATGGAAAAATGGATTTTTCCATTATCCATCACCTAACTAGCTCACACATATTGCAATGTCTTGCCTTTGTCTTCTCCAAGCATGAGCTGCAACTCATGCAACTCTTCTCTTTGCATGTTGATCTACAATATAATGAAGAGATTGGAGTGAAAATCGGGCATGCAATCGAAAGAGTTTGAGAGAAAAATTGGTTTGAAGAAAGGTTGTTCAACAAGGTTGCTGTAGTGAGCATTTCTCCTTCTACCCTTGATTCAAACTTATTTTGAGTCTCACAACTCAATCTAGAGCACAAAGTGAATAGTGGGGAAGATCTTAAGGTGGTCTACAACAAGATATGGAGAAGATAGTAGTTGGAGAAGGAGCTTTGAAGAAGTTCTACAAGAGGTATGTCTTGAAACCCATTTTTTCTGCAAAAGCATGCTTTATATTTTGCCAAAATTAGTGAATTTGAATGCTTAGATGATCCTTGTGCTTCCACTGCTATTGATACAATCCTAAAATTGGTATCAGAGCATCAAATAAGCATTCAATTCGGTTTAATTATGGTTTGGTGGGTGTTTTATATGAGAAATATGAAACTGGTGCACTGATATGGATTTCTGAGTGTTGGCTGTTTAGTTCTCTTTCATTTCTCATTTAAATTTGTAATTGGCTCTCCCTTGATGAGCTTTAATTTGTTCCCAAGTGTCTGTAATTTTTTGGAGTCAGAGTTGAAATTAAGCTGTAAATCGAAGAAACAAGTGAAGAGCCCGAGCTACAGTTCCAGAAAATCAGCCTCTGTTCTTATCGTCGTTGTGGTTTCAGTTGCTAAACAATCGTCTAGCTCCAGATGCTACACGATGTGAAGATAAGCTAGACGATCGTATAGCAATGGGCGCTGGTCGTTGTGATGTTGAACGCTAGGCGATCGTGTACCTGCGGGAGCAGAGCTAAGCGATCATGTAGACGAAGTGCTAAGTGATGCGTTGAAGTTTCTATGCGATGGAACTAAACAAATCGCTTACCTATGATGTTGAAGGACGCGATGATGTTCCATACGATGGAGTTAAGCGATCGTTTAGCTACACGACAGATACTGAACGATGACATCCAGCGCTAGACGATGGTGATAAGCGATCGTTTGGTTCTATACGATAGAACTAAGCAATAATTATGAAGAGCTATACGATAGCCTTGAGAGATCGCTTACTACGATCGTTTATATTTAATCAGGAGCTAAACAATGCGTTAAATTGCTATACGATAGCACTATGCGATGCGTCGAGTTGCTATGCGATAACACTGTGATAGCTAGGCGATGCGTTGAATGCTATACGATGGCATTAAACGATTCTTTACCTATTCGCGTGCTAAACCATCAAGCATTTACTAAACGATCTGGCAAAATGCTAGACGATGGTCGTCATTACTAAACGATGAGACTTGGCGAGATGTTGAACATGTGCAAGGGCTGCCAGTTCGACCGGTTCTCTTGTGGTTCGGTTCGGTTCAGCTTCTAATGGTTCTTGGCTGGTTCGGTTCAGACGATTCGGGTTCTTAGTCTCGATCTACTTGAGTTCGTTTTGGAGCGGTTCGAGTAGTCTGGGAGCGGTTCGGAAACTGTTTTTGTAATAGTTAGGCTTCTGTTTGCTTGTTTTGCCAAAACTAAAACCATATCAGTCTGTGTTTAATTATTTATGCATTTAATGTATGTTATAATTAAATAAATCTTGTATGTGCATATAGTATGCCATTTAGATTTTAAATCCCACCATAGGAAGCATGTAACATGCATTGAAAGTATGTTATAATTGTTATAATAGTATACATGTTAGGGTTTCTTGTATTTAATATAAATGTTATATTAAAGTTGAATGCCTCATGTATGTTTGGATGTATAACATGTCTAAAGTTTTATAAGTTGTTATAAAATTGGGTTAGACAATTAAAATCCATAAACAACAGCTGCATGCTCACGTAGATTAACCATCTGTTTTAATTGTTAAAACTTATAAAACCTAGGTTACAAACTCAACCGGTATATAATCTTGTCTAAAGATGGGGGTACTTAAGTTGACGGTTTACGAAACACCTCCAACCTGGGGATTATGGTTGAATTATTGAACGTTGGTAACCGGTTTTATGAGCATACGTGAGTGATGTGAGGTAATATAATGGTTTATCATCTAGACATCCTAGGATAAAATCCAATTATAAGAGTTAATACTTGAATAAACCACAGACTTAGGGTTGTTTTATTAGCCAAAAAGAACCTAAGTATAAATATACCTAAATAGAACACTTCAGTGGCAGTTTAATAACTTCTATATGATAAAGTTATTAGAAAACTTCAGCGGGGGATTAATAACATATATGATACATTATTTTTATCTCTCACGTCTCTAAGAGTTCACAATCCAGATTTAAGCGGTACTTCGTGTCACCCTGGAAGTGACCTCCCTACGGAGAGTATTTTTTAGCTTAAATCTATATTTTGGTGAATAAGAGGAAGTTGTTCAAATATAAGTCTATTATACGATAAATAGATTTCAACTACCACGTCTCCACATAGTTTACACCGTGAGATTCATATGACGCTTCGTGTCACCCTAGAAGTGGCCTCCCTACGGAGAGTGTTTTGTATAAGTCAATATCAAGGTAAACAGAGGAAGTAGTTCATAGTAAGTGGGTGAAGGATATGTGTCAATATATCTTATGGTCTCCTCCATTAGTCTGAACTGTGAGATTCCTATGTTGCGCCTGCTGGTTAGCTTTAAGCGGCCCTTTGCTAGTCGTTTAGCGACAGCTATCCCCACGGAGGTTGTAACATAGGATTCAGAATAACCCAGGCTTCAGCAAAATGAATAGAGTCTTATAGTTCCCTCTTAGATATTGTCTTCTATTTCAGAGGCAAATTTATACCGTCCTATAGGATCTGAAAATGGTGGGTCACACTTACAAGAATTACTAAGCTGTTAGTAAAGATTTTGACCAAAAACGATAACTAAACGACTATAGGAGTAAGATTTATCCGGAGACAATAGGAATAAGAGTTATTCCGGGGATAGTGTTTGGTCAAAGTTGTTTGTTTTAGTGAAGGAGTATCTGAATGTCCCACGGTAGCACATATTCTGACTCACTAAAATATCATTGCAAATAAATAATGGTTATGGGTACATTATTATATTTTGCTAAAACTTGATTTTGGATTTAGTTACAATTTGCTAATTAGAATTTGTTTGAATTTTATCAGCATGTCGAATTCTAGAATACACGCTTTCGATGTACTTATAAAATCAAATCAACAAACAAATTACTAGCGGTTGATTATACCAAAAAGTTTTAACAGAGGACTGTCCTCTATCTCCCAACTCATCTAAAATTATGAATTATGTAGATGAGGATGTTGAATTCGAACAACAAGATAAATATGATTTACTTGTTATCGAAGCATGTTTAGTGGAAAACAATAAAATCTGGATAATTAATTCAGGTGCCGCTAATCATGTATGTACTATCTCACTGGAAACAAGTTCCTGGAGACAGTTGACAGAAGGTGCAACAATCTTTAATGTAGGGATTGGGGAGATTGTTTCAGCCAAAGCAGTGGGAGATATGAAGTTATTTATAGGAGATAAGTACATTTATTTGAAAAATGTATATTATATTCCTTCTATGAAAAGGAATCTAATTTCTGTCTCCTGTTTGCTAGAACAAAATTATAAAGTTTATTTCGAAAATGGTGAAGTGTTCATCAAAATGGAAAATAAACAAATTTGTTCTGCAAAATTATAAAATAACTTGTATACCTTAAAACCAACTGAGGTCAAAGCTGTTTTGAACATAGAGATGTTTAAAACTACTGGGACTCATAAGAAGAGGAAGATTTCTTCAAATGCCTATCTTTGGCACTTAAGACTGGGTCACATAAATCTTAACAGGATTGAGAGATTGGTTAAGAACGGTCATCTAAATAACTTGGAAGACAGTTCATTACTACCATGTGAGTCTTGTCTTGAGGGTAAAATGACAAAAAGATCTTTTTCTGGAAAAGGACTTAGAGCCAAAGAACCCTTAGAGCTGATTCACTCAAACCTTTGTGGGCCTCTAAATGTTAGAGTCAGAGGAGGGCATGAATATTTGAATAGTTTTATAGATGATTATTCTAGGTATGGGCATGTTTACCTAATGCACCAAAAGTCTGAAACTTTTGAAAAGTTCAAAGAGTATAAGGCTGAGGTTGGAAACCAGTTAGGTAAAAAGATTAAAACACTTCGATCAGATCGAGGTGGAGAGTATTTGGACATAGAATTCCAGAACTATTTGATAGAATATGGAATTCAGTCTCAACTCACAGCCCCTGGCACACCTCAGTAGAACGGTGTGGCAGAAAGGAGAAACAAAACCTTGTTGGACATGGTTCATTCCATGATGAGTTACGCTTAGTTACCAAATTCTTTTTGGGACACATAGTTGGGATTGCGGTGTATATTTTGAACATAGTTCCCTCGAAATGCGTTTCTAAAATGCCTTATGAGCTCTAGATGGGACGTAAAGGAAGTTTACGTCACTTCAGGATTTGGGGTTGTCCAGCACATGTGCTAGTGCAAATCCTAAAAAGTTGGAACATCGTTCAAAAGTATGTCTATTTGTAGGCTACCCAAAAGAAACAAAAGGTGGTTTCTTTTATGATCGACAAATGCAACCTTCTTGGAGGAAGATTATATAAAGAACCATCAACCTCACAGTAAGCTAGTAATAGAAGAAATGTCCAGAGAAACGAAAAATGTATCAACAAGAGTTATTGATCAAGCAGGTCCTTCAATAAGAGTTATTGATAGAGCAGGTCCGTCAATAAGAGTTGTTGATGAAACTGATATTTCACATCCTTCTCAAGAGTTGAGAATGCCTCGTCGTAGTGGGAGGGTTATGCAACAGCCTGACTGGTACATGGGTTTAATTGAAACCCAAGTCATCATACCAGATGATGGTTTAGAGGATCCATTGTCTTTTAATCAAGCAATGAACGATGTGAACAAAGACCAATAGATTAAAGCCATAGACCTTGAAATGGAATCTATGTATTTCAATTATGTCTGGGATCTTCCCGAAAGGGGTAAAACCCATCGGCTGCAAATGGATCTACAAGAGAAAACGAGACCAAGCTGGTAAGGTACAGACCTACAAAGCTAGACTTGTGACAAAAGGGTTTACGCAAAGAGAGGGGTTAGATTTTGAAGAAACCTTCTCTCCAGTTGCCATGATAAAGTCTATTAGAATACTCTTGTCCACAGCCACATTTTATGATTATAATATATGGAAAATGGATGTCAAGACGGCTTTTCTGAATGGCTATCTTGAAGAGAGTATGTATATGTCTCAACCAGAAGGGTTTATACAACAGAGTCAAGAGCAAAAAGTTTGCAAGCTTAATCGATCCATTTATGGATTAAAACAAGCTTCTAGATCCTGGAATATGAGATTTGATGCTGCGATCAAATCTTATGGCTTTGAAAAAAATGTTGACGAACCCTGTGTATATAAGAAGATCGTCAACAAAACTGTCGCTTTTCTGTTGTTGTATGTTGATGATATTCTACTCATTGGGAATGAGGTAGAATATCTAGCTGACGTTAAGAGATGGTTGGCTTTACAATTCCAAATGAAAGATTTGGGAGAAGCAAAATATTTTTTTGGAATCCAAATAGTTCAGAATCGCAAGAACAGAACATTGGCATTATCTCAAGCATCTTATATAGACAAGATGTTGTCTAGGTATAAAATGTAAAATTCCAAGAAAGGATCTTTATCTTTCAGGCATGGAATTCACTTGTCTAAGGAGCAGAGTGCTAAGACACCTCAAGAGGTTGAGAAGATGAATCGAGTTCCATATGCATCTGCAGTTGAGAGTTTAATGTATGCAATGTTGTGTACTCGTCCCGACATATGCTATGCCTAGGAATTGTCAGCAGATTTCAGTCCAATCCCGGTCATGACCATTTGACTGCTGTTAAAAACATTCTCAAGTATCTTCGTAGAACGAGATATTATATGCTCGTGTATTGTTCTAAGGATCCGATCCTTACTGGATACACTGATTCTGACTTTCAGACCGATATTGATTCGAGGAAATCAACTTCAGGGTTAGTATTCACTTTGGATGGAGGAGCAGTTGTGTGGAGGAGCATCAAGCAGAGTTGTATTGTGGACTCCACAATGGAAGCTGAGTATGTTGCTGTAAGCGAATCAGCAAAAGAAACATGGCTGATCCATTTACAAAGGCCCTCTCAGCTAAAGTGTTCGAGGGTCACCTAGTAGGACTAGGTCTACGAGTTTTGTATCACTTGGGCAAGTGGGAGAATTGATGGGTATTGTGATGCCCTAGATTATTGTATTTGTACATTTTATTCTCTCCATGTAAACTCAACATTGTATATATTTGTATATATTGATCTACTAGAGTTTTAGTCCAAGTGGGAGTATTGTTGGGTTTTATGTCCTAAAACTCACAGTTTGTAAAATAATAAACATTTTCTATTATCAATATACTTGTTATTGATTCCATAAATTGTATAGAAGTATAAATCCAATAAACTAAGACCCATGACTATTTTATGAGTACTTGAACTTTATGTGGAGACATAAGAGTGGATCGGGTTCGAGTAAATAGTCAAAATGATCTATGGTACATGAATGAGGTTGGGTACCTTATTCTGGTAACACCATTGGATGCGGCCTACTCTGCAGTTGTTACAAAGAGTTGTAAAGTGCTACATACGATGTGATCATAATTCGTACATGTTATGATATGAGGAATGGGGGCATCCTATGCAATAAGTTTGCATAAGATCAGAACCAAGAAATAAGTCACTTTTACTTTATAACGTTGTTTACTATATAAGACTGACTATTTCACCTAGATGACCTAGGTAACTAGATCTTAATCCTAAGCTAACTATGAACTCCTGTTTATTCGAGATTGCCCTTAGATTTGCATAGTTGAGGGTTGGCTCAACAGTGCCGGCTCAATAAGACTCCCATTTCACGGTAAGACCGGATAGATAGCTGGGGACATAGGGTGCACCACGTCTACCCGATTTATGGATATAAGAAAGGTTGTTCTCTCAAGTATTGAATCTAGGTCTTGAACAAGGGGCCCCACCCTCTTACTGTGCTGAGAGAGTTTGGTTTGGTGATTGAATCACAAATAAGTTCTTCATTAGAGGATCAGTAGGGACTTGAGAAATAAGACGTAATCTCAGAGGTAAAACAGATATTTGACCCAGTCGTTATTACGAACAACCTGTGAATGGTCGACTTGCTGATTATGGTTAAATCATATGGACATAATATATCTACAGTGAGGGGAGTACAACTATGGGTTTTAGTGGAATGACCCATTAGTTAATGAATGGATATTAATTTGGTCTAATGAGTTTAGCCAATTAATTTCGGGTCGTTGGAGCCCATGATCTTTAGGTCCGCAAGGTCCCCCTACTAGCTCGTAACGGACTAGCTCTAGAATAGCGTGATAAGTTAATTTGAAATGTTCAAATTAGAATTAAGGGAATTTGTAATTATATGAGATATAATTATGTTTAATTTTAGAATTAAATGGGACAGGAGAATTTGTATATTTAAATATGATTTAAATATATAAATATGGATT
>NC_052357.1:49861539-49908459 GCF_009727055.1 Benincasa hispida | reverse complement strand
GGAGGAGCAGTTGTGTGGAGGAGCATCAAGCAGAGTTGTATTGTGGACTCCACAATGGAAGCTGAGTATGTTGCTGTAAGCGAATCAGCAAAAGAAACATGGCTGATCCATTTACAAAGGCCCTCTCAGCTAAAGTGTTCGAGGGTCACCTAGTAGGACTAGGTCTACGAGTTTTGTATCACTTGGGCAAGTGGGAGAATTGATGGGTATTGTGATGCCCTAGATTATTGTATTTGTACATTTTATTCTCTCCATGTAAACTCAACATTGTATATATTTGTATATATTGATCTACTAGAGTTTTAGTCCAAGTGGGAGTATTGTTGGGTTTTATGTCCTAAAACTCACAGTTTGTAAAATAATAAACATTTTCTATTATCAATATACTTGTTATTGATTCCATAAATTGTATAGAAGTATAAATCCAATAAACTAAGACCCATGACTATTTTATGAGTACTTGAACTTTATGTGGAGACATAAGAGTGGATCGGGTTCGAGTAAATAGTCAAAATGATCTATGGTACATGAATGAGGTTGGGTACCTTATTCTGGTAACACCATTGGATGCGGCCTACTCTGCAGTTGTTACAAAGAGTTGTAAAGTGCTACATACGATGTGATCATAATTCGTACATGTTATGATATGAGGAATGGGGGCATCCTATGCAATAAGTTTGCATAAGATCAGAACCAAGAAATAAGTCACTTTTACTTTATAACGTTGTTTACTATATAAGACTGACTATTTCACCTAGATGACCTAGGTAACTAGATCTTAATCCTAAGCTAACTATGAACTCCTGTTTATTCGAGATTGCCCTTAGATTTGCATAGTTGAGGGTTGGCTCAACAGTGCCGGCTCAATAAGACTCCCATTTCACGGTAAGACCGGATAGATAGCTGGGGACATAGGGTGCACCACGTCTACCCGATTTATGGATATAAGAAAGGTTGTTCTCTCAAGTATTGAATCTAGGTCTTGAACAAGGGGCCCCACCCTCTTACTGTGCTGAGAGAGTTTGGTTTGGTGATTGAATCACAAATAAGTTCTTCATTAGAGGATCAGTAGGGACTTGAGAAATAAGACGTAATCTCAGAGGTAAAACAGATATTTGACCCAGTCGTTATTACGAACAACCTGTGAATGGTCGACTTGCTGATTATGGTTAAATCATATGGACATAATATATCTACAGTGAGGGGAGTACAACTATGGGTTTTAGTGGAATGACCCATTAGTTAATGAATGGATATTAATTTGGTCTAATGAGTTTAGCCAATTAATTTCGGGTCGTTGGAGCCCATGATCTTTAGGTCCGCAAGGTCCCCCTACTAGCTCGTAACGGACTAGCTCTAGAATAGCGTGATAAGTTAATTTGAAATGTTCAAATTAGAATTAAGGGAATTTGTAATTATATGAGATATAATTATGTTTAATTTTAGAATTAAATGGGACAGGAGAATTTGTATATTTAAATATGATTTAAATATATAAATATGGATTTGTGTTAAAATTAATCTAATATTTGATATTAAATTAATTAAGTTTTATTTAATAATTAATTTATGAAATTAATTAAATTTTCATTTTAAAAATCAAAATAGATTTTTTAAGTCAAATTTTTTATTTTGAGATAAAATTGAAAAAGGAAAAGAAAACAAAAACACAAAATGGAAAAATGGATGTTTCCATTATCCATCACCTAACTAGCTCACACATATTGCAATGTCTTGCCTTCGTCTTCTCCAAGCATGAGCTGCAACTCATGCAGCTCTTCTCTTTGCATGTTGATCTGCAATATTATAAGAGATTGGAGTGAAAATTGGGCACGCAATCAAAAGAGTTTTAAGAGAAAAGTTGGTTTGAAGAAAGGTTCTTCAACAAGGTTGTAGCAGTGAGCTTTCTCCTTCATCCCTTGATTCTAGCTTATTTTGAGTCCCACAACTCAATCTAGAGCACCAAGAGAATAGTGAGGAAGATCTTGAGGTGGTCTACAACAAGATATGGAAAAGATAGAATCTTAAGAAGGAGCTTTGAAGAAGTTCTACAAGAGGTATGTCTTGAAATCCATTTTTTCTGCAAAAGCATGTTTTATATTTTGCTAAAATTAGTGAATTTGAATGCTTAGATGATCCTTGTGCTTTCGCTACTGTTGATACAATCCTACAATTTTATGTGTTATTATGCATTCAATTGTCTATTTTAGGCCTTTTATTTAGAATTATGAGGGCTGTTATGTAGAATATGCAGCGATTATGTTAGGAATTCATGAGAAAAAGAGTTTGCATTGATCGGCACTAAAAAACTCGGCTAACCCACTTTTATGCGTTATTATGCATTCAATTGTCTATTTTTGTAGCTAACAAAGGAAGTGGTCACATGCACGGAAGCCAGGCTATCGCAAAAGACGATCGCATGTGAGGAATCTCTCCATTATAGAGGCGAACACATACGTTTGACGCATGCATGTTACGGCTATCAACCACATGCGTCCATCGCATGGATGTTGAACCATCAAGCGAATGCGTTCATCGCAGAGAGATTGCAGCTACAGAATAATAACCATAATAGAGGGATGACCGCAAGGGTGGTGGAATGCATTGATACTCCAGAAACCAAGCATGAACGCATATATCGGGAATATCAAAAGGTGATGTTGACATTTCACCTACCATGCCGTTAGCTGCAGAGATTCAAAAAAGGCCCATCGCGTCGCAAGTGTCAGATTCAGAGGACCATAAATGCTATCGGTGATCAAGCTCTAAACATAGAAGCCGTAGAGGGCTGAATTTCAGAATTATTCCAAGTTCTCTAGCCTGACGGGGTGGATCCTTGTGATCCAAACCAAAAGCATGAGAAGATAGCTTGGCAGCCTTGACACACATCTGCTGGAAGCAAGACATTGCTTCCAGCTGGAACTCCATTTCTCTTCTTTCCTTATATTGTATTACATTATGCTTTAAGAGATTATTACGTTTTGTGATCAATGCATTTCTATATTTTCCTTTGATTCCATCTCTAGCTTCTTTTACTTAGCATCCTTTACTTTCATTACATCACTGAGTAAGATTGTTAGAGTATCGCATTCTTAATCATGTGACATAGGAATATGAAGCATGTAGCAAACCACTGGGAGGTGTGTGTTCCGCGAGTGTTATGAGAAAACCTTATTTGCTTAGTGTGAAGCTATAGCAACATTGTCTATAAGCGGACTCAATGCTTGTCTATGAGTAGAATCAAAGGAACTAACTGCCCGGGAGTGTAAGTGGTTCGTCGCATTAAGAAATGTAAGCAAGTGTTCACTAGAGATAGGAATAATCTTACGTTAGCCAGGTTTATGCAATTACCTTGTCTTATGAGTGCATCATTCATCATTTAGGCATACTTGGGAGAGTAGTCTAAACACTAAATCTATGTCTCGGGAAAGTGGATTGGATCGCATAAGCAAGAATGGGGAACTTAGGAATAAGCTCTGTTTGATACTACATAGCATATGCACCCTTTAAGTAGAATATGGTGGTATGTGGTCATATAGAGGCTTAGAAATAAGCTTCTCGACACTATCACATATACATCGCATGCGTCTACGTCAAGTGTGTATAGCATGATCGTATAGCTTGCGTTGGCTGGGGTTACCCTTGCGGTCAAGCTTAGTGTTACAGTGAAGATATCCTCGCCTTTTCATCTATTTTTCCATGCATTTTACTATGCGTTAATAGTTGTCGTATCTCTACCTCTCAGTCATACTTCCACCACTTAATCTGTTAGTTAGAAGTAGGAGTAGTGTGTAGCCTATAACCCTCATCATTCTTTTATTTCTTTGTCATAGACACATTACCGCATAAGATTTAGCTACAAGTCCCTGAGTTCGACCTCGAATCACCTGAGAAACTTGCGATCTCGTTATACTTGGCGAGAACGCAAGAAAACTTATGACAGGAACGCATGGTCATTGCATAAGAGATCAACGCATACATTCCATTCCAACGCATGACCACCGATGCATGAGAACCGATGCATAACCTAAGATTCTTTTCTTGTTATGTTTTATGCATTATCCTTTTGAAATTCTCCTTGTCTGATTTCTTTTCTTTGCGATGCATCTATGATGGTATGTATAATTCACTACATCTGCCAACTAAGTATCGCAAAGCTCACCTTACTTTTAATAGCTTCTTCAAAATTTGATTGTCTAAGTTTTATCATGTGTAAACCTCAGCTCAAACATTTGGTACCGCATTCCTGTTTAGGTTGTCTTTAGCTTTGCGGTGAGAGCGCTGCTAACCTCTAAGTTTGGGGGTGGCAGTGATCCTGGAGAAATGTGTTCACTACCTGTCTCTTATACACATCTAGATGTGTATAAGAGACAGGCGTGACTCCTCTGTCTGGCGCAAGCCAAATTAAGCCAAGACAAGAATTGAGTTCAATATGGCACGCAACCGAAGTTGGCTATCCGCATGACACATGTGGGGGCAAGCCAAAATGAAGAGCATAACCAGGTTCAACGCCACATCCTAATAAGAAATTGAAAAGCTTTAAATTGTTTCAATGAATGCATTCTTAAAAGCTAAATGCAAAGTTGTGAGGAATGAGTAGAAGGTTTTTTTAGCAGAGGCTTGCTAGATTTAAACTTAGAAAAGATCTCTTTGGAGAAGTAGACAAAGTGAAGGCGAATGTTCCTGCCATGGCTAAAGGTATGAGTAAATCATATTCTAAGAGGCTAGTCATTGCAAACAAAAGTCAGAGGATGAGTTATGAATTTCTTGGGTATAAGCATGCTTGTGGACAAGCATGATTCTAATTTTGGGGGTGTGATGACGGGCAGAAATGCACGTCATTATAGGCCTTTTGTTTAGAATTATGAGGGCTGTTAAGTCTAATATGCGACAATCATGTTAGGAATTCAAGAGAAAATGAGTTTGCGTCGATCAGCACTAAAAATCTCGGCTAACCCACTTTTATGCGTTATTATGCATTCAATAGTCTATTTTTGTAGCTAACGCAGGAAGCGGTCTCATGCGCGAAAACCAAGCTATCGCAAAAGACAACGCATGGATGTTGCGGCCATCAACTGCATGCGTCCATCGTATGGATGTTGCGGCCATCAACCGCATGCATTAATCACATGGATGTTATGGCCATCAACCGCATGCGTCCATCGCATGGATGTTGCGGTTATCAAGCGAATGTGGTCATCGCAAAAAGATTGCAGCTACAGAATAATAACCATAATAGAGGGATGACCGCAAGGGTGGTAGAATGTGTTGATACTCCAGAAACCAAGCATAAACTCATATCTCGGGACTATTAAAAGGTGATGTTGACATTTCACCTACCACACCGTTAGCAGCGGAGATTCAAAAAAGGGCCATCGCACCGCGAGTGTCAGATTCAGAGTAGGTCCATAAATGTTGTCGGCGATCAAGCTCTATAAATAGAAGCTGTAGAGCTAAATTTCAAATTATCCTAGTTTCTACCTTCAGATGGATCTTTGTGATCCAGACCAAAGCGTGAGAAGATAGTTTGAGAGTTCTTCATCTCTTCAATCAATCCGAGTGACGACCGGAGCCTCCGTTGGAGTTAGAGCTCGAGAAAGCCTACTCCATCGCCCATCCAAGGCCTGTCTCTTATACACATCTAGATGTGTATAAGAGACAGGTCTAGTCTACCGCCATCCATGGCACCACTGGCAGCCTTGACACACATCTGTTGGAAGCAAGACATTGCTTCCAACTGGCCCTCCATTTCTCTTCTTTCCTTGTATTGCGTTACATTATGCTTTAAGAGATTAATACATTTTGTGATCAATGCATTTCTATATTTTCCTTCAATTCCATCTCCAGCTTCTTTTACTTAGCATCCTTTACTTTCATTGGATCACTGAGTAAGATTGTTAAAGTATCACATACTTAAACATGCGACATAGGAATATGAAGCATGTATTAAACCACCAGGAGGTGTGCATTGCGCGAGTGTTGTGAGAAAACCTTATTTGCTTAGTGTAAAGTTGTGGTAACGCTTGTCTATAAGCAGACGCAATGCTTGTCTATGAGTAGAGTCAGCAACAACTAACTGCCCGAGAGGGTAAGTGTCACACCCCGCCCCAGACCACCCTCTAAGCCTAGAAAAGGGTGTGACTGCAGCAGTTATCAACCCTTTGGTTGACACTTACTGCCTAATAACCCTTGTGGAATAACTCTGATACCAAGATATAACTCATATACAGCGGAATGTCTTTAGGCCACAAATTTATTAATTCAGAAACATAACATATTTAGAGTCATTACAACACTAGATTCATAAGTCCCAAAGCCCAAAAACCAGTCCCTATATGAACAACGGAAACATGTGTACAATATTTACAGTAACCACCTAAACCGACGAGTTACAATATCTTTATCCTTTAGTGGTAGAGCAAATGTAGAGCTATCTCCTAAGGATTTGACCGCTACCTGGGGGAAAGGAAAACATTTGAAAATCGGGTGAGCTTGCTAGCCCAGTGAATGACTTAATAAAGATAACTAATTCTAATGAAAAAGTCTAAATAAAGAGATTAAACTGAAATATAAACTTCTACAGTACCTTCTACTACAATATAAACAGTTTCTAAGCATAAAACATAAAAAGCTGTTTAAATCATGAAACAGTAAAACCGTTTCTCAGTTGAGAATAACCCTATTGTGGTTAAAAATAATCCCAACACCAACTTCTAGTCAAGAGAGAACCCTTTTGCTCAATCTCTGACTCTAACTACCTACGTGCATGTGGCCATACTAAGTACCGTCATACCTTAGGTACTTCTGCTCAGATACCATCTCAAATGTCCTTCAGTATCGAGATGCTAGGATACCTTCTCAAATGTCCTTCGGTATTAAGTGGGTTTGATACCTTCTCAAACGTCCTTCAGTACCAAGTTGGTTAGATACCTTCTCAAATGTCCTTCGATATCTAGTTGGGCGGATACCTTCTCAAATGTCCTTCGGTATCGCATTTTAAATAAAACTAGTCATAAATGACTTTCTCTTTAAAGCATGTAAAGTATAACACATATAAAAACATGGCTTTAAAGATACTAACGCATGCTGGGTGTATTTAACACATATAAATAGCTTTTCAACAAACTTTCCACACGTGCATGCGTTTAAAGCATAACTCATGGTTTGCTTGAAAATTAATTTGTAAAACTAGCTGGCATGAGAATAATCTTCTTTAAAACATGCTTTCTTTAAAACATTGTAAATATTTTTTTCAAATGTTTTAGTCACTCACCTCCTTCTAAAAATATATTCTAAAATGTCTTTCTGAAGCTTACCCTAAAATATGAGCTCAGAAATCCTCGTGGTTTGGCCATAATCACAAAATCTTCAAGACTAGCCCAAGCTTACCCGACAGCCTGACCCTTCTATCTTCTTTTCAGTTTCCATACATATCCCTTGGAGCTTTTTCTCTGGCAGAACTACCCTGAAAACTAGACTTTCAGAGCTTTCAGGTGGCTTTGGAATCACGCCAAACGCACGAGTATATTGAGAGAACTTCTCGTCACAAGTTGGTGCTATTTTCCAGACTTCACTATCCACTGCGTCCTCTTTGAAGTTCTATGATTAACGCATGGATTTTGCTCTTAACGCAATGTTTACTCAGCTCTCCAACTCTTTTTAATGTATTTTTGAATTGTGGTCTGGAAAATAAATCCTTGGTCCTATTTATAGGCATCCAAACACTCTCCAAGGTCGACACCTCCTACTTGGCTGCATGTCCAAGTGTTTCCTCTTCACACTATCAATGCAATGTTTCAATCAACGCAATCTAAGTGTCCTTCTCCTACATAGCCAACGTATGGGCTTCAATTTGCATGTCCTCTTATGCAACCACCTCATTTGCTTAAGGCTTAAGGTTTCCTCTCAAGAAGACACATGTTTGATGACGTCCTCTATGTGAGCTCATCTTTCATATGCGTCCACAACCCTTGGATGTTCAACGCATAGTGCCATCAATGCATAGTAGGCCTTTGTTCCACTTGGTATTCCACTCACTACCATCGCAACCCAACTTAGCCATCGCAAGAGCCAGCCACCACCAATGCATAGGATGGCCGCTCGTCCTCGATGCATCGCTTACTCAGCATCACCGCAAAGCTCGTTTGGCATCCACACATGGCGCTTGGCATAGGTGGTGATCACCGATGCATGGGCGTATAGCATAGGTGCTGGGTATCTCACAGGGCTCACTCGGCCGCATGGGCACTTGGCAGGGTGCTCGACACATGGCCGCTCGACAAGGCGCTCAATGCATAGGCTGGGCGCTTGGCAGAGGCGCTCGGCATGGGCGCTCGACGCATGGGCACTTGGCAGAGCGCTGTGCATCGATGCATGCCACCCTTCCAACGCATGTCTTGCTCCTGTCTCTTATACACATCTAGATGTGTATAAGAGACAGTAGTAGGGGCGCTCGACGCATGGGCACTTGGCAGAGCGCTGTGCATCGATGCATGCCACCCTTCCAACGCATGTCTTGCTCGCGTCCTTGCCTACCCTTGTGCCATCCAACTTTCCAACGCATCACTTTAACTTTCCTTCCTTCAGCCGCATACCACCACCAACGTATCCATCACAACCCTTCCAACGCATCTATCACATAGTTTTATACTTAGCCAAATTTTCCAAGTTTTTTCCCCAAGAGTCAGGCTTCCAAATTTCCTCTTTTCTTCTAATTTTCACCCTTTTCTCTACCATTCCACACTAGTTTCCACATCAACTCACCACACTAGTCTCAGTAAGGAACGTACTCAAGTAGAGAAATTAGGATTCGGGGTTCACAGTAAGTGGTTGGTCGCATTAAGAAATGTTAGCAAGTGTTCAATAGAAATAGGAATAATCTTACGTCAGCCAGGTTTTATATGATTAACTTGTCTTATGAGCGGATCATTGATAATTTAGGCATACTTGGGAGAGTAGTCTAAAAGCCAAATCTACATCTCGAGAGAGCGGATTGGATCGCATAAGCAAGAATGGGGAACTTAGGAATATGTTTCGTTTGCTACTACACAGCGTATGCACCCTTTAAGTAGGATATTGTAAGACCCTAACATTAAATCTAAAGTGGGAAGTTAAATAGAGAAGAAAAATCCTAAGTAAGGATATTGGAACAAAAGGAAGGAAAACATCAAAATTATCCAAAAGGTGACCAAAATCCAAATTTCTATGAAGGGCTTAAAACATGTTGGACGCAAAAATGTATCGAGGATAGAAGCTAGAAGACTTGAAAAATGGATAAGGGTTGCACACAACAAATGCAAAAGCGTACATAAGGAAACGGGCAGCAAGCAGCGTCGAAGTGAGCATGCTGGACGTGCCAGCCATGCATCAAGGCCAAGTGCACAGGCCATGCGCAAAGCGCATAGGTCATGCGTCGAGGCCAAGCGCACAGGAATTGCGCCGAGCGCGCAGCCTATGCATCGATGAGTGCCCTACCTGTCCTATGCGTTGCCGAGTCTGTCGAGCAACCATGCGTCAATGCGTCAGGCCAAGCGCATGCCTATACAGCTGAGCATGCCTATGTGGCCGACATCCCATCGGCGAGCCAGCGCGCAAGCGCCTAGGCAGTACACCATGCGTTCATGCTTAGTAGGCTGAGCAAGCACACCTAGCAAGCCATGCATTGAGGGTGAGCGGCCACCCTATCCATTGGTGATGGCCAACTTATGCATTGGCTAGTAGGACTTTGATGAAGGAAGGGTGTTGCTATTCATTAAGGATAAAAGGTAAGGCTAATTGATGGAAAACTTCAAGGGAGGATGCCAAGGGTATACGAAATATAAACTTAAACAATTTAAGTAGAAAATATGTGAGGTATTTAGGTGATTTAGGTGGCAAAAGAAGGATCACACAAAATTCTAGTTGGAGGTGGCTAAAGGAGATTTCATGCAAAGAAGGGATTTTTGCTGGCAAGCTGAAAGGAGAATAACTCAAGGCTAGGCTAAGGATATTCTGGGTAGACTGAATGTTGGTAGCTCCAAAGTGAGACAAATGGGAGTTGTGTTGTCAACATGGGGTGAGTTTGAAATGACTATAAATAGGGGAGTTGGGCAAGGAGAATTCATTCATACCGCACCTAAATCGTGTTTGAGAGCATATTTAGAGAGTGACATTTGAGCTATTAGGCTGCCAAGTTGATTGAGATCAAAAGAAACAAGGTTGCGTTGGTGGGGCACCTAGTCAGCTGGATGCACAGCCAGCACATGCCCTGCGCGCACGTAGCACTGCATCCATCCGTCCGTCTCCGCGCGCATTGCTCGATGCATCCCATGCGCCAGCACAAGGCAGCAGCCTCCCCGTGCGGCGCATCACGCCCAAATGCGCCAGCCCCCTGTGTGGCGCAGCACGCCCACTCTGCCTACTGCCCAACGCCTAGCTGCCTATCTTGGACCAAATAACCTCTAAAGAGGCTAATTTTGGTATTTGGCTAAATTGGAGTAGGGTAAGCTGGTGTTTTCAATATATATTGATATTTTGGCCAGTTTTATATTATTTATTGATATAGCAAATATAAATTGAGGAATTTCCATTGATATGGAGGAATTCTCAGGAAAGTATTCTCAAGGTGATTTTAGTGGGAAAACTTGCTTACGGTGAGTGTTTACTTAGCTTTATGCTTTGATATGTGAATAAATGCATATGTAAGTACAAAATACATGCTTATGATGTTATGATTGGCATGATATTGTTTGTGAAATTGCTATGGAAACTGAGATTATACCCAGATTATATAGTTAGCATGCTTAACAAAAGGTGTTTGGCAGGAAAATATAGTCGGCCTCAGTCGGAGAGAAATAATAGTCGGTGATGACAGACGGGGAATATAGTTAAGTACCTAAGCATGACTAGCGGGATAATGAATTGTCGGTGTGCACATTGGCGGTAAAAGTGGGTTATAGGAAAGTTTCCATAGAAAGTTGTTATGGTTGATAATATATCCATGATATGAACATGCCAAGTATAGCATGGAACTGGAGGATGATAATTGAATGAATGTACATAAAGTCATGCATAGATTATGTGATTGATTTCCCAATAATATGTTTTGCAAAGTGATTATTATTCTAAAAGAACCAGTCACTGGGCTTAATAGCTCACACTCTTCCAAATGTTTTGTTATATCCCACCCCAGGTAGCAAAGCGGAGCGTTCAGGAAGGAGTCTACTAACCACCAACACACTAGGACTTGGTAAATTCTCAGGGCACGATTCGGATCATGTAATAAAGAATATAGGAAATTGAACTATATGTTTGAAAGTTAGATAGATTATTGTAAACATGTTAAAATCTTTAATAGATAAGAGGGGAGATGTTAAATTTAAATGTTGTCTTGGAATACTACTGGTTTACCCTCACACTCCCTTCCCGGTCTTGGGGGTTAAGGCTAAGGAGGGGATGTGACAACTTGATATCAGAGCATAAGTTTCTGGGACAATTGAGGAATTAGCTGATACCAGCTTGGCATCAGAGCAAAGATTTACGTAAAACCTGGGAAAAATTGAGTCTAGCATAAGTATAAATAGAATCTAGGAAAAGTAAAGGAAAAAAGGATAGGTTAAAGCCAAAGCAGCATCAGGAAAAGGCTTACCTAAGGTAGGGAAGCCAGATAATATTAGAAACTAGGCCAAGTCAAAACCTAAAAAGGAATAAATATAATGAAATATATTAGGAAAAACCTAAAGTAGAATCAGGAAAGGTTAGGAAAAAGAAATAAGGAATAATAAGTGGACATAGGAAAAAATGAGAAAGGGGGAGTGAAAATAAACAAATTAGTAAGTAATAACTTGAATAATGTCCATTATAGGAAATGAATCCAAGCAGACAAGAGTGGTGGTGGAATGACTCCGAAACGCAAACTGAAGACCGCGATGCTAGCCCAAGGGAAAACCCTGAAAGATCTGAGAATAGTGTGAACAATAATACTGAATATCCTATTACCTTGAACAATGCAAATTTGGTGGGATCCCGAACTAACATGGGATGTCCACAGTGTGGTAAAAATCATAGTGATCTGTATCTGAAAGGGACCGAAATTTGCTATGGGTGTGGCAAGGTTGGCCATATCCACAAAAACTATTATACTTTTCAGAGAAAAACAAGAGAGATCCAGGAAAAATATAAACGAGAACTGGCTGGAGGTTCGAGTTCAGGAAGTAACAACATATTGCCTGAACTAACGGTGGACCAAGAATGAACGAGTGTAGGAAAGAAGGATATTCCTCGACGTATCGTGATCGAATTCGAGGAACAGCCCACCTATGACTCTCTAACAACGTGGAATCCTATAAATTTTTTATTTTCTGTAAGGAAATAGGATATGTTCAAGAGAGGTGTGTATGGAGAAACGAGAGGATGCGTCTTAACTTTGAAAACTTACGACTTTTGGAGAACGAGTAACAAATAACTAGGTAGATTGGAAGAAACTACTAATGTAAATAGCAACAATGTTCATAAATAAAAATAGTATGTTGATAACATATGTCTGGTTTATATGTGAATGATTGTAGACAAAATGTTGAGAAGTGGAAAACGTAGAACGAGGCAACCCTCTGGGAATGAAAGTGAAAGCGCCTCAAGCCATCCAAAAGAAAAATCCAGGGAGGAAGAACAAATGGATAAATTCACCCAAAGACTTCAAGCAAGCTTAGAAAATATACAACCTGATCCCGAAAAGAAATATGGGATAGAATGATTAAAGGCATTGGGAGCCACAAACTTTGAAGGAACAAAGGATCTTGCAGATGCAGAAGCATGGATGAATCAAATAGAAAAATCTTTCGAAGTGATGAGATGTTCTGAAAACCGTAAGGTAAGTCTTGCCACATTCTTACTGCAAAAACAGGCAGAAGATTGGTGGAAGCTACTAAAGAATATGAGCGGTGATCAAGAAGAAATATGTTGGGAGGCATTTCAAAAAGAATTTTTTGAAAGATTCTATCCCCGATCATTCAGGGATATGAAACAAGATGAATTCCTACAGCTCATGCAGGGAAACATGACTATAGCGGAATATGAATTAAAGTATACAGAGTTATCCAAGTATGCTTTAAACATAGTGGTGGATGAAAAAGAACGCTGTCAGAGGTTTGAAACAAGATTAAGACAAGAGTTTCGAACTCCTGTTACAGAAACCGCAGAATGGGGAGAATTTTCAAAGCTAATAAAAGTCACGATGAGGGTAGAAAGAAGTTTAACGCGGAAGAAGTAAGACCAAAAAGAGGCTCATCAATGAGTCGGTGGCAGAGGGAAGAACCAAGAAATTTTACCCCCAGGGTGGAAAGCATAAGTCGATGGAAAAGAAGAGGAGTTACCAACACTAAAGCAGACCCTGAACAGGAGAGCCAAATAAAGGAATCAATTATGAGCGTTAACCAAAGACCAAGATGCCCGATCTGTAATAAATATCACTGGGGAAGATGTTGGGAGCAAACCCAAGAATGGTCGCACACGTGTTTTAAGTGTGGCAGACCAGGACACTTTAAACGAGAATGTCCTCAGTTGATGGATACTGGAAATGTACAACCACTAAACAACCCAAAAGGAAGATCAACGACGGTTGAAAGAGGACGAACTGTGGGGGGAGAAAAGAGGAAACAGGAAAAATGATGTTGGGAAAACTATATGGACTAACTCAACATAGAGAAGACAATATGTCGTTGGTGGGAAAAGGGAAAGAGAAAGTTTTAGAAGACTAGAATAAAAGTTGTGGTGTAATAAAATTGTATGAGGTAAATTATTAAATAAAAGTTCTGTTGTAAATTAAGTTTCGTTTAATTTCGAGGACGAAATTATTTTAAGGGGGTGGTAAATGTAAGACCCTAACATTAAATCTAAAGTAAGAAATTAAATAGAGAAGAAAAATCCTAAGTAAGGATATTGGAACTAAAGGAAGGAAAACATCAAAATTATCCAAAAAGATGACCAAAATCCAAACGCTTATGAAAGGCTTAAAAAATGTTGGACACAAGAAGGTATGGAGGATGGATGCTAGAAGACTTGAAAAATGGCTAAGAGTTGCACACAGCCAAAGAAAAGGCGTACATGAGGACACAGGCAGCAAGCATGCGTCGAAGTGAGCATGCTGGGCGCGCCAGCCATGCGTGGAGGCCAAGTGCATAGGCCATGCGCCAAGCGCGCAGCCAATCCGTCGATGGTGTATGTCGAGCGCGCAACCCATGCATCGATGTCGAATGCAAAGCCCATGTGTCAATGAACGCCCAGCCTGTGTGTCGAACGGGTAAGTGGGCAAGCCATCCTATGCGCTGCCGAGTCTGTCGAGCAACCATGCATCGATGCTCCAGGCCAAACACACGCCTATGCGGCCGAGCGTGCCCATGCGGCCAAGCCAGCGCGCAAGCGCTTAGGCAGTACACCATGCGTTCATGCTTAGTAGGCCGAGCAAGCACACCTAGCAAGCCATGCATTGAGGGTGAGCGGCCACCCTATGCATTGGTGATGGCGAACTTATGCATTGGCTAAGTAGAACTTTGATGAAGGAAAGGTAAGTTGCTATTCGTTAAGGATAAAAGGTAAGGCTAATTGATGGAAAACTTCAAGGGAGGATGCCAAGGGTATACGAATATAAAACTTAAAACAATTTAAGTAGAAAAATATGTGAGGTACTTAGGTGATTTAGGTGGCAAAAGAAGGATCACACAAAATTCTTGTAGGAGGTGGCTAAAGGAGATTTCATGCAAAAGAAGGGATTTTTGCTGGCAAGCTGAAAGGAGAACAACTCAAGGCTAGGTTAAGGATATGCTGGGTAGACTGAATGTTGGCAGCTCCAAAGTGAGACAAATGGGAGTTGTGTTGTCAACATGGGGTGAGTTTGAAATGACTATAAATAGGGGAGTTGGGCAAGGGGAATTCATTCATACCAGCACCTAAATCATGTGTTGAGAGCATATTTAGAGAGTGACATTTGAGCTATTAGGCTGCCAAGTTGATTGGAGATCAAAAGAAACGAGATTGCGTTGGTGAGGCACCTAGTCAATCGGACGCACAGACAGCCCATGCCCTGCACCATGCAGCACTGCGTCCATTCGTCTGTCCATGCACGCATCGCTCGACGCATCCCGTGCGCCAACCCAACGCAGCATCCTCCCCGTGCGGCGTATCATGCCGAGTGCAACGCAAGTCCGGCATACCCCCAGCGCACGCCCAAACGCGCCAACTCCTTATGCGGCGCAGCACGCTCACTCTGCCTACTACTCAACGCCCAACTGCCTATCTTGGACAAAATAACCTCTAAAGAGGCAAATTTTGGTATTTTGGCTAAATTTGAGTATGGTAAGCTGGTGTTTTCAATATATAATGATATTTTGGCTAGTTTGATATTATTTATTGATATAACAAATATTAATTGAGGAATTTTCATTGATATGGAGGAATTCTCAGCAAAGTATTCACTAGGTGATTTTAGTAGGAAAACTTGCTTACGGAGAGTGTTTACTTAGCTTTATTCTTTGATATGTGAATAAATGCATATGTAAGTGCAAAATACATGCTTATGATGGTATGATTGGCATGATATTGTTTGTGAAATTGCTATGGAAACTGAGATTATACCCAGATTACATAGTTAGCAGGCTTAACAAAAGGTGTTTGGCAGGAAAATATAGTCGGCCTCGATCGACAGGAATTAATAGTCGGTGACGACCGGCGGAGAATATAGTTAAGTACCTAAGCATGACTAGCGGGATAAAGAATTGTCGGTGTGCACATTGGCGGGAAAAGTGGGTTATAGGAAAGTTTCCATAGAAAGTTGTTATGATTGATAATATATCCATGATATGAACATGCCGAGTATAGCATGGAACTGAAGGATGATTTCCCAAAAATATGTGATTGATAATTTCCCGAGTATAGTCATGCCTAGATTATGTGATTGATTTCCCAAAAATATGTTTTGCAAAGTGATTATTATTCTAAAAGAACCACTCACTGGGCTTAGTAGCTCACACACCAGGACTTGGTAAATTCTCAAGGCACGGCTCGGATCATGTAATAAAGAATGTAGGAAATTGAACTATGTGTATGAAAGTTAGATAGATTATTGTAAGCATGTTAAAATCTTTAATAGATAAGAGGGGAAATGTTAAATTTAAATGTTGTCTTGGAATACTACTGGTTTACCCCCACGCTCCCTTCCCGGTCTTGGGGGTTAAGGCTAGGGAGGGGGTATGACGGATATGGTGGTATACGGTCATATAGAAGCTTAGAAATAGGCTTCTCGACACTATCGCATATACATCGCATGCGTCTACATCAAGTGTGTATAAGATGATCGCATAGCTTGTGTTAGCTGGGGTTACCCTTACGGTCAAGCTTAGTGTTGTAGTGAAGACATCCTCGCCTTTTCATCTATTTTTCCATTTATTTTACTACGCGTTAATAGTTGTCGTGTCTCTACCTCTCAGTCATACTTCCTCCACTTAATCTGTTAGTTAGGAGTAGAAGTAGTGTGTAGCCCATAACCCTCATCATTCTTTTATTTCTTCGCTGCAAACACATTACCGCCTAACATTTAGCTACAAGTTCCTAAGTTCGACCTCGGATCACCCGAGAAACTTCCAATCTCGTTATACTTAGCGAGAGTGCAAAAAAACATTGACAGGAACGCATGGTCATTGCATAAGAGATCAACACATACATTCCATTCCAACGCATGACCACCGACACATGAGAACCAACGCATAACCTAAGACATGCATCGCATAATTGCGTTCACCAAATTTACGTCACCACACATCCATCTCAAGAATTGAGAATGTCTTAATGTAGTGGGAGGGTTATGAACCCACCTACTTGCTATATGGGTTTAACGAAAGCCCTAACCATCATACCAAGTGACGACTCGAGGATCCATTAACCTATAACCAAGCAATGAATAATATGGAAAAAGATGAATGAGTTAAAGCCATGGATCTAGAAATGGAGTCAATGTACTTCAACTCTATCTGGGATCTTTTAGATCAACCTGATGGGGTAAAACCTATAATTGCAGAGGGATCTACAAGTGGAAAAGGGGTGTAGAAGGTAATGTGCAAATCTTTAAGTCGAGACCGATGGGAAAGGGTTATACCTAGATTTAGGGAGTGGACTATGAAGAAACTTTCTCACCGGTTGTCATGCTTAAGTTTATATGGATTCTCTTGTCCATTGCCATATATTATTGTTGGGAATGTCCTAGAGCTTGCAGTTCATGATAAACATTTTATCTATCAATAAAATATTATTGAGTAATTTATTCAATAAAGTTGTTGATTTTGCATTCTATTATGAAAATCCAATAAACATATCCATGGCTATAGTGTGAATACTTTAACTTTATGTGGTGACATAAACAGGATCAAGTTAATAGTATATAGCCTAAATGGTTTAATAAGTATATGGATTAAATTGGGTATCTCATCCTGGTAACACGATTGGATGCGACCCATTTTGTAGTTAATACAAATGATGTAATCCACAAATCATTCATGTAGAGACATGTGAGTGGGGTCATCCTATACAATGAATTTGCATATAGACTGGACCATAAAATAGTCACTTTTCTTTATAACGACCGTTTATTGTTAAAACTGACTATTTCATTTTAAGTAACCTAGGTTAACTCGATCTTAATCCTGAGCTAGCTATGAACTCCTGTTTGTTCGGGATTATCCTTTGATCTACACAGGTGAGAGTAGTCCAATAGCACTGCTCAATAAGCCTTCCATTTTGGGGATAAGACCGGATGAATAGCTGGGGACATAGCACTGCAAGATGGAATTCACTCCTACCCGATTTAAGGTTAGCAGATAGGTTGTTCTCTTAAATACTCATTCCAGGTCTTGAATAATCGGGGCCCCGCCTTCTCATGATAAAGAAAAGACTTGATTCATAGGTATTATGAATCAAAATTGTTCATTAGAGGGTCAGTAGGAACTTAAGGAACAAGATGTATTCACAGCGGTAAAACAATGATCTTGACCCAGCTGTGGTTACGAACGACCTGTGAAGGATCGACTTACTGATCATGGTTATGTCAAGTGAACATAATATATATACAATGCGGGGAGTTCAACTATGGGCTTTAGTGGAGTGACCCATTAGTTAATGAATGGGGGTTAATTCTGTATAACTAGTTTAGCCAATTAATCTCGGATCATTGAAGCCCATGATCTGTAGATCCACGAGCTCCCCCTAGTAGCTCGTAAATGGATTCGCTTGAGAGTAGCATGATAAGTTAATTTGAAATGTTCAAATTAGAATTAAACAGAATAGTAGAATTTATATTTAAATATGATTTAAATTTATGAAGATGGATTTGTATAAAATTAATGTAATATTTGATATTAAAATAATTATAATTAATTGAATTATTTAAATAATTATTTATTAATTTTATAAGAAAATTAATTTATGAAATAAATTTTAAAAAATTAATAATATTTTCAATTTAAAATCAAATTGATTTTTTGAAATCATTTGGTTTGAAAAATTGAAAATGTACACAAAATGGAAAGATGGAATTTTCCATTAACCCTTCAACTGACTCACACAAAACCCATTTTACATTTGCTTCAATAACTCCAAGCATGAGCTGCATCTCATGCAGCCATCTTCTTTGCATGAGATACCTGCAATAAATAAAATAGATTGGAGTGGAATTGAGGCATGCAATCAAAGAGTTTTTACAGAAAAATTCGGTCTGAAGAAATTGTTCTTCAAGTGGGTTGTAGCAATAAGCTTCACTCCAAATTTCCTTTTGTTCAAACTATTCTTGAGTCCCACAACTCATTCTAAAGCTCTAAGAGTATAGTGAGGAAGATCTTGAGGTGGTTCACAGTAAGTTTCGGAGAAGATAATAGCTGAGAATCAATATCTTGAAGAGTTCTACAAAGATATGACTTCAAACCCTCTTGTGATTGATGAGCATGCTTTAGTTACTGCCAAAATTAATGAATTAGAGTGCTTATTGATCTTTGTTACTTCTGCAGCTTGATGATATACTCTTACAATTGGTATCAGAGTATCATGTAAGCACTCAATTTGGTTTAATTTTGGTGTGGTGGGTGTTTTTCATGAGTTATATGAACATCGTGCACTGGTATGGTTTCTAAGTTTTGGAATTTAATTTCTCTTTAATTTCTTGATTAAATTTGTAATTGGCTCTTGATTCATGAGATTTTTTATGTTCTCAAGAGTCTGTAATTTATTTTGAGTCATTAGAGTTGAAATTATAATGTAATTGAAGAAACAAGTGAAAAAGGCCAAGCTGCAAATTCCAGTTTTTCAGCTTCTACTCAAATATCGTCGTTGAGGTATAAATACTAAATGATCGTGTAGCAAAAGGCGCTATATGATAGCACCACATGATCATGTAGCTTTGTGTGGGCACTCAACGATGTCAACGGACGCTAGACAATAGAACTACACTATCGTATAGCTTTGTCCGGCGCTATACGATAGCACTACAAAATCGTGTAGCTCTACCCGACACTAGACAATGGCGATACACGATAGTTGGAAGATGATGGAAATCGTGTAGCTCTGCCCGACATTAGATGATGGCGATACATGATAGTTGGAAGACACTACACGATCGTGTAGCTCTGCCCGACACAAGACGAACGTGCTAGACCATAGACATCAGTGGTACACGATGAGCCTTAGCGAGATTTTGAGCATGGACCGAGCGCAGCCGGTTCGACCGATTTTCTCGAGGTCTTGTTGGTTTCAGCCTCAAAAGGTTTTTGGCTGGTTCGATTCAGACTTTTCCAGTCTGGTTCAAGTTGTTTAGGTTTAGTTTGGAGTGGTTCGAGCGGTTCGAAAGCGGTTTTGAAGTTGTTTTATAATAATTAGGCATTTGTTTACTTGTCTATACCAAAACTAAAACCATATCAGTTTATGTTTAATTGTTTATGCATGTGATGTATGCAATATTAAATAAATCATGTATATGCATACAGTATGCCATGTAGATTTAAAACCCCACTGTAGGAAGCATGTTATATGCATTGAAAGTATGTTATAAAATGTTATAATATATAGTATGCATGTTAGGGTTTCTT
Organism: Benincasa hispida; assembly: GCF_009727055.1. Lineage (NCBI taxonomy): Eukaryota > Viridiplantae > Streptophyta > Magnoliopsida > Cucurbitales > Cucurbitaceae > Benincasa > Benincasa hispida. The sequence continues at coordinate 49,888,363 of NC_052357.1, read as the reverse complement.
TTATTTAATATAATAGTTATATTAGATATTGCATGCCTTTGTTGTATGTTGTGGATGTTTAGCATGTCTAAAATTTCGTAAGCTGTTACAAAATTGGGTTAGACATTTAAATCCATAACAAAGAACAGTTGCATGCTCACATAGGTTAACCACTCATTTTAATAGTTAAAATAGATCATTAAACTTGTAAAACTCGGGTTACAAACTCAACCAGTATATAATCCTATTTAAGGCTGGGAGTACTTAAGTTGACGGTCTACGAAACACCTCCTACTTGGGGATTATAACCGAATTATTGAGTGTTGTTAACCAGTTTTATGAGTATACGTGAGCGGTATAAGGATTAAAACTGGTTTTAAACACTTAGACATCATAGGGATATATCCAAATATAAGTTTAATACTTGGATAAAATGATGTAGACTTAGGTTGTTTAAATTTAGTCGTTTTATACCTATGTAAATACCCAAACATATAGAGCACTTCAGTGGGAGATTAACAATATATTTTATATATAGTTATTAGCTCTCACGCCCTCAAGAGTTCACACCGTGAGATCCATGCTCAACTTCGTGTCGCTTTTACCGCAACTATCCATTCGGAAAGTGTTTGCATGGGTCAATAACAAGGTGAATGAAGGAAGTAGTTCATAGTAAGTGGCTGAAGGAAATGTGTCAACATTGTCCTACAGTCTCCTCCATTAGTTTGAACCGTGAGATTCCTATGTTGCGCCTGTTGTCATTTTTAGGCGATACTAGCTAGCCGTTAACCACGACGATCCCCTTGAAGGGTTGTAACATAGGATTCGGAACAACCCAGGCTTCATTAAAATGAATAGGGTCTTATTGTTCCGTCTTGGGTATTATCTTCTATTTTGGGGGCATATTCATACCGTTCTATAAGATCTAAAAATGGTGAGTCACAATTACAAGAATTACTAATTGTTAGTAAAGATCTTGACCGAAAACGATAACCAAAAGAACTATAGGAGTAAAGAGTTATTCTAATATAGTATTTGGTCAAGAATTGTCTTGCTTCAGGGAAGGAATTCTTGACTGCCCCTTGGTAGGTTCAAGAGGTTCTTTAGCACAAAGACCTTTATCGGAAAAAGATCTTTTTGTCATTTTTTCCTCAAAAGATGATTCACATGGAGGTAGGGAACTGTCTTCTAACTGATTTAGATGACCGTTTTTTTATCAATCTCTCAATCCTGTTGAGATTAATGTGACCAAGCCTGAGATGTCAAAGATAGGCATTAGGAGAAATTTTTCGCTTTTTATTATGAGTTTCTGCTGTTTTAAACATCTCTATATTTAAAATAGCTTTTGCTTCCGTTGGTCGTAATATGTATAACTTTTTTGCAAGTCTAGCGGAACAAATATGAACACCTCTTGAATAAACAAACACTTCATTATATTCAAAAGATACACTGTACATATTCTCTAATAAATAAGAAATGGAGATCAGATTTCTTTTCATCTTAGGTACAAAGAACACATTCTTGAGTAAGATAAAAGAATCTCCAAAAAACAACTTCACATCTCCTACTGCTTCAGCTGAAATGACTTCACCTGTGTCCACCTTGAAAGTCATCTCATATTCAGAAAGTCTTCTCCAAGAACTAGTTTCCTGTAGAAAAGTACAAACATGATTAGCGGCGCCTGAATCTAATATCCAGGTAAGGTGAGAATTTTCCAATATACATGTTTCAACAACTAGTAAATCATATTTACCTTGTTTATTCATTTCTGTTTTCTTTTCAGCCAGATATTTTTGGCAATTTCGCTTCCAATGCCAAACCTCTCCACAATGGAAACATTTTCCCTTGGAGTTTTGTTTTTGTTTTTCTTCGTAGTGGTTTTCTTTTTCCCTTTTCCTTTCTTTTTCATCTGTACGATTTTATCTTTAGAAGAAGAAGTAGAACCAACTTTCTTATCATTAATGGGTTTCCTACCAGAATAGACCCTTTGTAAAACTTTTTCGGTTTAGAAATAACATTTATTTCTTTTTCCTTGAGTTTCATCATCGATTGATAAGTTTTCAATTCATTCAACAACGTCGTTAAGTTATAAGTGATTTTATTCATGACAGCATTTGTCCTGAACAGCAGATAGCTCTCAGGAAGAAATTCCAATATCATGCTCACTTGACTTGTTTCGACTGTCATAGCCCCGTGAGCCTCCACAATGTTAAAATGGACCATCATGTCGAGAACGTGTTCTCTTACGTTGGTCCCATCCTTCATACGTGTCACATACACATATTTGATAGCTTCATGTCTAACAGATGATGACGGTTGCCCGAACATCTCTTGTAATGATGACATGATCTCACGAGCTGTGGGAATGACCTCATGTTTCTCGTTGAGTACATCAAATATACTCGCTAAGATATAGGCCCGGGCTTTTTCATTTGCCCTTACCCATCTATCATAAACATCCCGAACATTTCGGGTTGCCGTTGAACTGGGAACTGGAGGACGCTCCTCCGTTAACATAAACCTCAAGTCATCTGTTACTAATATTGTATTGATATTTTATTTCCAATTCAAGTAACCCTCTCCATTAAATTTGTCAGAAGCAAGCAGTTGTGTAATCGAGTTCAACATTGCTGAAACATTTTAAACAAATTCTATTAAATATGCATCTAAATCCATTTTAGCAAAACGAATAAAGTACCCAATAAATCTTTATTTATTTGCAACAATACGTAAGTGATTTAAAACAAGTGCTACCGTGGGGCAATCAAGAATTCCTTCACAGAAGCAAGACAGTTCTTGACCAAATACTATTATCAAGAATAACTCATATCCCAATAGTTCTTTTAGTTATCGTTTTTGGTCAAGATCTTTACTAACACTTAGTAATTCTTGTAAGTGTGACCCGCCATTTTCAGATCTTATAACACAGTATGAATATGCCTCCGAGAGAGAAGACAATATCCAAGACGAAACTATAAGACCCTATTCATTTTACTGAAGCCTAGGTTGTTTCGAATCCTATGTTACAACCCTCCGTAGGGATCGCCGTGGTTAATGACTAGCTAGTGCCGCATAAAAATGACAGTAGGCGACACATAGGAATCTCATGGTTCAAACTAATGGAAGAGACTGTAGGACAATGTTGACACATTTCCTTCACCCACTTACTATGAACCACTTCCCTCATTCACCTTGTTATTGACCCATGCACACTTTTCGTATGGAGCAGTCAAGGTAAAATCTTCAGAAGTCGAGCATGGATCTCACGGTGTGAACTCTGAGGATGTAAGAGCTAATAACTATATATTAAATATTGTTAATCTCCCACTGAAATGTTCTAATGTTTGGGTAATTTACTTAGGCATGACGGTTAATTTTATACAACCTAAGTCTAAATGGTTTATCCAAATATAACTCTTTATAATTGGATTTAACCTACAATGTCTAGGTGATAAACCATTTTATTACCTCACATCGTTCACACAAGCTCATAAAAATCAGTTAACACTTTCAATAGTTCGGTCATAATCCCTAGGTAGGAGGTGTTCCGTAAACCATCAACTTAAGTACCCCAGTCTTAGACAGGTTTATGAACGATATGAGCTTATAACCATATTTTATAAAGCAACAATCTATTTTAACGTTTAAAATTAGTGTGCATCATTGCTAAATGATCATATAGTGCCATACATCTAATGCATAAATAATTAAATACTAACTGTTATGGTTTTCGTTTTGGCATAAAACAAGCAAACAGATAGCTAACTATTACAAATAGCTTTAATAACCATCTTTGAACTGCTCGAACCGCTCCAAACCGAACGCCAAAACAACTTGAATCGGGCTGGATGAGTTTGGACCAGACCAACAAAGCCTGAATCGGACCAACCAAAACCATTTGAGGCTGAATCGGGTTGAACCTTAAGTAAATCAGTCGAACCGGTTGCTCGCGGCCCAACCTCAATTTGCTGCTAAGGCCGATCGTGTAACACCTGGAGGTAATCGTCTAGTGTCATCGCCTTAGGTTGAGAAGAAGTACACGATCGCATAGTGTTTGCTGAAAGCTAAACGATCATTTAGTTCTATCGCATAGGACTAGACGATCGCTTAGTTCCATCGCAATGCAATCGCATAGATCCATCATAGTGCAATTGCTAAGCTTCATCACATAGTACTAAGCAATGGCATAGATCTATCGCAGTGTGATCGCTTAGCTCCATCGCATAGTACTAAGCGATCGCATAACACCATCACCCAGCGCATTCAAGTCATCGTTTAGTATCCACCGCAGCTAAATGATCGTATAGCTCCATCGTATAAAACATCATTAGGTCGCATAGCATTTATCTACATGATCGCTTAGCTCCGCGACCAAACGATCACTCAATACTATCACGTAGCACTTCATCACATTGCTTAGTATGCATCATTGCTAAACGATCGTATAGCGCCATCGTTTAGAAAAATCAACACATCATCTAGTTTCCACGACAAAACTAAACGATCACGTAATGCTATTGCATAGCAAATGAATACATCGCTTAGCTTCTGCAGGTACACAACCGTTTAGCGTCCAACATCACAACGACCAGTGCAAATTAGTAAACGGTCGTCTAGCTTTTCTTCTCATCGTGTAATTTCTGAAGCTAAACGATCGTTTAGCAACTGGACCTCAGCAACAAAATTTGAGCAGAAGCTAAAAAAACTGGAACAACAGCTCGACCTCCTTCGATTATTTCTTCAATTATATCTTAATTTCAACTCTAATGACTCCAAATAAATTAAAGACTCTTGCTAACACATAAATTCTCATCAAACAAGAGCCAATTAGAAATTTAATTGAGAAATTAAAGAGAATTAAGATGCCAAAATAGAGAAAACCATAGCAGTGCATCAGTTTCATATATCTCATGAAAAAACACCCACCTTGCCAAAATTAAACTGAATTGAAAGCTTAAAAGATGCTCTGATACCAATTGAAACAGTTAAACAACAAGCATCGGAAGTATCAAGGATCCATAAGCATTCTAATTCACTAATTTTGGCAAAAACTAAAACATGCTCTTCTAAAAAGTGGGTTTTCAGAACATACCTCTGATGAACTCTCCAAGAAAACGTTTGTATAGCTGCTATCTTCACTTGATATCATCATGAACCAACTCAAAGCCTTCCCTTCTATGCTCTTGGAGCTTTAGGCAGAGTTGTGAGACTCAAGAACAGCTTGAAGAAGTGAACAACCGAAAAGAACCCACAGCAGCCGATTGAAGAAGACAGTTTCTTCTTCACAGAAAATTTTCTCTCAAAATTTTGCATTCCCCTTTCTCCAACAACTCCAATCTTCTTTATATAGTAGATGAACATGCAAAGAAATAGAGTGCATGACTTGTAGCTCATGCTTGGAGAATCAATGTAGAGAAGATAATGGCCTTTATGTGAGCATTAAGATGAAGGTAATGGAGAAAATTGAATCCCCATTTTGTGCAACCATGCAAAACCATTTTTCCATTTTCTTTTAAAATAAAAAATTATTTTATAACCATTTTAATACAAAAATGATTTTCTTAAATTAATTTAAAATATTAATTAATTTAATATCAAATATTAAATTAATTTTTGCACAATAATCATCTTCATATATTTAAATCATATTTAAATATATTTTCTCTTGTTTTGTTTAATTTGAAAGTTTCAAATTAATTTCTCAAGCTACCCTAAAGCTTATCCATTTACAAGCTAGTAGGGAGACCTCACGGATCTATAAATCATGGGCTCCAACGATTCAAGATTAACGGGCTAAACTCATTAGACCGATCTAACCCCCATTAACTAATGGGACATTCCACTATAGCCCAAAGTTGAACTCCTCTCACTGTAGATATATTATGTCCACTTAATAACCATAATCAGTAAGTCAATCCTTCACAGGTTGTTCATAATCATAGCTAGGTCAAAAATACCGTTTTACCCCTATGACTACATCTTGTTCCTTAAGTTCCTACTGATCCTCTAATGAACAATTCTGATTCATAATCTCAATGAATCAAATCCTTTCTCTATCATGAAAAGGTGGGACCCCGTTTGTTCAAGACCTGGAGTCAGTACTTAAGTGAACAACCTATCTGCTAACCTTAAATAGGGTAGGAGTGAATTCCATCTTGCAAGGCTATGTCTCCAGCTATTCATCCGGTCTTATCCCCAAAATGGTAAGCTTATTGAGCAGTGTTGTTGGACTACTCTCACTATTTGCAGATCAAAGGATAATCCTGAATAAATAGAAGTTCATAGCTAGCTCTAGATAATCCCGAACAATGGAAGCAGAATACGTGGCTACATGTGAAGCTGCTAAAGAAGCAGTATGGCTACGCAAATTCTTGACTGATTTGGAAGCCGTTCCAGATATGCACCTACCTATCACACTGTATTGTGACAATAGTGGTGTTGTTGCCAACTAGAAAGAACCAAAGAGTAACAAAGGTGGAAAACATATTGAGAGAAAGTACCATCTCATCGGAGAGATCATACATCGAGGACATGTGATCATCACAAAGATAGCCTCTGAAGACAACCTTGCTGATCCATTTACAAAGGCCCTCTCGCCTAAAGTGTTCGAGGGCCACCTGATTGGACTAGAACTCCAAGTAGTGTAATCTAGAGTAAATGGGGGAATATCTATTGTATTAGAGATGCCCTAGTTTATTGTATTTTCCCTTTATGTTTCTCAACATTGTATTATATATATTTGTTCTCACTAAAGTTTTAGTCCAAGTGAGGAGATTGTTGGGAATGTCCTAGAATTCGCAGTTCGTGTTAAACATTCTATTTATCAATAAAATATTATTGAGTAATTTATTCAATAAAGTTGTTGATTTTGCATTCTATTATGAAAATCCAATAAACATATCCATGGCTATAGTGTGAATACTTTAACTTTATGTGGTGACATAAACAGGATCAAGTTAATAGTATATAGCCTACATGGTCAAATAAGTATATGGATGAAATTGGGTATCTCATCCTAGTAACACTATTAGATACAACCCATTTTGTAAGTAATAAAAATGATGTGATCCACAGATCATTCATGTAAAGATATGTGAGTGAGGGCATCCTATGCAATGAGTTTGCATAAAGACTAGACCATAATATAGTCACTTTTCTTTATAACGACCGTTTACTGTTAAAACTGACTATTTCATTTTAAGTAACCTAGGTTAACTCGATCTTAATCCTGAGCTAGCTATGCACTCCTGTTTGTTCAGGATTTCCTTTGATCTGCATGGATGAAAGTAGTCCAACAGTACTGCTCAATAAGCCTTCCATTTTGGGGATAAGACCGGATGAATAGTTGGGGATATAGCCATGCAAGATGGAATTCACTCCTACCCGATTTAGGGTTAGCAGATAGGTTGTTCTCTTAAGTACTGATTCTAAGTCTTGAACAATTGGTACCCGCCTTCTCATGATAGAGAAAGGACTTGATTCATAGGTATTATGAATCAAAATTGTTCATTAGAGGATCAGTAGGAACTTAAGAAACAAGATGTACTCACAGGGGTAAAACAGTGATCTTGACCCAGTTGTGGTTACGAATGACCTGTTAAGGATCGACTTACTGATCATGATTATATCAAGTGAACATAATATATCTACAGTGGGGGGAGTTCAACTATGGGCTTTAGTGGAGTGACCCATTAGTTAACGAATGGGGTTAATTCAGTATATTGAGTTTAGCCAATTAATCTCGGATCGTTGGAGCGCAAGATCTGTAGGTCCGCAAGGTCCCCCTACTAGCTCATAAATGGATTAGCTTTAAAGTAGCATGATAAGTTAATTTGAAACGTTCAAATTAGAATTAAACGGAATAGAAGAATTTATATTTAAATATGATAAATTTATGAAGGTGGATTTGTGTAAAATTAATTTAATATTTGATATTAAATAAATTAGAATTAATTGAATTATTTAAATAACTATTTATTAATTTTATTAGAAAATTAATTCTACAAAATTAATGATATTTTTAATTTTAAAATCAAATTAATTTTTTGAAATCATTTGGTTTGAAAAATTGGAAAATGTACACAAAATGGAAAGATGGAATTTTCCATTAACCCTTCAACTAGCTCACACAAAACTCATTTTACATCTGCTTCAATAACTCCAAACATGAGTTGCATCTCATACAGACATCTTCTTTGCATGAGAGACCTGTAATAAATAAAGAAGATTGGAGTGGAGTTGAGGCATGCATTCAAAGAGTTTTTACAGAAAAATTCAGGCTGAAGAAATTGTTCTTCAAGTGGGTTGTAGCAGTGAGCTTCACTCCAAGTTTCCTTTCGTTCAAGTTGTTCTTGAGTCCCACAACTCATTCTAAAGCTCCAAGAGTATAATGGGGAAGATCTTGAGGTGGTTCACAACAATTTTCGGAGAAGATAACAGTTGAGAATCAAGATCTTGAAGAGTTCTACAAAGGTATGACTTCAAACCCTCTTGTGATTGATGAGCATGATTTAGTTACTGCCAAAATTAATGAATTAGAGTGCTTATTGATCCTTGTTTCTTCCACTACATGATGATATACTCTTAAATTATGACAATGTGATATGGCAAATGCACGTTAAGATTGCCTTTTTGAATGATAATCTTGAATAGACCATTTATATGCAACAACCAGATGGATTCATTAAACAAGGTCAAAAGCAAATGGTTTGCAAGCTTAATCGGTCCATTTACAGATTGAAATAGGCATCTCGATCTTGGAATATAAGATTTGATATTGCTAATATGATATAATTAAATGTGATGATTCGTGTACCCGCAAGTGTACGTGGTCAAACTATAATATAATAAAACGACTTTAGAGGTCGAGTATCATCCTTAGGGATCAATTTAACAATTATTGTTTAGTAATCTCATAATTATATCAATTTTAGTTAAAGAATCGAAATCAAATTGAGTTTACAATTTTATAAAGCAATAGAAGTGTGTTGAAAATCCAAGATCAAAAATGTTCTAGGATATTGAATTCATTAATTGCTTATTTAGAACTATTGTAGTCAATTAATAAAATCATATATAAACTTTATGCCTAAGTCTATAAACTTAATTCAAGATTACTTCCTCTAAAAAATTACCTATTCTCATGCAATTTAAATGATAATTAATTTCTTGAAATAAAATTACGAAAAAAGGCATTAAGAATTGTCACCAACAACTTTCACTACTGGTGGTGTGCGCAAGTGTACGCGGTCAAGTTATAGTAAATTAAAATGATGTAGAAGAACGAGTATCATCCTCAGGGATCAATGAACAGTTGTTATTTGTCTATTTAGAACCGTATCAATTTATGCTAAGAAATTGAAAAGTAAAGTTGAGTAATTTTTTATTTAATTGCAAGAAACTAAATAATGAGAAAAAATTAATGTAAATTTCATAGTAAAAGAGCGTTTTAAGGTGTTCATTTCATTACAAACTACATTAGATGATACTTAGATTAGTCATCGAATTATGCAAAACTACCTAAGTCTAGAAACTAAAATCAAAATTATTATCTTTCGAAAACAACATTTTTTCATGCAATCCTAAATGATAACTAACATCGTGATACCAATTTAAGATCCATGGCATTAAACATTGTTAACAACTTTTACGATTCCCCTAACTATGCACATGATAGGTTAATAACAATTCAATGTTATAGATCTGATTAAACATGCCACCTATCGAATTGAACATTAAATCTAACATTCATTGATGGCCAATCAATAGAAAATTAATAACAATAACATTGAAAGATAAAGAGTTCCACAATTCCATGAAATAACTAAGTATTAAACTAAATCCATAAAAAAATCTATCAACACCCTAAAACAAGAAAGTCTAGCCACTCATGGTAGTCAAAAACATATTTGCATACAATTTTGACAAAAAACAACAAGTAAAGAAAGGTAAAGAACTAGAGAAGATCATGTCCAGAATGTTCCTCCTCTGGTAGGAATCGCCAATCTCCTCTTCGTCAGCACGTCGGTGAAGGAACTCTTATAGAAGAGAACCAGTGAATAGAAGTAAGATCTTTCCAAGCCCATTATGAAAGAATAAACACATTCATAAACATACAAGAACAGTTATGCATCTTAAACAAAATTACATCATGCTTTCTTAATCGAATACAAAATGAATTGAGAGATATACCTTTGAAGAACTCTTCCTCTGTAAATCTCTCGCTTTTGTGAACAATTGGACAACAATCTCTCACTTTCATGAGCAATTGAATAGCAACCTCTTGTTGTCGTCACAATCGTCTAGCCAATCTCTTGCTATCGTTCAGATCAGGAACAGTCTGCTCCTCGAACAAGAACCCTTCGACACTACCACTCGGCAACCTTGATATTCTATGAGTGAGAATCCAGGATGTATGGGCTCTTTGTGAATTTGGTAGAGGGAAGGAGGAAGAAAACGATCGAACTACACAATCGAGTTAGTGAGAGAAAGGTTTTGTCTATCGCATAGACTGAGAGTACTTGATCGTTTAGTAAATCTCGCTCTCTTGAGAATCACCTAGCCAATCGTCTAGCAAATCTCGCTCGATCGTTTAGTCTCTCACTCAATCATTTACACAAGCATTTAGTAAATCTCGCTAGATCATTTACACGATCGTTTAGTTCTCGCTAGATCGTTTAGTCTTTCGTGAGGGCTATCGTGTAGTCTCTCGTGAGTAAATGAATAGTAAATTAAGCGATCAATCATTAAAATGAAAAAACTTTTCATTTTATCCTTCAGTTATTCAAAACTGAATATAACCTCCAACTTACATGGTTAATGGAGAAAATAACCAACCAAAAACAATTATCTCATAACTATTTTTATTATAATAAATATAATAACTAACTTATCATATTATATTTATAACCTATAGTTTTAATATCACATCATATGTAATATTTAAATCATAGTTCTTTTCTCCTTTATTCAATATAAATCATATTTATATCAAATTCCCCCAATTAATATATCTTATATATCAAATCAATTATATCACATATAATTGAACTAATTTAATTATATCATATATAATCAAATTCCCTCTTGTTAATTTGAACACCACAAACTAGCCAAAAACTAATTCTCAACTTGAATCCATTAAGCTACCAAGGGGACCTTATGGGCCTATAGCTTGAAGCTCCAACGGTATGTGAATAACTGACTAAACTCTTTAATTACAAAATCCACCATCCATTAACTGTTGGGCACTCCACTAAAGACCAACAACTGCATTCTTCTCACTACAAGTATATTTCTGTGTCCATTGGATATAACCAATCAATAGTACGATAACCCTTCATAGATCGGTCGTAAGTACAGTTAGGTCAATTTACCGTTTTTCCCCTATAGTTACATCTAACTTCTTAAGTAGCACTGATTTCTCTAATGAACAATACATCATAGTCCTACTATGAGTGAACACCTCTCAAAACATGAGAAAATGTGTGGCGCCACATCATTCAAGCCCTAGAATCGACCTTTAAGGGAGCAATCTATCTACTTACCCCTGCTCCAGGGAAGGAGTGAATTCCATCTTATGTAGCTAAGTTCCCAGCTCCCCAGTCCGACGAATCCCTAAAGTGGTAGGTTTGAGTCGGCAATCTGGCCACTTGCACCCATGCAAATCAAAGAACCGCCCTCATAGGCAGGAATTCCCAACTCACTCAGGATTAAGGTCATGTTACCTATGGTCATGCGAGTGAAATGAAAGTCTCTGTCATGAACGGTGTTATATAATGAGACTAAACATTTCGTGGCCTAGTCTTATACAAACTCCTTTGTATAGGACACCCCCACTCACATGTCTCCACATGAATTATCAGGATCAGATCATCTGTAGCACTTTACAACACTTGTAACATCTACAAAGCGGGTGGTATCCGTAGTGTCACCAGGATAAAGTTTCCCTCGATCCATAGACTATAGACCATTTAGTTATGACTTAAGGCATGATCCACTTGTATGGCTCCACAAACATGCTTAAGTTACAACGATAACCAAGGATCGTAGCTTTTGGTTTGTGGTTAATGCAATTAAAATATCTCATATTTCATAGACAACGGTGAAGAAAATATCTCATATTATTACTTCACAAGCATTTGTTCATACAGTTGTTTACAAACTAAAGGACCCTACAAGAATTAGGGCATCAACCTCAACAGTCGAGAAATTGAAGGGTCTCCACGATAATTCTTCACTCTCTAACTCTTTTAGGGTAAGAACTCACTTCTTTAGGTCAAAGTTTAAGTGAAAATTTTGTCTTTTGAGTGTTGAGGAACGTCAAAATATATAAAAGATGCAAAATTGGGCATAAAATCCTTCAAAAAATAACAGATTTTTCATTTATGGAAAGGCAGCATAATTACGTTCATAACCAATATAACAATGTTGGTCTGAGGTAGCCGAAGCGTAAAGTTATGCTCATTGTAGTGCAACTACGTTGCATCCTAATCGCAGCTACTACTTTCATGCATAACGAGTTGAGCGTATCTTTGTTATCTTGCTTCGAATGTGCAAGCAGGCTTCTTTCATCAAGTGTCGTGGCATAACAACGCTACGTTATAGAGTAGCTACTGCCTTCCGTCAAGTGTCATAGCATAGCGATGCTCCAATTAGAGCAGCTCCTGCCTTCTAGTGTGATGCGTTGATTTATCATGCGATGAAAGGATGTGTGGATGCGATGATCATGCAAGTTTTCCTAAATAGAGATTATATATATAGGTTGTGTTTGAAATATTTCCATGATGGGGAAATATGTTTGTCTGGATATTTGATTTGTATTGTTGTCATAATGCGTGTATATTTACATTAGGAAATGGGATTCATAACCGGGATATTGTTAGCGTGCTTGGTGGGATGCTTGGTTGGGATTGTCAAAATTTCTGGCTGGAATTATCAGCACACCCAAACATGGCTAACAAAGAATGTCGACATGTGCACAGTCGACGGGTTATAGGGTATTGAACTTGTGTCCACGTTGGTCATCACGGGTCATTTGTGGAGAATACTCGGGAAAAATACATAATCATGCCAGGGTTGTCTAGCTGACAGGCTGGGGAAATTACATTTTGCTATGTGATTGTTGTTGATTGTGGAATTGTTTTCCCAAAGATGAATTTCTAAAATCAAATTTATGTTTGTTTAAAATTGCCACTCATTGAGCTTTGTAGCTCACGTTTTCTATGTTTTATGTCTTTCTTTCCCCCCCCCCCCCCGGTTAGTGGAAGCGTGAGAAGTTCCACGGTGCTGCTAAGGTCAAGGTCTGCCACCAGCCACAGTTACACTTCCGGAGGGTTTTAATAATGGTTGTTGTAAACTTTGTAATTAAGTCTTGGAGTTGTATGAACATTACATTGTTGTAATATAAAATGGTCCTACTTAATCGGTTGTTGTTATCTCCTTGACTTAAAGTTTATTGAGTGTAGTAAAGAGGTTTAGTTGGACAGTAGGTGTCACAAAAGGGTGGTATCTGCGGTCTCTCACACCTCTCCTCAGACTCAAGAGTACGGGCACGGGGCAGAGTGTGAAAATCTAATCCAACTCTCTCAAGCCTAGATTCTGTCTTTAGATTACTCTCTCAGGTACTCCAAATGATGAATGAAGCATACATATGACAAGATGGTCGCATAAAGTGCATAGCTTAAGTCATGCTAGCTAAGTACTTCTCAACCCAATCACAAATTTAGCTACTCATGTATGGTGTGAAGAGACTAAGCATAAATTGAAATGTAGTTTCATTCTTGCAAATAAAGTGTTTAAGTACAAAACAATAAATGGTGTAAATGTTAAGCCAGGTAAGTAATGTCTTTCTTCCTCTGGCGTTTACACTACTTTTATCACTTCAATTCTTCCCCCGGTTGTAAACTCTTACTCTTGCAAGGGTTTGGTGTCTCTCCTTCGTGCTATTTTCGGAAGTCTTTCGACCTCTGATAACTTGTAGAAATACAAGTTATTTATACTGTTTTATTTAGATATTACAGAAAAAAGAAAAAAAAGTTGCGCTGATAGTATAGAAATTGGCTAAGAAATGCGAAAATTATAAATTGTCATCAATACACCCACTAACACCATTGCGATGGTAGAATAGAATGTTTCAGTTTCTATTTTGCAGGAAATCAGTCACCGCATGCGTTCATGGCTCAAAGATAAAATAAACAACGCATCTCGTCGCATTGGGCCCATCAATCGAGAACGAAGAGATGATCAATGCAATGACGGCGCATGTGACAATCAATCAAGAGCTCTAGCGATCAACGCAATTTCAACCACATGCGGTAATCAAAAATAATACCGCATGCGGCGATGGATCAAAGATGTAAAGAGCAACGCATTTGCAGAGGATTCTGACAAGTGTACAGCTTTCAGTTGTGCATTTCTGACAGGTTGATTGCGTAATAGAAGGAATATTCACTCCGCCATTTCAAAAACTACCATAACCATACAGTGGGGACCACAAAGTCAAAGAACCAAGCTTCACCTACAAATAGTTGCTGCAAATTCACTGAAAGATATACATGAATACATAGAGATTGGCATATATTGATTATGAGAGAGAGACTGGTCTGAAGCCACTGTCCAGAGTAGATCCGGGAGAACCACGAGACAAGGTCGAGAGGTGAGTCTCCGAGCAGAGAATCCTTCTGATTCCCGTAGTTGAAGCTCTGTGCGAAGGTCAATTCTACCGGAAAAGAAAGCCTGAGAGGGAAGCTTTCCTCTCCACTACTTCCACACACTGGCAAGCACAACCTCCATTCAGGATCTGTGTCAAGACGTTGACACTCTTTCTATATTCGTTTCTAATCTCTATTTCATCATATGTATTCATCTTCTTACTCTTTCATTCACAACATGTATCAAACGCTTAATCTTAGAATTAAATGTTATGATAATTTCCATTGTCATTTCTCTGTCTCTTTCCGTACATCTATAATCCATTTTCTCCATGATGTGTTCTTAATCCCCTAGGTAAATGGCAAGAATTAAGTGAGTAAGTTAATTGGTGTTAAGGAAATAATTAAGTTTAGCTAAAGGATGCTCGACGTCATCTTCACCTGTGAGAGTAGAAGTGAAGATGTTATTCCGCCTATCGAGAGAAGGTTGGAAGAATGCGTTAACTAAAGCAAGAAGTATTTCCAGAGATGTAAACAACCTTACGTTCATCACGTTCATCACTGTTTCACCATGAAGATATGGGAACGCGGCCGATCACCGAGAGGTGTATGCCAAGGGAAAGCGGAACCTTAGTTGCATCTTTAACGCAATTGACAAACTTATGTTGTTTTTACTATTTACTCTTTCTTTTTCTGCTTCATTCATAAAGACTTGCCATCGCATACATCGATTCTTTGTACAACTTCACAGCCAATCTCGACCTCAGTATCATGTATCATGTATCTTGTATCTTATATCATATCAGTTTAGGATTTTATTTTATCAACACAACTTTATTTTATCAATGCAATTTTATTTCATCGCAATTTATATTCCTGTATAAACCCAATTCTTTATTCATTGTAAAAATCGGTCGCATGTATCACATAAGTAACGCATTAACGAAAACAATCCCTGTGTTCGATTTGAATTATTCTGAGAAACTTGCGTTGGAATTATACTTGGTTTTAGCTCAAGGAAACTTGTGACATGCATTACTACATTGCATACTACGAGCATATCATTAACAACGTATACATTTAGACGTAGTATCGCATAAAATTGTCTTTAATCATCACAGTGCATGCATAACTAACAAGGAATCTAATTTTTTCTCAAGAATTCCCTTCCTTTTGCTTCCGATGTCCTCCTGGTTTGGTAGCATTGGGTATTTATAAACTTCTAGATAAAAACAGTTCTTCTTACTAATGATTGCATGGATGGGCAGCATTAATTTCCATACCCTGTTGCGCCATCTGATGGTCACAGAGGTTCAATGGATTTGTAACTGTATGGTCTTCAACAACCGTCAACTAAATTTCTGATTTGACCGTTATCGGCTTTACGTCCCATCTTGTTTTATTACATTAGGCCACCGTCTTTATGTGAGGTCATCACACGATCATCTTTGAAGTACCCTTGGATCGCTAACTCAGAACGCATTATTGCCTTTGTTTCTGCACATAATAACTCAATTTAACTGCTTTTATGCGATGAGAGTTAGCGATCGCAATTTTTCTTTTAGTTAGGCATATTCAATCGTAATATTGTCTATTCACCATCGCTTTCTCCCATTGTTTTAAAAATTTGAGCTCTAATAACTTGTATTTCTACAAGTTATTACACCCCCAAATTTAAAACAATACTTGCCCTCAAGAATAAGCTAAAGATTTCTCAAATTTTCAATTAGGTTTACCCTGCCTAGACTTCTCATGATGCCTTATTCAAACCGCTGAACCATTGTAATTATTAATTTCTATCCTAATCTCTTCCTAAAATATTTCTAACCTTTAGGGACCGCGAGCTTAATCTTCAAAAACATATTTACTCATTTCCCAGGACATCACATGATTTATTTCAAATTTTATAAAACCGGGGTGTTCCAGTGGTTTTGGTCTTCGCATGATTTAGATATAAGTTTTGTGATCTTGCACTGATCTAAGGGCCCAGCCTTCGTTTTGGCTTGCCCCCACGGGTGTTATGCGGACATCCAACTACGAGCGAGGCGCTTTTTTCAGTCAAAACTCATGCCCATCTTTTCATTTGGCAGCGGAGTTGTGATCATTTAGCTTCTGCATTGATCACGATTCCCATCTTCGTTTTTGCTTGCCCCCACGGGTGTCATGCAAACATCCAACTACGAGCAGGATCCGATCTCAACGTTATATATTATTTTTATTTTTATTTTTTTTAAATTGAAACTCTATAAAGGCTAAAAATAACCCCCCCCCCCCCAATTAAAATGCAGTAATGTCCTCATTGCTGAAAACGAAATAATTCACTCGATGGACTCAGAAAATTTTGTAAAAAAAAGATTTGAAGTAAAGCTGACAGACCAACTAAATTTTAGAAATGCTTTGTGAATCGAATGTCCTGAAATTAATCTGACGCGAGTTCATGCTATAAGAAAAGAGGCATATCTTTCATCATTGAAGTTATAATGAGCAAAGAATGAATGTGGCGACCAAATAAAGCAATTAAAGATTCAGAATTGAGCCAAACGAGAGAGAATGCGATAGTAGAATTTAGCAATATTAAATTGAAACTGAGAAGTACAAGAATTGAAATAAGATGAGGCAAGGAGGGACACAGCCCTCAAATTTAATTTTCGCCCGCATGATGTTGATCACGTCCTTTGCTAATTTAAAGAGGTGATAGCTTTGACGACTTTTTCAGTCTCCAGAGGAGACGTACGATGTCTTTTCCTGCGGTGGGTTGATATTGTAATCGCGAAGAATTGTGCTTTTTCAAAAGCTCAACCAATTGCGTATTTTAAGCCCATCGCATCACTCCATCGCACTCGTTTATTGCGATCAAAATGATGCCATCAAAAGGATAAAAAAAAGGACGAAGAAAAGAGTTAACAATCATAAAAAGTAGTAAATATGTAGAAAGTAAAATAGATTCTTAAAAAAAAACAAAAAGGATGCACAAAAGGATATACTTCGTCCCTGATGAATGTATGTCGCTTATCATCACAGGGATTGAGTGTTTCTTCTTTACTCTGGCTTACCCAAGTCAATGGAGGTTTTCTCTCGTTGGAAATTCCCTCCATGATACAGCTTGACTCTTTGTCCATTCACTTTAAATGCGTTGGTCTCATCTTCGTTGGTCATGTCCACCGCTCCATGCGGGAATACTTCCTTGATTATGAAAGGCCCGGACCAACGCGACTTTAGTTTTCCAGGAAAGAGATGCAACCTAGAGTTGAACAGCAATACCCTTTGACTTGCCTTCAGGTTTTTCTCGTAAGGATGCTTATCATGCCATCGCTTGATGCATTCTTTGTAAATTTTGGAATTCTCATACGTTTGTAATTTCCACTCCTCCAGCTTTAGTAGTTGAAGTTTTCTCTCTTCTTCTGCAGCCAATTAAGTTTCTTAACTGCCCACATCGCCTTATATTCCAGTTCCAACGATAGATGACAAGCCCTTTCAAACACAACGCTATGGTGACATGTCTATGGGTGTCTTATAAGCAGTCTGATATGCCCACAAGGCATCATCTAGTTTCATGGCTCAATCCTTCCGCGATGGGTTCACCACCTTCTCTAAGATTGTCTTTATTTCTCTGTTAGAAACCTCTATTTGTCCATTTGTTTGGGGGTGATACACGGTGGCAATCTTATGGTGGACATTATATTTGATCAACAGTTTACTAACAATGTGGTTCACAAAGTGGGTCCCTTCGTCACTTATTATGGCACGTGGGGTGCCAAAACGAGTAAAGATCTTTTTCTGCAAGAACTTATAGACTGTTGCTGCATCGTTTGCAACGCATGAAACAGCTTCAATTCATTTGGAAACATATCGACAGCCTATAGAATGTATTTATGACCATTTGACGATGGAAATGGTTCCATGAAATCTATTCCCCAGATGTCAAATAGCTCCACCTCCAAAATGATGTTCATTGGCAACACATTTTTTTCTAAAATGCTTCCAGTGCGTTGGCATTTATCACTTTTCATGGAGTATTCTCGTGCATCTTTAAACAGAGTGGGCCAGTAATACCCACATTGTAAAAATTTTGCTGTCATGCGCTGTCCGCCGAAATGCCCTCCATAGGGTGATTCATGACATTGAAACAATATGAGATGGAATGAAGTTTCTGGAACACAAAGTCTTAATATCTGGTCTGGTCCCCATTTGTAGAGATTTGGATCATCCCAGTAGTAAAATTTGCATTCATGTATGAGCCTTTTCTTTTTATGGGATGTGTAGTTTTCAAGGAAATGTTTGCAGACCAAGAAGTTGACAATATCCGCATACCATGGTAGTTCTTTGATAACAGGTAGAAATGCACGTTATCATAGTGCTAAGTTCTTAAACAATGTTGGATTGCATTGATGAAATATATTAAATTGCGCCCATTAGGCATAAATTCTATAATATTACGGTCGCATGCATTCAGCACATTAGAACTATTGATTTTTGTATTTTTGTGCAGAATATGCGTTAACGCAATGTAAGATTGAGATCATAAGAAATTATCGGTCGAGTGCAACTTCACCGCAAGACTTTGCATTGATCGTGCTCGCAAAAATTCCCCCGAGAAGGATCACCGCAACTTGGTCAGCACAACATGGTGGGCGCATCTGGGTGAAAGGCCAATTAAGAACGATGGGACATAAAGCTAATGAATGTCGAATCCAAATTAAGTTGACAGCCGATAACAGTCATAAAGTACATTCAGTTTATCGACAACAATCATTCAGCGCGTCAATCAGGAATTAAAGTTTTCCCATCTATACAATTAGGAGAGAGAAGTCGCCTTTCACCATTGATGCCCTATAAATACCAAGTGCATTCTTTAGAAAAGGGGTTGATCGATTGACAAGTTCACGATATAACCAACTCACCTCTTCTGTTCATAGTTTTTCTTTCATTTTTAAGGCGGAGCACGAGAAGAGTGGTGGCGTCGGAGATCGCCCAAGGCAACTCGAGAGAGAACCTTGGGGCGTAAGGGCAGAGAGCGGGCCGACTCTCGCAAGAGTGAGAATATCTTTAGAGCACGAGTAGAAACAGTGTAAATGCTTGGCAGCAAGAAATTGCTACCAGGCTCTTTATTATACTTGCATTGTTATTTGTACTTCATCTTCATATCTATTCAATGGAAGTTCTCTTTCTACATCTGCTCACTCTCTTAATACGCATGAGTAGCTAAACTAGTTGAATAGGTTGAGAAGAACTAAGCTAACATGACCTAGGAAGTTCATTACTTGCGATTGTCTTGTTTTATGCTATGCAAATTACCCTTTAGAGTTACTAGAGAGAGAATCTAAAGAAAGAACCTAATGTCTCGAGAGAGCTAAGTTAGAATCTGGACTCGAAAGAGCAAGATTAGGCTTGCATAAACAAGAGATAGGGACTTAGAGATAAGCTCTATTTGTCAACTTGCATCGCATGCATCCCAAAAATGGGAATGATATTATGTGGTCGCATATTTATGTGAATGTCATGTTGTCATCGCATAAATAGAGATAGAGGTTTATATGTAAACCCTGTAGACTTAACGCATAATTATCGCATGAATTCTAGCCTTAGAAGCCGTGGTATTCGCACCGAGAGGTGGTTTACTGTTGTATGCATGTTGCATGATCACAAAGCATGAGCGCATTCTAGGGAGTGTTAGCCAAAATCTTTCTCAATTTGTTCACTGCATATTCATTGCATTTCCCATTTACCAACTCTTTTCAAACTCTGCCACATTTGTTATTTCTTTTTATCAACGCAATCAACAACCAAACACTTTATTTATTTTCCCGGTTACCGCAAAGTTTTCATAAAAAAAATTATCAACGCAATCTATTTTCACAAGTCCCTATGTTCGACCCTGGACTTACCAAGAAACTCGGAGGAATTTACACTTGAATTCCGCTGGGGAAACTTGAGTGCACAACGCAATCCATCAATGCATATCATCCATATTTCCACTTAATAAAATAACGCATCAAGTTTTTGGCACCGTTGCCGGGGACTACGGCAAAATATTTGTTAACGGTAATTTTTTTTTTTTTTTTTGATTTTTTTGCAGGACTCTCAATCTCTAGCGAATTACAACCCGGAGATTGAGAGAACTTTTAACAAAGATTGAGAGGCCGCCAACAGCAACCATAATCCAATAAAGAAGAGATGGCGGAGCAGCCTGAAGGTAGAACACCAAATGATAACAATGTCATGGCGAATCCGATTCTGTTGGCAAACGATCGCAATAGGCCCATTAGGGACTATGCATTGCCAAATCTCTATAATTTCTCTCCGGGAATCATGAGGGCTGCCATTGACGGAAGAAGATTACACATGAAAGCGCTGATGCTGCAGATGATCCAGACTACAGGTCAATTCGGAGGAAGGCGTGGCGAGGACCCGCACGCTCACCTCTGAAGTTTTATTGAAATATGAAATACTTTTATGTTCCCGAACATCTCTGCTAAGGAAGTTCGACTAACGTTGTTCCTATTTTCTCTCTATGATCAGGCTAGGAAATGGGCTTATTCGCTCGAACCAGGAGAGATTAATTCTTGGGAGCAAGTAGTGGAGAAATTCATGAAAAAGTATTTTCCACCTACCGAGAACGCAAGACGAAGAAAGCTTATTACAAATTTTGAACAAGATATGGACGAATCGCTCAATGATGCCTAGGCGAGGTTTAAAAGGTTGGTCTGAGATTGTCCGCATAATGGGCTACCAGACTGTCTTCAAATGAAAATTTTCTATCACGGTTTGAATTCTGCTTCGCAAACCGCTGCCAATGCGGCAGACGCTGGTGGTCTGCTTGACAAAACTTACGATGAGGCGAAGAATATCCTTGATCGCATCTCCAAGAACCATGAAGACTGGAGGAAGAGTGACCAGAGATTGAGACTTAAAGATTCTAACGCAAATAACGGTGCTATTGTTTCGTTACAAAACCAAATAACCGCAATGATGAATTTGACTCAAGAAATGGCGATTAGCAGCCCAACACCACAAGTTTCGCAAATCAACGCAATCAATCAAAACACTGCAAGGTGTACGACTTGCGGTGATGGGCATGAAATGGAAGATTGCCCGCAAAATCCACAGTCTGTATATTTTGTAAAGAATAACCCCTTTTCAAACACTTACAACCCCGGGTGGAGAAACCACCCCAATTTTGCTTGAAAGATTCAACAACAAAATTTTCAATCTGTGGCGCAAAAAGAAGGGCCACCAGGATTCTTCCAACGCAACAACGATCAACAGAGCAACCAAGCAAGTAGCTCACAACAACCAACGCAATATTCTTCTCTAGAGAGCCTGTTGAATCAATATATAGAGAAAAACGAGACAGTGCTTCAAAGTCAGGCTACGTCATCTGCAACCTCGAATTGCAAATGGGCCAGATTGTGAGTGAGCTAAAAAGTAGACCGCAAGAGGCGCTGTCAAGTTCTACAAAACTTCCAAGCAACCCAGAGGGATCAGGTAAGAAGAAATGTCAGGTTGACATTGCTCAGTGGAAAGACTGTGGAAGGGGAAAAGAAAGAGCATAGTAGAATAACTTCCATCGCAACTGAGCCTAAGATTACGGTAACGCAAGAAGAAGAAAGAGAAAATTAAGCAGTGGAATCTGAGGTTGCGTTGACCTCAAAGTCCAATGAAACGGGAACCGTGAAAGTTCAGTTACCACCTTTCCCTCAGAGGCTAAGGAAGAAGAAAAACGAAGAGTTACAGTACCAACACTTCTTATCTATGTTAAAGCAATTACATGTTAACAATCCTTTCAGTGAAGTGATTGAGGAAATGCCTGCCTATGCCAAGTTTCTGAAGAACATGGTAACCAAGAAAAGAGGCACTGGAAAATTTGCCACGGTGGCATTAATGCAAAGTTCCAAATCCATTATTCCACCGAAGATGAGCGATCTTGGGAGCTTCACTACTCCTTGCTCCATAGAAGAACTCTATAGTGAGCAAGCCCTGTGTGACTTGAGTGCCAGCATAAATTTGATGTTGCTGTCAATTTTTAGACAATTAAATGTGGGGAAACTCGTGCCCACATCAGTTACTCTCCAATTGGCTGACAGGTCTCTGGTTCATCTAGAAGGAAAGGTGAAGGATGTGCTGATCATGATTGATAAATTTATTTTGCCAGCTGACTTCATCATCCTAGACTATGAGGTCGACAAAGATATGCCCTGGGGCGACCTTTCCTATCAACGGGTCGTGCTCAAATTGATGTGCACAAGGGAGAAATCACTTTAGGCATAAATAGACAGAAGCTCAAATTTAACATAATTCGTGCCATGAAATTTCCGGATGAGGAAGACCTGTAAGATTCTGATGATGACCTTAATTCGATTGAAGAAGAAAAGTCTGATGAAGAGTATGAAGAAGAGAATACCAGTGCATCCGTTATTTCCTGCAATGCGATCGGAACAAAAACAAACAAGGAAGAATAGATGATCGCAACGCAAGAACTAGAGCCGACGAAAGAAAGAAAAACGACGCAACCTTCCCTCGTGGAACTACTAACACTTGAATTAAAGACTCTACCAACCCATTTGAAGTACGCATTTCTGGGGCAGAATGAGAAGTTGTCAGTGATAATTTCCTCTGCGCTCAACGAAGATCAAGAGAATGCGTTGATGAGCATTCTCAAGAAACATGTGTGAGCAATTGGTTGGACGCTCGCTGACATTAGAGGTATTAGCCCCGTGTATTGCATGCACCACATTCATCTTGAGGACGACCATAAAGCAACTATTGAAAATCAACGCAGACTTAACCTTGCGATGAAGGAGGTCGTCAAGAAGGAGATTATCAAATGGCTGGATGCAGGCATTATCTATCCCATTGCAGATAGCACTGGGTCAGCCTCGTGCAATGTGTGCCAAAGAAGGGCGAAATGATGGTAGTCCCAAATGAGAACAATGAATTAATACCGCAAAGAACAATCAGTGGATGGTGCATATGTATAGACTACTGCAAATTGAATGCGGCCACAAAGAAAGATCACTTCCCTCTCCATTCATTGATCAAATGCTAAACAGACTAGTAGGGAATGATTTTTACTACTTCTTGGATGGGTATGCTGGATATAATCAAATCATGATAGCTCTTGAAGATCAAGACAAGACCACATTCACCTGCCCATATGGGACATTCACTTTTTTTCGCATGTCGTTTGGCCTCTGTAATGCGTCGAGCACGTTCCAGAGGTGCACGATGGCGATCTTTTCAGATTTTCTCGAGGACTCTGTGGAAATATTTATGGATGAACTCTCCGTTTATAGGAACACTTATGAAGTCTGTCTGGCCAATTTGGAGAAAATTCTAAAAAGATGTGAAGAGACGAATCTGGTGCTCAATTGGGAAAAGTGTCATTTCATGGTTAAGGAGGGTATAGTGTTGGGACATAAAGTCTCTCGAGAAGGGTTGGAGGTGGACAAAGCAAAGATTAAAGCAATTGAAAAACTCCCACCTCCAACCAACGTGAAGGCTATGCGAAGCTTCTTGGGGCATGCTGGATTCTACAAACGATTCTTCAAGGACTTTTCTAAAATTGCACGACCACTGAGTGCATTGTTAGAAGTGGATGGGAAATTTGAGTTTGACAACAACTGCCTCAACGCATTCAGAGTATTAAAAGATGCGTTGATTACCGTATCCGTACTAATTGCGCCGAATTGGACAATGCCATTTGAAATCATGTGCAACGGAGGCGGGTATGCGATGGGGGTTGCATTAGTGCAAAAGAAGAAAACTATTTTGTACCCCATCGCATATGCGAGTAAAACTCTAAACCCTGCTCAAATAAATTATACCACCACTGAAAAAGAACTCCTGGCTGTGATTTTTGCGTTGGAGAAATTCAGAGCATATCTGTTGGGAACAAAGGTGCTCATTCACACTGATCACTCGGTAATCAAATATTTATTGACAAAAAAATAGGCAAAGCCGAGAGTGATCAGATGGGTTCTCCTTCTTCAAGAATTCGATATTAAAATAATTGATCGAAAACGGACAGAGAATCAAGTTGTGGATCACTTGTCCAAATTGGAAAATCCTGAGGTTGACCACAATGAATCTAAGGTGAGTGTCGTGTTCCCGGATGAGCAGTTGCTCCACATAGAAGAATTACCCTGGTATGCGGACATCGTTAATTATTTGGTTTGTGAACAATTTCTTGAAGATTACACCTATCAACAATGGAAGAAGCTCAAGAATGAATGCAGAATCTATTATTGGGATGAGCCAAATCTGTATAAAAGAGGTACAGACCAAATCATTTGATTATGCATACCAAATGCTGCTCAACAACGCATATTGTCACAATGCCACGACTCACCATATGGTGGGCACTTCGAAGGACAATGCACTGCAGCCAAAGTTTTGCAAAAGGGATTCTTTTGGCCTTCATTATTCAAGGATGCGACTGACCACACAATGAAATGTGATCGCTGTCAACGCATAGGCAAAATTTCATGGAAGAACACAATGCCAATCAACACTATCTTGGAGCTGGAATTATTCGACGCATAGGGAATTGATTTCATGGGACCATTCCCCCCTTCGAATAGTAAACACTATATTTTATTAGCCTTCGATTATGTCTCCAAGTGGATCGAGGCAATAGCATGCGCTGCAAGTGATGCAGCGGTAGTCTCCCAGTTCCTGAAGAAAAATATTTTCACTCGTTTTTGGCACTCCCTGTGCCATCATAAGTGATGAAGGATCACACTTTTTCAATCACAATATCAAGAAGCTACTGCGCAAGTACAATATCCTCCATAAAGTGGCCACCGCATACCATCTGCAAACGAATGGTCAAGCTAAAGTGTCCAATCAAGAAATTAAATTGATACTTGAGAAGGTAGTAAAGCCTTCACGGAAAGACTGGGTAATAAAGCTTGACGATGCGTTATGGGCATACCGGACCGCATTTAAAACACCCATAGGTATGTCCCCCTATGCGCTAGTATTTGGTAAGGCGTGTCACTTACCTTTGAAGCTGGAATATAAGGCAATATGGGCGGTAAAGAAGCTGAATTTTGATTTGAAGAAGGCAGGGGAAGCGCGGAAAATGCAACTGATCGAGCTAGAAGAATGGAAGAACAACGCATATGAAAATGCGAATATTTATAAAGAGCGCACCAAGCGCTGGCATGATCCATGCATATGAGGTAAGAACCTCCAACTCAGGCAAAAAGTCTTGCTTTTCAATTCACGTCTGCAACTCTTCTCAGGAAAGCTAAAGTCATGTTGGTCCGGACCGTTCATAATTCGACAAGTACTTCCGCATAGCGTGATGGAATTATCAAATGACGATGGAACCAACATATTCAAAGTAAATGGGCAGCGAGTAAAGACATACCATGGAGAAGACTGGCATCACCAAGTCGACTGCGTGGAACTAAGAGACTTTGAATAAAGAAGGAAGTAGGTGGTCCCTGCGTTATCAAATGATTGCAACTTATCAGGGACGCAAGTTTTGGGAAACCTCAAGTGTTCAATTCTTTTCTCCACTACTCAGAATTTTCACTATCTTTTCAATTCTGATTTATCCTTATTTTATTATCACTATCGTTATTATACAAAAAAAAATTACGATAACGATTTTTAGTTTGTTTAAAATAATTTGACCCTCTCTTTGTTTTTGGCACAACGATCGAGGCGCTGGATTGCGGAGATGATACGTGAAGAAGCACTTATCCTATTCCATCACCGCAATCCAAAGAAGAGAGATCGCCGCAAAGATGGATGCGTAAATACAATGCAGGCGAAAGCGCAAAATTTGGGGGTGTACTCTTCTTTATCTTTATTTCCAATTTTGTGCTATCACATTGCATTTTAGTCTTCAAAGTTTTATCACCGCATCCTCTTTAATCACCGCAATCATTTGACATAGATGAATTTCGTGAGTCACCGCATTCCGTTTCTTTGCCAAGTATGATTTCAATGATGAAAAATATGCTTCTATTTCTTTCGTATATATTAGAGTCAACTTCATCTTAAGATAGTCACCTCATGAAATATTTCACGAAGTAAGGGGTTTGCCAGCTTTCTTTCAAACTTTCTTTACAACGTATTCTATGACCATCGCATGACTTATTTTAATCTTATGGCAATGAGGACATTGCCGCATTTTAAATTTGAGGGTGATGTATTTATTTTCGATCTTGCTATTTTTCAAA
>NC_052357.1:49784309-49860209 GCF_009727055.1 Benincasa hispida | reverse complement strand
GAAACAGTGTAAATGCCTGGCAGCAAGAAATTGCTACCAGGCTCTTTATTATACTTGCATTGTTATTTGTACTTCATCTTCGTATCTATTCAATGAAAGTCTTATTTCTATATCTGCTCACTCTCTTAATACGCATGAGTAGCTAAACTAGTTGAATGGGTTGAGAAGAACTAAACTAACATGACCTAGAAAATTCATTGCTTGCGATTGTCTTGTTTTATGCTGTGCAAATTACCCTTTAGAGTTACTCGAGAGAGAGTCTAAAGAAAGAACCTAATGTCTTCAGAGAGCTAGGTTAGAATCTGGACTCGAAAGGGCAAGATTAGGCTTGCATAAACAAGAGATAGGGACTTAGAGATAAGCTCTGTTTGTCAACTTGCATCGCATGCATCCAAAGAATGGGAATGATATTATGTGGTCGCATATTTGTGTGAATGTCATGTTGTCATCGCAGAAATAGAGATAGTGGTTTGTGTGTAAACCCTGTAGACTTATCGCATAATTATCGCATGCATTCTAACCTTAGAAGTCGTGGTATTCGCACTAAGAGGTGGTTTACTGTTGTATGCATGTTGCATGATCGCAAAGCATGAACGCATTCTAGGGAGTGTTAGCCGAAATCTTTCTCAGTTCGTTCACCGCATATTCATCGCATTTCCCATTTACCAACTCTTTTCAAACTCTGCCGCATTTGTTATTTATTTTTAATCAATGCAATCAACAACCAAACACTTTATTTATTTTCCCGGTTACTGCAAAGTTTTCATAAAAAAAATTATCAACGCAATCTATTTTCACTAGTCCCTGTGTTCGTCCCTGGACTTACCAGGAAACTCAGAGGAATTTACACTTGAATTCCGCTAGGGAAACTTGAGTGCACAACACAGTCCATCAACGCATATCATCCACCACTTAATAAAATAATGCATCATTCTTCAATCTTAAGAACTGCTCATCAGGAAATGAGGCATTCACCACTGATTGGATGTGATCCACTTCTGGATTTTCTAATCGCGATAAATGGTCAGCGACCTTGTTCTCTATTCCCTTTTGGTCGATTATTTCCATATCAAATTCTTGAAATAAGAGAACCCATCAGATTAATCTAGGCTTCGCATCTTTTTTTGTCATCAGGTATCTTATCGCAAAGTGGTCTGTGTGGACAATCACTTTTGACCCCAAAAAATAAGATCTGAATTTTTCAATCGCAAAATTCACCGCTAAAAGTTCCTTCTCGATGGTGGTGTAATTCACCTGCATGGAGTTTAGCATTCGGATAGCATATGCGATGGGGTGTAACATTATCTTCACTTTTTGTGCCAAAGCTGCCCTCATCGCGTATCTGCTGGCATCGCACATCAGTTCGAATGGCTTCGCCCAATTAGGTGCGATCAGAATTGGAGCTGTATTCAGAGTGTCCTTTAGTGTTTTGAATGCAGTGAGGCAGTGTGACTCGAAATCAAAGAGTCTATCAGCTTCCAACAACGCATTCAAAGGTCGAGCGATTTTGGAAAAGTCTTTTACAAACCTTCTGTAAAACCCCGCGTGTCCTAGGAAACTCCTCAAAGCTTTCACATTCACTGGAGGTGGAAGTTTTTCTATACCTTCAACCTTTGCTTTGTCCACTTCTAACCCATTCCTTGAAACCTTGTGCCCTAGCACAATTCCTTCCTTGACCATAAAATGCGACTTTTCCCAGTTCAACACCAGATTAGTTTCTTCACATCTTTTCAATATTCTCTCCAGGTTTTACAGATAAATTTCATATGTTTATCCATAGACTGAGAAGTCATCCATAAAGATTTCAACCAAGTCTTCAAGGTACTCGAAGAAGATCGCCATCATACACCTTTGAAATGTATTGGGTGCATTGCATAATCCAAAAGGCATGTGACGAAAGGCGAATGTTCCATATGGACATGTGAACGTGGTCTTTTCTTGATCCTCTAGTGCGATCATATTTTGGTTATAGCCTTCGTACCCATCAAGGAAGCAAAAATAATCATTCCCCGCTAATCTGTCGAGCATTTGATCAATGAAAGGTAAAGGAAATTATCTTTCTTTGTCACCACGTTTAGTTTCCTATAGTCTATATAAATCCGCCAACCTCCTCATGGGGATCAATTCGTTGTTTGCGTTAGGAACCACTGTCATCCCCCCTGTTTGGGAACACATTGCACGGGGCTGACCCACGTGCTATCTGCGATAGGGTACATAATGCCAGCATCTAACCATTTGATGATTTCTTTTTTGACAACCTCTTTCATCGCAAGGTTCAGTCTGTATTGAGGTTCTATTGAGCCCTTCTGATTTTCTTCAAGCAGGATTCGATGCATGCAATACGTTAGGCTAATACCTCTGATGTCTATGAGCGTCCATCCAATCGCACTAATATATTTCTTTAAAACACTGATCAGCGCAGTTTCTTTTTCTTTAGGTAACGCAGAGGATATGATGACTGGTAGGGTTTCATTCTGGCCTAGAAATACGTACTTCAAGTGGGTTGGTATAGTTTTTAGTTCTAGTGTAGGTGGTTGCTCTAAAGAGGGCTTCTGTGCTTTTCTTTCTTCATCCAAATTCAGCATTTTCATCATTCTTCAACATCTCTGTTATCGCATGGCAAGTCTCAATGGATGTTGTCGCATCCTTTCTTTCTTTGTTCTCTTCCTCGGACTCCCAATTTTCAACGCAAGTTTGTTCATCATCAGAATCTGATAAGCCTTCCTCATCTGGGAACTTCATTGCCTTGATAATATTGAACTTGAGCTTCTTTCTGTTGACGCTCATTATGATTTCTCCCTTATGCACATCTATTTGAGCACGGCTAATAGACAAGAATTGTCGTTCCAATATGATTGGAACATCTTTATCTGCCTCATAATCTAAGATAATGAAGTCTGCAGGTAGAATGAATCTGTCTATTGTTACCAAGACATCCTTTAATTTCCCTTTAGGGTGCACCAAGGATCTATCGACGAGTTGAAGAGTCACCATTGTAGGTGTTAGTTGTCCCACATTCAATCTTTTGAAAATTGAAAGGGGCATTAAGTTTATGTTTGCCCCAAGATCGCATAATGCTTGACCAATATAGATTCCTCCTATTGAATAGGGTATTGTAAAACTGCCTAGGTCGCGCATCTTTGGTGGAATTATAGTATTTTATTCTTGTGTCAATTCCACCATGGAAAATCTTCCCATGCTTCTCTTCTTCAAGACAATGTCCTTGTGCTTTGTTTCAATATTTCCAAGAAGCGTTGATATTGGCCTTCACTGTTATGTTTCTTTTTCAATCTTTGAGTAAATGGAGGTAGCTGCACTCCCAATGTTTCATGGTCTGGAGGCTTAGAGTTGATCGCATCTTCTGGTTCCCTAGTCTCGGACTCCTTTGATTCAGTCTGCGATAGAGGCTTCTTTGATTCAACCATAGATTGTTCCTTTGATTCGGTCTTGCGAGGCTTCTTTCTGACTTCTATCACCGCCTTTCCACTCCTTAGGGTGACTACTTGGTAATGTTCTTTCCCGTCATTCCCTGGATTGCGTGGAAGCTCGGTTGAGCTAGGAAATGTCCCTTGGGGTCTGTTCTTTAGCTCTCTCGCAATTTGTCCCAATTGAATTTCCAAATTGCGGATGTATGTAGCTTGGTTTTGAAGGACTGTTTCATTCTTTTCGATGTATTGCTTCAACAAGTTTTCCAAGGATGATGACGATGGTGGTTGAGAATTGATAGCTTGTTGTTGTGTTGGGATTGGTGTCCTAATTCTCCCGAAGTCTCATTATTTTGTAAAGATACACATTGTTTAATGAATAAAATAATTGTTATTTAATTCTGGCATTTACTCATATCCAATAAACAAAGCTCCTTGGTTATCTTATGTGAACTTAAGCATGTATATGTGATATACAAGTGGATCATGCCTTAAGTGATAACCTAAATAGGTCTATAATATAAGAATTAAAGTGGGATACCTGATCCTGTTTACACTACGGATACGGCCCGCTTTGTAGAAGTTTGCAAGTGTTGTAAACTACTACAGATGTTGATCCTAACCATTCATGTGGAGACATGTGAGCGGGGGTGTCCTATACAAAGAGTTTGTATAAGACCTAGACCACGAGATGACTAGACTCTGTATATAACGTCGTTGATACTAAAGACTTGCATCTCACCTAAACGACCATATGTGACACGACCTCAATCCTAAGTGTTTTGAGAACTCCTGCCTTTGAGGGTGGTCCTTTTGATT
Organism: Benincasa hispida; assembly: GCF_009727055.1. Lineage (NCBI taxonomy): Eukaryota > Viridiplantae > Streptophyta > Magnoliopsida > Cucurbitales > Cucurbitaceae > Benincasa > Benincasa hispida. The sequence continues at coordinate 49,855,965 of NC_052357.1, read as the reverse complement.
AGTATGGGTGAGAGTGGCCAGATTACCAACTCAACATGCCTACCTTTTTGAGGACTTGTCTGATCTGGGAGCTGGGAACTCAATCCCAAGATGGAATTCACTCCTTTCCTGAAGTAGGGATACGTAGAGAGATTGCTCCCTTAAGGGCTAATTCCGGGGCTTGAACATAGTGGCCACAACTTCTCTTTGAAAGAGAAGACTCAGTCATAGTAGGACTATGACTTATGTTCATTAGAGGGATCAGTGGTACTTAAGGAGACAGTTGTAACTACAGGGGCATAACGGTTATTGGCTCAACTGTACTTATGAGCGACCTGTGAAGAGTTGTTGCATTACTAATTGGTTAAGATGGACACATAATATATCTGTGGTAAGGAGAGTTCAGTCATCGATCTTTAGTGGAGTGTCCAGCAGTTAACGGATGGTGGATTCCGTGATTAAAGAGTTTAGTCAGTTATTCACGTACCGTTGGAGCTTCGAGCTACAGATCCATAAGGTCCCCTTAGTAGCTCAATGGATTCAGTTAAGGATCAGTTCTTAGTGTTGATTTGAAATGTTCAAATTGACAAGAGGTATTTTGATTATATATGATATAATCGATATGATGTATGAGATACATCTAGTGGAGGATTGATGTAAATGAGATTTACATTAAGTACCATGGAATAGAAAAAGAACTATGCTTTATATGTTTCATGAGAAGAAATATTAAAACTATAGGTTATAAATATAGTATGATAAGTTGGTTATCATTTATATTTATAATAATATTAATTATTGGATAATTAATTATTTTTATTTAATAACCAAGTGAGTGGGTGGTTATCGAAATCATGGTAACCGTGAGTTTAAAAGGAAAGTGTTTTTCCTATTTTGAAAAGATGATTTACAAACATTGAAGTGTTCATAAAAAGTTTTTTTCTCTCTCGCGCAAAAGAAACTCACGTAGTCATCAAGTAAATACGGATTTACTAAATGACGGTTGGGCGAGCTAAACGATCGTACAGTAGTGAGCTAAATGATCGTGTAGTATTTACTAAACGATCGCATAGTTTTGCTAGACGATCACTTACCCTAAGTAAATGATCGTGTAGAGTCTGTAGGCGATAGACCGAGCTAAAGGATGAGCTAAAAAATTGCATAGCTTTTGTTAGACGATCGCTTAGCTTTATCAAAACGATTAGGCATCGACCTATACGATAGATCTCCATCATCTCCCACTTACCCAATCATGTACACGATCAGTGTTTTCTCTTTTGTTAGCCTCATTCCAAATCCAAACAAAGCCCACCCTCTGGATTCTCACACTGAGAATATCAAGGTAGCCTTCTTGGTGGTGTCAGACTCAACTCGACACCGTCGAGGTTTTCATGCTGTGGAGGAGTTCGTGATCGAGGCGATCATTGAGGATGAGTGCGATGTTCGTAATGCGGTGTTGTGGTCGTGTAGATTGGGCGTTCGAAGTTGTTATTGTTCGAGCAGTCACGCAATGGAGCGTGGAGATGCATCTTCAAATGTGCGTAGAGTTTGCTCTCTGTTCATTTGAGTTTTTCATGCTGTAATTTCTGTATGAATTGTATACCGTTTGTTTAAAGTCGACTGTAAATGTTTTATTCATTCATGATTGTAATTTTGAATAATCTTTCTTCCGCTACTCATGGAGATCGCGAATTTGATTTCCTTCATGTTGTCCATTAGATCTATGGAAAAAACCCTAGCGGTCCCTCTCTCTGAGCCACAGGCTGACTACCTTGTTGTTGTTTGTTTTTCCAAGAACAATTAGGGTATTTTGCCACCCCAGGTTGTAAGTGTTTGAAAAAGAATTGTTTTTGAAAAAGTAAACTGATTAAAGATTTCGTGGGCATTCCTCAAAAGAATGTGATTCTTCACATATGACACAGTTGGAGCTTGTTTGCTCTATCGCATTGACTTGCCCATTTCGAGCTCCTAAATTGTCTATTGTGATGCCTTGCAACAAGTTTATCATCACATTCATCTGATTTTGTAATGATGCAATAGAACCAGTACTCGAATTACTTTTTCTAGGCTTCATTCTTTGATTGCTTTCTTGCCACTCTTCGTGGTTTTTTTAGATGCGATCAAGAATATTCTTTGCTTCATCATATGTTTTGTCTAAAAGACCTCTTGTTGCTGCTGCATTGGCAGCTGTCTTCGATTCAGAGTTGAGTCCATGATAGACCATTTGGAGGCAATCAGGTAATCCATTATGTGGGCAGTCGCGTACTAGTCTCTTGAATCTCGCCCATGCGTCACTGAGCAATTCATCTTCTTCTTATTCAAAATTGGTAATCAATTTCCTCCTTCTGGCATTTTATGTGGGAGGGAAATACTTCTTCATAAATTTCTCCACAACTTGTTCCCATGACGTTATCTCTCTTGGTTCAAGAGAATATGCCCATTTTCTTTCTCTATCGCGTAGTGGAAATGGAAATAACGTGAGTCGAACCTCTTTTGGGGAAATATTAGGGAACACAAAAGCGTTGCGAATTTCAATGAAGCTTCGTAGATGGCCGTTCGAATCTTCACCATGCTGTCCTTTGAACTATCCTATTGTTTGTATCATTTGTAACATTATTGGCTTCATCTTGAACCTTAATCCATCCAATGCTGGTCTCATGATTCCTGGGGAGAAATCATATAAATTTGGTGACGCATAGTCCCAGATGGGTCTATTGCGATCATTTGCCAGTAGGATGGGATTTCGTTCGCTACTCATTCTTTAGGTTGTTCAGCCATTCTACGAACTCTTCCTTGTCGTTTACGTCTGTTTCTCTGCCTTTTGCGAAAAGTCCTTTCAATCTCTAGGTCGTACTTGAGCTCAGGAGTATTTCCTTCGCTCATACGACGCCTGCTTCTTCCTTCACAGGTGGAATGGCAATACTCCAAAGGTCGAAAGCTGCAAAGATCAAAGAGGTTTTATTTAGCACAATCTATACCGTAATCCACAGCAACGGTGCCAAAAACTTGATGCGTTGATTTATTATGCGATGATCATGCAAGTATTCCTAACAAAGCCCAAGTATAAGCCTTCTTAGGGTCCTGGTAAGTCCAGGGTCGAACGCAAGGATTAGTAAATAGATGCGACAGACTCTTCGATCTTATTGCGATGGTGATTAAAAAGTGGATGGTGATTTAACTTTGATTTTCTAATGCGATGGAATTAAATGCACAACGATGAAAGGGTGGTGTTGTAACAAATATGCAATAAAAGGGTTAAGAAGAGGTTTTGCTAGCATTTCTTAAGATATTGTACAAGTCATGCAATCATGCTATACACAAATATTAAGCACTACATTTCTCAATGCATAATGACACATTTCTTATGTCTAGGATACATGCGATGTGTATGGAATGCAGAAGATAGAACTTATTTCTAAGTCTCTACTCTTGCTTATGCGATCTAATCTGACTCTCTCAAGCCTAGATTCTATCTTTAGATTACTATCTCAAGTACTCCGAATGATGAATGAAGCATACATAAGATAAGATGATCCCATAAAGTGCATAGCTTAAGTCATGCTAGCTAAGTACTTCTCAACCCAATCACAAATTTAGCTACTCATGTATGGTGTAAAGAGACTAAGCATAAATTGAAATGTAGTTTCTTCTTGCAAATAAAGTGTTTAAGTACAAAACAATAAATGGTGTAAGTGTTAAGCCAGGTAAGCAATGTCTTGCTTCCTCTGGCGTTTACACTACTTCTATCACTTCAATTCAGTGGGAGGTACTTGGGGCATGAGATGCTTCACTTAAACTTTTCATGTTTCTTCTAAATAGTCCACACCATGAGATCTACCCTCAGTCTCGCGGCACCTTTGGCGTGTCCCCCCAACGAATGGTGTTTGGGTAGGTCAACACCAAGGTGGATGGAGAGAGTGTTCAAAGTAAGTGGGAGCAGGAAGTACAATAACATATCCCTCGGTCTCCCTCGTTAGGTTGAATAAAGTTACTGCGCATCGCCTCAAGGCACCCTGGGAGTGTCCCCCTAAAGGATGGCAGTTTTGCGCGTTTCTTTATTTGATCTCTTGTAAGAGGATAAGGTAACTTAGTTTCTTGTCCTAATCAGCTTCTTCCCTACGGTGGGCTCATTAGGGCGGGACTCTAGCACCGAAAGCGAGGGGTTACACTTTCGCAGAATAGTTAAAGGTTAACGATTCTGGACCGAAAAATGGTGATTGTTAGGTTTAGTTCCAAGAGTTGGTTATGCCTAATGGTTGAGAATGTCTCATCCCAACGAAGGGGCAACTTGATCACACACCGACGACCGTTTTGTCCTGCTCAATGGTGGATCATTGCAAAATAGAGTCATAACTTGGGTACTTGAAACTGTTTTGCAAAACTGTATTGGTTTACAAGTGGTTTAAGCAAATTCTAATAAAGTTTGTCGTCATTTTCCACAACATTTTCAAAATGGCAATAGCACGTTATGCATTGCTAAGTGCCGAAAACTTACTGGCGATAGATTTCGCAACATGGAAACATAAAATCACGACGATTTTTCTTTTGAATTCTCAAATCATTCGAGGATCTCATGTTCGCTTCTCAACGGAGGCTTTTCCTCCTATTTCAGCTTCCGAATGTCGGCTCGAAATGGTCGGGAGGCATATGATCCGATGGGACAAAAGGGCGAATGAGAAGGCCGATCTAACTCTTGGCAAGTCTTTCTGAAGTCTTGGTCAAGAAACATGAGCCTATGGTCTCAGCGCGTGAGATCATAGAGTCCCTGTAGGGGATATTTGGACAACTGTCTGAACAGCTTATGCATGAGGCTTTTAAATAAAAATTCAACTCCAAAATGGAAGAAGGCACCTCTGTTCATGGCGAAACATGATGGTCCACTTTAATGTGACAGAGTTGAATGGGGTCTACCATCAATGAGGGCAGCCAGGTTAGCATAATCCTGCATTCTTTGCCGGATAGCTTCCTGCACTTTGTTAGCAATGTGATTCTTAACAAAGTGAAATATAACCTTACAACTCTCCTCAACGTGTTGCAGACGTACCAATCTTTACTGAAAAGTAAGGAGAGGCAGAAAGGTGAGGCAAATGTTGCTTCATCCTCCAGGACATTCCATAGAGGTTCGACCTCAGGAACGAAGTCTGCACCTTCTATTTCTTACTCTGCAAAGAGAACGAAGAAGAAGGGTGGTAAGGGAAAAGGGAAGGCACCTGCTAACCCACCGCCTGTCGCCCCAAGGAGGCATCCACGGGTTGCTAAAGGAAAGTGTTTCCACTGCAACCAAGATGGACATTGGAAGAGGAACTGTCCTCGGTATCTAAAAGAGAAGAAAGCAACCAAGGCTAAGGTCAAGGCCAATAAAGGTAAATGTGATTTACTTGTGCATAAAACTTGTTTAGTGGAGAATGATGATTCTGCTTAGATAATTGATTTGGGCATCACTAACCATGTTTGTTCTTCTTTTCAGGGGACTAGATCTTGCGACAACTGGAGGCTGGTGAGATGACAATGCGAGTAGGCACCGGGCACGCCGTCTCAGTTGTGGCAGTGGGAGGACTCCAATTAGCTTTACATAATAGGTTTCTTATTTTAACTGATGTATATATTGTTCCCGAACTAAAGAGGAACCTTATTTCTGTAAAGTGTTTATTGCAATGTAAATATACTATCTCTTTTAATGTGGATAAAGTGTTTATTCATAAATATGGTGTTTTTATTTGCACAGAAAATCTGGAATCGAATATATATGTGCTAAGGCCGTTAGCCATTAATACCCTCCATAATACTGAATTGTTCAGAACTGCCATAACTCAATCAAAACGTCGACGAATTTCTCCAATAGAAAATGCCCAACTTTGGCATCTACGTTTAGGGCACATCAATCTCAATAGGATTGAGAGATTGGTGTAGTACTTCTAAGTGAGTTGAAGAAAATTCTTTACCAGTGTGTGAATCTTTCCTCGAGGGTAATATGACTAAACAACCTTTTACTGGAAAAGGTTATAGAGCCAAGGAGCCTCTTGAGTTAGTACATTCTGACCTTTGTGGTCCTATGAATGTGCGAGCTCGAGGTGGCTATGAGTATTTTATCAGTTTTACTGATGAATACTCCAGGTACGGGTATGTTTATCCTATGCAATGGAAGTCTGAATCCTTTGAAAAGTTCAGAGTTCAAGGCTGAAGTTGAAAACGCAGTGGATAGACGGATTAAAACACTTCGATCAGATCGAGGTGGAAAGTTTTTGGATTCGGCATTCTAGGACTATTTGATAGAACATGGAATCATTTCCCAACTCTCAATGCTGGGTACATCTCAGCAGAATGTTGTAGCGGACAGGAGAAATAGGACATTGTTAGACATGGTTCGCTCGATGATGAGTTGTGCTTCCTTACCAAACTCATTTTGGGGTTTCACAGTGGAGATTGTGGTATACATACTCAAATCTATTCCCTCCAAGAGTGTTGCAAGAACACCTTTGGAGTTGTGGAACGGGCGTAAAGCTAGTTTACATCACTTCCGCATTTGGGGTTACCCTGCACATGTGCTTGAGGCTAATCCCAAGAAGTTGGAACCACGGTCGAGGTTATGCCTCTTTGTAGGCTACCCCAAAGGTACGAGGGGGTTATTTTTATGATCTGACGGAAAATAGGATGTTTGTTTCAACAAATGCTACTTTCTTGGAGGAGGATATCATAAGGGAGCACAGCCCACGAAGCACAGTCATATTGCGTGAGCTTTCTAATGAAACTACTGAAACTTCAACAAGAGTTGTTGAAGAGCCTGCTACATCAACAAGATTTATTCATGAGAGTTCATCCAGTAGGTCAGTTCCACCTCAAGAGTTGAGGGAACCTCAACGTAGTGGGAGGGTTGTGAACCCACCCGTTCGTTATCTAGGTTACACAGAAATTCTTGCTATGGTAGTAGATGGTGACGTTAAGGATCCGTTGTCTTATAAGAAGGCAATGGAGGATGTTGACCAGGATGAATGGGTCAAGGCCATGGATCTCGAGATGGAGTCGATGTACTACAACTCAGTATGGAATCTTGTAGATCAGCCTAATGGGGTTCACCCTATAGGTTGTAAATGGATCTACAAGCGCAAACAGGGTGCTGATGGGAAGGTAAAGACCTTCAAGGCTCGACTTGTGGCAAAGGGTTATCCCAGGTAGAGGAAGTCGACTATGAGGAGACTTTCTCGCCTATTGCCATGTTAAAGTCGATATGCATCCTCCTGTCCATTGCAACTTATTATAATTGTGAGATCTGGCAAATTGGCGTCAAGACGGCCTTTCTGAATGGCTATCTTGAGGAGACCATTTACATGGTGCAACCCGAGGGATTCATAGCCCAAGGTTAAGAGCAAAAGGTTTGCAAACTAAATCGGTCCATTTATGGACTGAAACAGGTGTCTCAATCTTGGAACATACGGTTTGATAAAAATGATCTTGTCAGTATCGGTATAAATGATCTTTCCCCCGTGTTTGGCTATAGCGGCAACCCCTGAATCTCGAGCCACTGCTCTCCTATTCCGACTTCCCCAGAGCCTCCGGTAGCACAACCGCGACAACGATGGGTTCTCTGCCCCTGCGGGGATGGAGTGTGATTAAGTCGTATGGCTTTGACCAAAACGTTGATGAACCTTGTGTCTATAACTAGATCATCAACGCTTCAATAGTCTTCTTAGTGTTGTATGTAGACGATGTCCTACTCATTAGGAATGATGTAGGTCTACTGACTGCAGCTAAGAACTGGCTAGCGACTCAATTCCAAATGAAATATTTGGGAAAGGCTCAGTTTGTTCTAGGTATACAGATCTTTTGGGATCGTAAGACTAAAGTGCTTAAAACTGTCTCAGGCATCGTACATTGATAAGATGTTGCTCAAGTACTCGATGCAGGACTCCAAGAGGAGCCAACTGCCGTTCAGGCATGGAGTCACTTTGTCTAAGGACATGTGTCCTAAGATGCCTCAAGAGGTGAGGAGATGAGATGGATCCCATATACGTTCTGCCATTGGCAAGTTTGATGTACGCGATGCTCTGTACTCGTTCAGACATCTACTACACTATGAGCATAGTCAGTAGGTAATTAGTATAACCCAGGCTAGAGTCACTAGACCGCAGTGAAGAAAATCCTCAAGTATCTTTAGAGAACGAGAGATTACATGCTCGTGTATGGTTCGAGGGATTTGATCCTTTAACAGGATACACGGATTCTAACTTTCAGACTGATAAGGACTCTTGCAAGTCCACAATCAGGGTCAATCTTTACTCTTAACGGAGAAGCTGTAGTGTGGCGAAGCACTAAGCAGGGGTGCATCGCCGACTCCACTATGAAGGCAGAGTACGTGGTGGCTTGCGAAGCTGCTAAGAAGGTCGTCTGGATCAGGAAGTTCTTGACAGAACTGGAAGTTGTTCCAGATATGTCTAGGTCATTACCCTCTATTGTGATAATAGTGAGGCAATGGCGAACTCCAAAAAGTCGAGGAGTCACAGGTGCGACAAACATATAAGGCGAAGTATCATCTGATCCGCGAGATAGTGCATCGAGGGGAAGTATCCGAAGGCTCTCACGGCTACATTGTTTGAGGGTCACCTACAGAGCATGGGTCTACAGGATCGCCCGCAGTTGGACAAGGCAAGTGGGAGATTTTCTTGTATTGGGCTTTTATGCCCTAGTTTATTGTTTTGTACTATTTTATTGTACACCCCACTTCACTTTAGGACAAGTGGGAGATTGTTGGGGTTGATGCTCTAAAGTCTCGTGTCCTGTAGTTTGTAAACAATTTGTACAAACGCTTGTAATATTACTATATGATATTTACTTCACATCTTGTATTTTACTCAGTTACTTGTTTTATTTGCTTTACCACAAACCAATAAACATAAAATCTCTGGTTATCTGTATGTGACTCAAGCATGTATGTCGTGACATACAAGTGGATCATGTCTTGAGTGATAGCCAAAATGGTTTGTAGTATATGGATATAGGAGGGAAACCTTATCCTATTAACGCTACGGATGCAGCCCGCTTTGTGGAATGGTCACAAGTGTTGTGACTTGTCACAGATGGTTTGATCCTAATCATTCGTGTCGGGGACATACGAGTGGGGGTGTCCTATATAAAGAGTTTGTATAAGACCTAACCACAAAGTGTTAATGTCTCGTTATATAACACCGTTCATGATAGAGACTTCACTTCACTAGGATGGCAATAGGTAACATGACCTCAATCCTAAGTGAGTTGGGAACTCCTGCCATTGAGGGCGGTCCTTTGATTTGTATGGGTGTGAATGGCAAGGTTGCCGACTCAAACCTACCATTTTGGAGATTCGTCTAATTTGGGAGCTGGGAACTCAGCTACGCAAGATGGAATTCACTCCTTCCCCGAAGAAAGGGCAAATAGATAGATAGCTCCCTTAAGGGCTGATTCCAGGGCTTGAACGATGTGGCGTCACACACCTTCTCTTGGCCCGAGAGGTGTTCACACATAGTTGGACTATGTTGTATTGTTCATTAGAGGAATCAGTGGTACTTAAGGAATGAAATGTAACTACAGGGGCAAAACGATAAATTGGCCCAGATATACTTACGAGCATCTGTGAAGGGTCATCGTACTCATTATTGGTTATATCCGATGGACACAAAAATATATTTGAGGTAAGAAGAGTTCAGCTGTTGGTCTTTAGTAGAATGCCTAGCAGTTAACGGATGGTGGATCTCGTGGCTAAAGAGTTTAGTCAGCTATTCACGTACCATTGGAGCTTCGAGCCACAGGTCCATAAGGCCCCCTAGGTAGCTTGGATAAAGTTGAGAACCAGTGTTTGGGTTAATTTGAAATGTTCAAATTAACAAGAGAAAGTTCGATTATATATGATATAATTGGACTGGTTAATTATATATGATATAATTGGTTAAATGTATGAGATACATTATTTTGGAGGAAATTAGATATAAATATGATTTATACCAAGTAGAGGAGAAAATACTATAGTAGATATGTATATCAAACTATAGGATAAAAATATAATATGATTATATTTATTAATTAATTAGTTGATTAATAATATGATAATTAATCCAAATTTTACGTTTAGACGTGGGTTAGTGGGAATGAGTCGGTTATTGTAACCGATGAAATAAAAATGAAATGGTTTCATTTTTTGAATCAATCATTCGTCAATCGTCCAAAAGAATTCATGAGAGCACATTGGTAGTATTGTAAATGATCACTTAAAGAATCAAGAGCCTAAACGGTCGTCTACCTCATGCCTAAACAATCGTACACTGTCGCCTGCACGATTTCATAGCTTCTCTAAATGATCGAATAGTGTGTCGATTTGCTAAATGATCGTATACCTTTTCCTAAACAATCATTTAGTAAAACCTACACGATCGTACAGATTCTCCTAAACGATAAGCATTCTACTATGCGATAGCGTCTTTTTCCCTCCCAATTAGTTATCACCTACACGATTCGTGTTTCCTTCTTCCTCTACCAAATTCACCAAAGACCATGCTTTGGGTTCTCACTCCGAGAATACCCAGGGCTCTTTTCTAGTGGTGTCGTCCCCACAGTATTCGTGTTCGTAGTTGTTCGTGCTGCTGCAGTTGACACATCCGTTGGGCGTTGGCAGATCGCGTGGAGGTTTTTCGCTGCTTTGAGTGCTGAAGTTTGAAGAATGTCTTCAACTGGTATGGCACTCTTTCCCTTGTTATTTTGTTGTTCATAGCATGCTGATAATTAGTGTTTGTTTGCATAACTATATGTTTTTTAATGTATAATGAGTATTTCGGTCACTGTGAGATTGGAGCGATCCAAACACGCTCATAGAACTCTTCAGTAAGAGATCCTTCACTTCCCACTACGTTGAGGCATCCACAACTCTTGGGATGGACATGACGGGACAACAACAGTTGTTGATGAACCAGCTTGATCAACAACTTTTGTTGATGTTACTGTAGTATCTTTAGTCAGTTCTTGCAATATTAGTTTACTGCGAGGTAGATGATTTTTAATATGATCCTCTTCCAAGAACATAGTATTGGTCAATATAAATACTTTATCTTCTTGGGGATCATAAAACAATCCTCTTTTTGTTTCTTTGGGGTATTCTACAAATAGGCATAATTTCGAACGTGTTTCCAATTTCTTAAGATTCTGTACCAACACATGTGCTAGACAATTCTAGATACGAAAATGACATCAACTCGTTTTGCGTCGTTTCCATAATTTATATGGTGTTTCTGAAACACTTTTTGATAGAACAACGTTCAGAATAAATACTGCAATCTGTACTAGATACCCCAAAAGGATTGAGGTAACTAAGCATAACTCATCATAGACCGAACCAAGTTCAACAAGGTTCGATTTCTCCTTTCTGTAACACCATTTTATTGTGATGTTCCAGGTGTTGTGAATTAGGATTGAATTCCATGATCTCTTAGATAGTTATGGAATTGTAAATCCATATACTCACCACCTTGATTAGATCGAAGTGTTTTAATTTTTTTGCTTAATAGATTTTCAGTCTCAGCCTTAAATTTTTTGAACTTTTCAAGAGTTTCAGACTTATGATTGATTAAGTAAATGTAGCCATATCTAGAGTAATCATCAATAAAACTGATGAAGTATTAATAACCTCATCGGGCTTTAACATTCATCATACCACATAGGTCAGAATGTGTAAGTTCCAGAGGCTCTTTGGCACAAAGACCTTTGTCAAAAAATATCTTTTAGTCATTTTTCCCTCAATACATGATTCACGGGAGGTAAAGAACTATCTTCTAACTGATTTAGATGAACGTTTTTTACCAATCTCTCAATCCTGTTGAGATTAATATGACCAAGTCTGAGGTACCAAAGATAGGCGTTATGAGAAATTTTCCACTTTTTATTATGAGTCTCAGCCGTTTTAAACATCTTTATATTTAAAATGGCTCTCGCTTCTGTTGGTTTTAATATGTACAAGTTATTTTCAAGTCTTGCAGAACAAATATGAACACCTCTTGAATAATTAAACACTTCATTACATTCAACAGATACATTGTACATATTTTCTAGCAAACAGGAAATGGACATCAGGTTTCTTTTCATCTTAGGTACATAGAATACATTTTTAAGTAAGATAAAAGAATCTCCAAAAAAAACGACTTTACATCTTCCACTGCTTCAACTGAAATGACTTCATCCATTCCCACCTTGAAAGTCATCTTTTGTTTAGAAAGTCTTCTCCAAGAACTAGTTTCATGTAGAAAAGTGCAAACATGATTAACGGCGCCTGAATCCAATATCCAATTAAGGTGAGAATTCTCCACTAGACATGTTTCAACAACTAGTAAATCAGATTTACTTTGTTTTCCCTTTTCTGCTTTCTTCTCAGCCAAATACTTTGGGCAGTTTCGTTTCCAGTGCCCAACTTCTCTAAAATGAAAACATTTTCTTTTGGGAGTTTTGTTTTTGTTTTACTTTGCAGTAGCTTTCTTTTTCCCTTTTTCTTTCTTCTTCATTTGTACGGTTTTGTTTTAGAAGAAGAAGAACCAGACTTCTTATCATCAGTGGGTTTCGTTCTTAAATTAGACCCCTTATAAAACTTCTTTGGTTTCAAAATAACATTTATTTCTTTTTTCTTCAGTTTCATCATTGATTGATAAGCTTGTAACTCATTCAACAGCGTCGTCAAATAAGTGATTTTGTTCATAACAGTGTTTTTTCTGAACAGCAGATAACTCTCTAGGAGAGATTCCAGTATCATACTTACTTAACTCGTCTCATCTATCATCGCCCTGTGAGCCTCCGCAACATTAAAATGAACCATCATATTGAGAACATGTTCTTTTACGTTGGTTCCATCTTCCATGCGCGTAACATAGACATACTTAATGGCTTCATGTCTAACAGAAGATCACGATTGCCCAAACATTTCGTGTAATGATGCCATTATCTCACAATGGTGGGCATGACCTCATGCTTCTTATTGAGTACATCAGATATACTTGCTAAGATATAGGCCCGAGCTTTCTCATTTGCCCTTACCACAAACCTAAGATATACTCGCTAAGATATAGGACATTCCTCCGTCAACACAAACCTCAGATCGTCTACAACTAATATCGTATTGATGTTTGACTTCCAGTTCGAATATCCCTCTCCATTAAATTTATCAGAAGCTAGCAATTGTATGATTGAGTTCGACATTGCTGAAACATTTTAAACAAACTCTATTAAATATGCATCTAAGTCAATTTTTAGCAAAAATAATAAAGTACCCAATAAATCTTTATTTATTTGCAACATTATTTTAGTGATTTAGAACAATTGCTACCGAGGGGCAGTCAAGAATTCCTTCACAGAAGCAAGACAGTTCTTGACCAAATACTATCTCCCGAATAACTCATATTCCGATATTTCTTTTGGGTATCATTTTTGGTCAAGATCTTTACTAACAATTAGTAATTCTTGTAAGTGTGATCCACCATTTTTCAGATCTTTTAGAACGGTATGAATATACCTCCAAAATAGAAGACAATACCCAAGATGAAATTATAAGACCCTATTCATTTTACTGAAGCTTGGGTTGTTCCGAATCCTATGTTACAACCCTCTGAGGGGATCGCCGTGGTTAACGACTAGCTAATGTCACCTAAAAACGACAGCAAGCACAACATAGGAATCTCACGGTTCAAACTAATGAAGGAGACCATAGGATAATGTTGACACATTTCCTTCACCCACTTACTATGAACTGCCTCCCTCATTCACCTTGTTATTGACCCACGCAAACACTTTCCAAATGAAGCAGTCGCGCTAAAAGCGACACGAAGCCCAGCATGGATCTTACGGTGTGAACTCTTGACGACATAAGAGCTAAAAACTATATATTGAATATATTGTTAATCTCCCACTAAAGTGTTCTAAATGTTTGGGTATTTTACTTAGGTATAACGGCTAATTTTATACAACCTAAGTCTAAGTGGTTAATTCAAGTATAACGCTTATAATTGGATTTAACCTACAATGTCTAGGTGATAAACCATTTTATTACCTCACATCGCCCATGCAAGCTCATAAAATCAGTTAACAACGCTCAATCTTTTGGTCACAATCCCCAGGTAGGAGGTGTTCCGTAAACCATCAACCTAAGTACCCCCAGCCTTGGACAGGTTTATGAACCGATATGAGTTTGTAACCGAATGTTACTAGGTAACAATCTATTTTAATGATTAAAACTAGTTGTTAACCTAAGTGAGCATGCAGCTGTTCTTTGTTATGGATTTTAACGTCTAACCTAATTTTATAACAACTTACAAAATTTTAGACATGCTAAACATCCACAACATTCATCAAAGGCATTCAGTATCTAACCATTATATTAAATATAACCCTAACATTCATACTATATATTATAACATTTATAACATACTTTCAATGCATGTCACATGCTTCCTACGGTGGGGTTTTAAATCTACATGGTATACTGTATTCACATACATGAATTATTTAATTATTACATACATCACATGCATAAACAATTAAATACTAACTGATACGGTTTTAGTTTTGGCATAAACAAGCAAACAGATGCCTAACTATTACAAATAGCTTCAAAACTTTCTTTGAACCGCTCGAACCGCTCCAAATCGTACCCAGGCATCTTGAACCAGACTGGATAAGTCTGAACTGGACCAACAAAGTCTGAACCGGACCAGCCAAAAACCCTTTGAGGCTTAATTGGATTGGACCTCAAGAAAACCGATCAACCGACTACTCTCAGTCTAACCTCAAAATCTCGCTAAGGCTGTTCGTGTAACACTAAATGCTATCGTCTAACACCATCGCCTTGTGTTGAACAAAGCTACACGATTGCTTAGTGTCTTTTGTCTATCGCATAGTGCAATTATTTAGCTCACGGGTAGAATTATACGATCGCTTAACACCATCGCATAGCGCTTCATGTCATCGTCCACCGTAGCTACACGATCACTTAGCTCCATCACATAGAACGTCATTGTGTCGTTGAGTGCCACAGCTACACGATCGCTTATGTCCATTGTATATAACTTCATCGCATCATTTAGCTCACGATGCAGCTACACGATCATGTAATGCCATCGTATAGCACTTTCAACGCATCGTTTAGTTCCCACGCAAAGCTATACGATCGCATAGTGCTATCATATAGCATTTCAACACATCGTTTAGCTCCTAAAGGTACACGATCGTCTAGCGTCCAACATCAAAATGACCAATGCCCATAGCTATATGATCGTCTAGCTTTTCTTCACATCATGTAACACCTAGAACTAGATGATCGTTTAGCTCCTGAACCTCAACAACGATTTTGAGCAGAAGCTGAAAAACTGGAAACAGCAGATCGGCCATCTTCACTTGTTTCTTTAGTTACATCTTAATTTCAACTCTAATAACTCCAAATAAATTACAGACTCTTGATAACACATATCAGCTTATGAAACAAGAACCAATTCCAAATTTAATTGAGAAATTAAAGAGAAATAAAATGCCAAATCTCAAAAAACTATATCAGTGCATCAATTTCATATATCTCATGAAAAACACCCCCACACTAAAATTAAACCGAATTGAATACTTATATGATGCTCTGATATCAATTTTTGAGTGTATTAACATACAGCAGAAGTAACAAGGATCAATAAGGATTCAAATTCACTAATTTTGGCAAAAACTAAAGCATGTGCATCTAATAAAAGAGGGTTTGTAGTCATACCTTTGTAGAACTCTTCAAGATCTTGATGAACAGCAGTTGTCTCCTCGAAAGATCAACGTGAATCACCTCAAGATCTTCCCCACTATCCTCTTGGAGCTTTAGAACGAGTTTTGTGACTCAAGAACAGCTTGAAGCAACGGAAAATCAGAGAAAAGCTCACTACACCAGCTTCCTTGAAGAACTCTTCTTCAACACGAAATTTTCTCTAAAATTTCTATTGAATGCATGCCTCAAATTCACTTCAATCATCTTTATTTATTGCAGGTAAACATGCAAAGAAGAATGCGACATGAGTTGCAACTCATGCTTGGAGTAAACGAAGAGAAAGGTAATGGTGTTTGTGTGAGCATGTAGAAGATGGGTAATGGAAAAACTTGATTTTCCATTTTGTGCATGATTTTCAACTTTTCAATTTTCTATAATCAAAACCGATTTCAAAATTCAATTTTGATTTAAAACAAAAACATTATTAATTTTCTAAAATTAATTTCATAAATTAATTTTTAAATAATACTTAATTAATTTAATATCAAATATTAAATTAATTTTTGCAAAAATCCATCTTTATATATTTAAATCATATTTAAATATAAATTCTCCTATTCCGCTTAATTCTAATTTGAACGTTTCAAATTAACTTATCAAGCTACTCTAAAGCTTATCTATTTACGAGCTAGTAGGGGGACCTTGTAGACCTACAGATCATGAACTCAAACGATCCGAGATTAATCGACTAAACTCATTAGACCGATCTAACCCCCATTCGTTAACTAATGAGTCACTCCACTATAGCCCATAATTGAACTCCCCTCACTGTAGATATATTATGTTCACTTTACATAACCATAATCAGTAAGTCGATCCTTCACAGGTTGTTTGTAATCACAGTTAGGTCAAGATAACCGTTTTACCCTAGTGAATACATCTTGTTCCTTAAGTTCCCACTGTCCCCCTAATGAACAATTTTGATTCATAACACCTATGAATCAAGTTCTTGCTCTATCATGAGAAGGTGGGGTCCCGATTGTTCAAGACCTAGAATCAATATTTAAGAGAACAACCTATTTGTTAACCCTAATTCGGGTAAGAGTGAATTCCATCTTGCAGGGCTATGTCCCTAGCTATTCATCCAGTCTTATCCTCAAAATGGGAGGCTTATTGAGCAATGTTGTTGGACTACTCTCACCGTTTGCAGATCAAAGGATAATTTCGAACAAACAGGAGTTCATAGCTACCTCAAAATTAAGATCGAGTTAACCTAGGTTATTTAATAAATGAAATAGTCAGTTTTAATAGTAAACGATCGTTATAAAGAAAATTGACTATTTTCGTGGTCCAATCTATATGCAAATTCATTACATAGGATGCCCCCACTCACATGTCTCAAAATGAATGATCTGTGGATCACATCATTTGTAGTACTTTACAGCTTCTTGTAACAACTACAAAGTGGGCCGCATCCAATAGTGTTACCAAGATGAGATACCCAATTTCATGCATATACTTATTAGACCATTTAGGCTATATACTGTTAATTTGATCCTGTTTATGTCACTACTTAAAGTTACAATATTCAAACTATAGCCATAAATATGTTTATTGGATTTTCATAATAGAATGCAAAATCAACAACTTATTATTATTGATAAATAGAATGATTAACATAAACTGTGAGTTCTAGGATATTCGTAACACATACCACTTTGTTTTAAACATTCTCTTTGTTGAGTTAAAGATAAAATTAGTAAATTAAACTGGCCACTTAATTTAACGATCTAACAGAGCTCTAATGCTGTAAAAGTTAGGGTGTAAGTGGATGTCACAAAGGAATATGGGACTTAGAGCCTAGAAATATAACTGCCACATCACCTTAGAAATAAAGGGCACTATAGGATAAATAAAATGAACTTGAATTAATCTAAGATCCAACTAACTATGGAAACATCGGGCATTAACTACTTAGACCTTCTAAAGAAACTTGACACAAGACCGAGTAGGCGTAGTTTTCTGTTCATGTGAAATTCACTATTAAGGTATGATGTGGCCGCATCACTTAAGACATAGCACCCAAAGGATTGAAACATTGTTTGCCCCTGTTCGATTATCATTGTTTATTGTTTTTAAAACTTTATCTCATTCATCACAATACAAACTCTTCCGTGGCTACCTTGGTTTCATTGATTCATAGTTATAACTAAATTAAAAGTCAACCTAGTCCTGTGGGATTTGACACTTGTAATACTCCAAGTTTATTACTTCATTGATAGTGTATAACATTTTATTACTCATACATCTAGTCGATCAGCACCAATTACACTAAGATATGGTATTTCAGGACCAAGAAGTACTTCACTATCATCTCAATGTTGAAATATGTCTTTCTTTACATCTAGTGAGCGAACTTCCATCAAAATGTTCAATGGATGTGTTTTGTCCAATAAAACCTTTTTAAAATTTTCCTTATATAAGTTGATTGGTGACAAATATCCATCTGCTAAATACTTAATATACAAACGAAGGCAAATTTTTTTGTTTTTTTAGATATTTCATCTCAAATTATTACTTAAGATATTCTATTTTCTTTAAAATCTCTTCAGGAGTTCCAATTATATTTAAGTCATCAACATATACAGTTATAATAGCAAATCCTGACTATGATTTCTTTATAAAAACACACGGACATATTTTCTATAAATGCATCTAGTAATTTATTTTCTATATGTTGCAAATGAATTATTTTTTTAACTTCAAGTTCACATTGATCTGTTCGAGAACTATTTCATGTAACTTCTTTTTTCTACTTCTTAATTTTTTCCCCCAAATGTTAGAAAATTTATCTCATCAAAATGACAATCAGCAAATCGTGTAGTAAATACATCATCTGTCAGTGATTCAAGATTTTAATAATTGATGGAGAATAAAATCCAACAAATATTCCTAACCTCCTTTGAAGACCTATCTTAGTATGTTATGGTGGAGCAATTAGAACATATATTGCACATCTAAAAATTCTTAGATGGTTCATGAACATAAGCTAATTGTTATGGTGAGTACTTATGATAAGCTACTGGTCTAATGTGTACAAGTAACGCAACATGCAAATAACATGACCTCAAACAAATTTAGGAAGCTTAGCTCTCATAAGCAATGGTCTAGCAATTAATTGCATACATTTTATAAATGATTTTACCTAAACTATTCTGTGTATGAACATGAGTTATAGGATATTCAACTTATCTCAATTGACATACAATAATTATCAAATGCTTGGAATGTAAATTCACGGCCAACATTATGAAGACAAGTGGTTTTAATTGTATAATTAGAAAATTGTACTCTTAACTTAATTATTTGAGCAAGTAATCTTGCAAACGCAATGTTTCAACTTGATAATAAGCACACATGTGACTACATACTAGATGCATCTATTAATACCATAAAATATCTAAATAGTCCACATAGTGGATTAGTTGGTCTACATATATCACCATGAATTCATGCTAAAAATACATATGATTCATTCCCCATTTTAGATGGTGATAGTGTAATTATTAGTTTACCTTGAAAGCAAGTATCACATAATAATTCATTAGAATCTTTTAGCTCTTCAATGGATGTCCATGTGAATTCTCTATACTTCTTCTTATCACTATAGATTCTGGATGACCCAAGCAGTCATGCCAAATATAAATATATACGGATTTATGAACTTCAGGTTCATTGTTGCATATGTTTCAATTTCTCATATATGAGTATAATATAATCTAGAAGATAAAGTAGGCAGCTTTTACAGTATACGTTTTTCATGTGAGCCAATAGATATGATATAAAGATACTTCATATTATTCTTACTATCAGTCTCAATATGATAACCGTCACAACGTATATTTTTAAAACTCAGTAGATTTCTCTTCAATTGACTCAACAATGCATTATCAATTGTAAATCTTGTTCTCTAAGTAAAATAATATTTGCTTTTCCAAAACTCTCAATTAAATTTACAAAACCTGATATTGTATTGAATTTTGCTTCCAACATTGTCACTTTGGCAAAATATTTTCTACTTATAAGTATTGTGTTCATAATTCAATAGTTTGCTAGACGTAAATCTTCATTGTCATTTTCTGGTCACTCAACTTATGAAATTTTTTTGTGCTACTTCAATAAAGAAAATAATTACAATAAGAGAAATAAAACATGAAATACAAAAGTTCATCCTTAGCTAAAAAAATATGAAAGATAAACTCTAGAAAAATTACTCCTATATATTATTAAAATCAAAAGAAACACTTATTATTCCATCAATTATACTGATTTTCTCTTCAGAAGATTCAATAAAGTCTACCACATCCAAATTTTTCATATTGGATGGGCCAAGTATATCATTATCCTAATTAACAAAATTTGCTTCCACATTTTTTTCTTTTTCCTTCAAGGAAGCTTGATAAAAATCAACTAAGTATTTTGATGTCCGACACATACGTGCCCATTCCCCCAATCATACCGCATCGGAAGCATTTATATTCAATATTTCTTGAACTCTTATCTTAGCTTGTGGAGCTTTTCCTTTATAATCATCATTTCATGTAATTATTTTGAAATTTGGATGATTATAATGACCACCACAAAAATAATAATTATTTATTCCTCTATCATGGTCACGACCTTGACCACCACCACAACTGCGACCATGATTGTTAAAATTCATAGCATTCATTCCAAGGAATGATGTTTCTCCAGTTGACTATGATTCATGATTTTTCATTAATAACTAATTATTTTGTTAAACCATGAAAAGACATGAAATGAGTTCATAATACTTTTAAAAATATTTCTCTCGATATTGTTACTGCATAAGCATATTTGTAACGACCCGAACTTTCTAAGACTTATACAAGGTCGTTACTTCGTACATGCATAAACCTCAAAACAACTCTCACAAATTTTAACTAAATCAAACGAATTTATTTACATAAATACTTTTGTAATATCCAAATAACTGAAAATCTTTCAAAATAAATTTCATGATGTCTGATAAATAAAAATTTCAACCATGAAACTTTAAATTCTCACATCAAGACTAGAATTTTAAAACACTAAAATATGAAAATGTGAGCGGAAGCATTTCTTTGGTCCCAATGGCACGGTCACAGATTCCTTCTGTCACTCATCAGTACGTCCTTGCTCTTACCTGAAAAAACATAACGTAAGAAAGGATGAGTATTTTAAATAACCCTACCACTGGGTTAGGCTAAGCATTTATGTTCAATAAATGCTACAAGAACTGAAACTCTGTACGAGTAGGATCAGAAGATTTATACTAACTGGCTCACTCTTTTACCTTTCCCTTAGACGTGCGTCACTTTCACACACATCAAGTCCGATGTATATCTCTTTCATATACATTGAACCCTCTAGGAATGCCTCACTTTCATACACCCCAGGTCTTCTCTATGAATGCAGGGATGTGCACCTCTTTCGTATACATGGTTATGTATACACCTCTTTCGTATACACATAACCTATTGAGCGTGCACCTCTTTCGTACACCTCAGCCCCCCTCTAGGTATGCATCACTTTCATACATACAAGCCCTACTACGTCTCTTTCATGCACTAGTGTCCCTAGACATGCACCACTTTCATGCACTCAAATAAATCAAATGTTGGAAAGGAAAAGAGATCACATCCAAGATCATATTACATGTAACATTTACCTGTTCATGAGTCTTATAAAATCTTGTAAATAATATCATGTGAATCGGTCTAAACAAGTATGTGTAATCTCGTAAAAATGAACCGACCCTAGTACATCTCTTTCATCTACTAGACTCCTTAAAACATTCACGTAATGGATCATTCATAATTTCATGGTAAATCGCATGGCATACATTCATAGATCCAAAAACAAATCTCAAGAAAACATGTACATCAACATATATCTAATTTCCATCTAGCGCTATGGAATTTCAGAGGTAGTATCACTTATCTCATAATTTAGGCCCAAGCTCAATCGTTATACTAATATACCTCGTAAAAATTCTAAATCATGCTCATACATATAACATGCTTCAAACATATTATCACATGCTCATATATTCTTTCTAAACAATTCATTCAATCTCAAAACCAACAAAATTATCCTTAATCTTATCGCCCGACACAAAGGCAGTTCTAGTAGTAAGATTACTTACCGCGAGTTCAAATTCCTAGACTAGCTCAAGCAATCAAATACTAGCAGCACTCAACTTAACGTTCCCAAACTGTGTCGAAAATGGCAACAAAATCGACCCGCTAAATAGTAAATAAATTTCACACCAACTTCAATCTTGAAGCCAAGATCCAACAAGAACAGTGATGAAGGAAAGAAAATCTGCGCGGTAGATCAGTGGCGGCGGATGAGTGACGCACTCAGATCTGGCAGAGGGCGCGGCGGCTCGCTAGAGGCGAGCGGCAGTGCGGTTGCTGGCCAAAGGGACAAATGGCGGGGAGGAAAAAAATCTCAGAGGGTAGGGGCACTTCGTGAAGACAAAAGAGAGAGAGAGAGAATTTGGAGCGTGTGCTGCGTGTGAGGGAGAGAGAGAGGGAAGAGATAAATTCATGTGAATTTAATACTCCAATTTTAAAATCACATGACACAAATTTAAGTGAATTTAATTCAAAATTACGAATACATAGGATGTTACATTCTTCCCATCTATAACAATCCAACAATTAGCTTGCATAATTTTGAATTTAATTTTGACAATAACTCTAAATTCATCTATAACTATCCATCTCTTAATGTCAATTAAAAATTAACTATTTCCCTTCCAAATTGAATTTAATTTTGACCATAACTCCAAATTAAATTCATATAATTTCAATTAATTCCAAAATAATTAAATTGAAATTAATGTAACAAATTAATTAAATTTCAAACTTCGCATTCATTTATCAAACTTCCCTCAAATAAATTTCAACATTCTCAAATTCAGTTTCAGCATTTTATTAACAAAATAACACCAAAACAATTTTAAATTGAATTATCTTAACCCAAAATTTAATTTTTGCCTCAATACTCGAAATAACACCCAAATAATTTAAGGTACTTAAGTTAAAATACCAAAAAAAAATTGGGTTGTTACAATATTCAAGACATGAAATGTTGAAAATGTCTTCTCTAACATATCTGCATTAGTAATTTTCTCTTTGCATAATGACAATTTTGAATTGATTTTAAATAGTGCGAAGTTGTAATCACTTACTGATTTGAAATCTTGGAGCCTCAAATGCATCCGTTCATAACAAGTTTTAGGAAGATTAACCATTTTTTAATGATCATATCTTTCTTTCAAATTCTTTCATAAGATACACGGATCTACTATTGTTAGATATTTTATTTTAAATCTCTCACATAAATGATGATAAAGGAAAATCATGGTTTTTATTTTTTCCTTATTCCATATTGTATTCCCTTTTTTTAATTGTTTCTCTATTCTTGGCATCTAGGTGTATTTCGGCATCAAACACTTATGACAGATAATTATTACCATTAATGACAAGAGCTGCAAATTTTAGTTTTGTAAAATTTATCATGGTACATTATCAAATTTAATATATATACTAAATATGCAAAACAACATTTAATTTACTAACTATAATAAAGAAGGAAAAAAACCCTATTTTTAAGACCTACCTTCAGTAAGAAAAATGATAGTAACTCGTGTTAATAACGTAATGTAAAATTGATGAGCAAAACGAAGCATCATGAGCACTCGAATATTAAGAAAATATAGTATAATACATAAAATAAATAAATAAAATTAATTTTGAAAATAACAATATGAAATATATGAAATTAGAAATTTCTCTAAAATTTCTCTAAAATTCTCACCAATGTGCACATCTCTACAAAATCCACAAATGACTACTATTTATAGAAATTTTGGTTACTAGAATGTGGCACATTTGGACACTAAGCATGTGTAATTATATGACACATAGTCAACGCATAGGGTAATGGAGAATGACACTTGATCTTTGGACACTAAACATAGGTATCTATAGCATAGATATCTATATTACACATGTATTATAATATTTATAATAAATATGTATTTTTAAATATTTTTTAGTTTTAAATTTTAAAATTTTTGGTTGGAAGATACGTCAATTGCACATGACTTAAAATATTTATGGCTGAAATTTTTATGACAATTTAAAGTTTGATTGAATTTATTTTTAATTGAGTTTAATTAGTAAATGTTTGTTACTAAAAACTATGTATTTCTTATTTTAATTTAATTGAAATGTATTGGATGTGGTAGAAAACTTTGAAATATAATTTAACCGGAGAAATATATTTCTTTTCTAAATATAAAATTGAGTTTAAATTTTAAATATTTGACATGAAATTTAAAAATATAGAAAGATAGAAAAGCTTATACAGATGAATAAATGAGGACTTTCAAAAATAGAAAAATAAGGGAAACTATTTACACAAAATAGATTAAATTAAAAATATAGAAAGATAGAAAAGCTTATACAGATGAATAAATGAGGACTTTCAAAAATAGAAAAAATAAGGGAAACTATTTACACAAAATAGCAAAATTTAATCTTCTTTAATAGAGGCTGATAGAAATCTATCAGTATATATCAATCATAGAAACTGATAGAAGTCTATCGTTAATACTATGTGATAGACGTTAATAGAAGTTTATCAGTGTCTATAAATATTTTTTTTTTTTTTTTTGCTATTTCTGTAAATAGTTTAGCATTTTTTCTATCTGTGAAAATTTTCCATGAATAAAATTAAAGTACATATGATGTGATCAGAATACAATTTTAAATTTAGAGATAATAATGCTACACTTTTATCGAACAAAAGTAAGTTTATGGATTCTCAAAATTCTATTCTAACATGATTGAAGGTTGCTTTTAAAAATAACAGAAACTTTTAATTTTCATTTTCCTTAAAAAGAATTTAATCTATCTGGTAAGAAGTCATATCTTTGACATTTTAAAAATGAATTTAGTTATTTTTAATTATAAAGAGGTGTGAATGTAATTTGCACTAACTTAGGTCTTGTTTGGTATTGATTTGGTTTTTTGAGTTTTTATTTTTGAAAATTAAGCCTATAGACACTACTTCTACCTCCAAATTTCTTCATTTGTTATCTACTTTTTACCAATGATTTAAAAAATCAAGCCAAAATAAATTCGAAAACTAAAAGAAGTAGCTTTTAAAAATTTATTTTTGTTTTAGAATTTGGCTAAGAATTCAACCATTGTTCTTACTTGTAAGAAATGGTGAAAAAATAAGCTTACTTTTCAAAAACAAAAAATAAAATGGTCACCAAATTGGCCCTTATTTTTTCCCTCTCTCCTCTCTCCATTCTTCAATGTTTTTATCATCTCTCCTCCACTCATGTGATGCCTATTCGTGAGAGGATAATTAATTAAAAGGGAGTGACATAATTGACATTTATTAAAAATAAAGAGCAAAGTGGGAGAGAAAGATTCTCCTCATATAGCACCTTTTAGGTATGGTACAAATTTTAAATTTTAAATTTTTATTTTCAGTACATTCGAAGTTGGTTAAATTTTACAATATATCAACTTTATTTACTAAGATATTCATTTAGGTTCACCATAAAATTTTACAACCATGACATTTACATAATAATATAATTGAGTTTGATTTGAGTCAACATCATTTAAGACAAATGACTTGAGTGATAAATAATATTATAAATCAAATTTTAGCAATATATGAATGATAGAAACAATTGCAATATTGTGTATTTGATAATGTAAATATTTTATAATTATTTATTATATTTTAGTGGATGCTATATATTTTTTATTTTATATATGAAATTATACTTAAACTATAAAATAAGATAAGATGTAAGGAAAAAATACAAGAGATGAGAAACAATAAATGATTATTGAAAAAAAAAAAATTTGTTTTTTTTTTCTTTTAAGAAAAACAAAAAACGAAAATAGTTATCAAACATATTCATGTTTCAAGTTTTTAAAAAACAATAAACATGAGGCAAGAAGCGAGAAACAAGAAACATGAAATATGAAACCAAAAACGGAAATGTTATCAAAGAGCCCTAAAGTGCTAACCAACAAAGTTCATGTCAATACTGGGGTAATTAGCGTAACTAATAAATTCTTTTATTTTTCCTTTAGCATTATAATTCAAGTTACAGACCACTACTAATGTTAGAATAGAGATTATTATTTCACTAGTAAAGATTTAATGCAGCTTCACACATTTATAATGCATAATTATCTTTCTTTATGCCAATTCTCTCTTTATGTCTATTTAAAATATTGAAAACCTTAGTGAGGAAATATTGTCTCTCTTTTTAATACTTAATAACCTTTCTAAAATTTAGAGTTTCATTTGAGTTAAACAGAGAGTTCTTTTTTTTAGGTAAAAAACAACGTACTTGAGATTGGTTAAAGAAAATGTTGTTTCTCATACATAAAATTTTGAATCAAAATTTTACTCTCCTACCATTCTCTCAAATCATAAAACGAAGAATACTAAAAAGCAACTTTTTTTCCTCTCGCTTTCTCTCATTAGTTCTTTTAAAAGAAACTAACTAAAAATAAGAAGTTCTTAATTGTGGAGTTTTGAGTTCAACCTTTCAGTATAGAAGAATTTGAGTTATATAACATTTCAATTAGGTTGTTATATCTTGGAGCGGAGAGACTAGAAAATAATTGCTACACCAATGGCACTACAAAAAAACTCTCTTTTAGTACAATTTTTAGTGGCGCAGCCAAATCATATCGCTAATTACTTATTTATAGTAACACATTAAACAACTTGTCCCACAATATTATTAATAGTGACAGAGTCTAAATAGATGTCACCAAAAGTTTCTAAACATGTTAACATGCGTCATAAAAAACTCATAGTCTCATGCCATAAATTACGATGCCACCAAAAGTAAAAAGAAGAACGAAATGCCAAAAGAAAAAAATTAAAATGCCCTAATTTTTCGTTTTCCTCATTCACAAAACATTTCCCTTTCCCTCTTCCCATTTCCCTTTGGTTTGTTCACCCTTTCAATTTCCCTTTCTTCCTTTTGTTTCTGCTCCCTCCTTGCTCCCTCTCTTCACCTCTTTCTCCTTTTTGATCAGCAACCACACTAGCCACCCCCACGTTTCCTATCTCAAGCAAAAACCCCACTTGATAGCACCTGGAGTGAACATTCCGGTTGGATGGGTCAGTGGTGTTGAATCGGTTTAGACAGTGATAAGGGGCACGTGGCCTTCAACATTATCTCCGACACATCAATATCGTGCCCTCACATCAATTGATTAGTCACTATCCAGATTGGAGTCGAATCGCCATTAGATCTGCTCTAATGACCATAACATGCTCAACATATAAAAATGGCAAAGCGATTCAAGACGTATCTAATGAATCACAGTTGATACCGTTTGATATCTGAGGCAAACATGTAAATCCAATGGCTGACCTCGATCTTGGCATTGTTTACGATACCACCACCTACTTCGCCTTCCTCTATGCACTAAACTACAGTTCACTTCAAATTAAAGTAATCAACAAGAAAGACTTCACATTCAATGAAAACAAGAACTACAAATTGGAGGATTTGAACTACTCATCATTTGCAGTTTCCATTAATAACCCCTTCCACCAAGAGTGCTATCAAAAACCACACTTTCCTTTTTCTTTTTTTTTTGTAATCTATAGTTTCCCTTAAGCGTTGTTACCCTCTCTCCATGTTTGAGTCTCACACTATGCCTCAATCTCCCTAAAACATCTCTCCATGTTTCTTTCAGATATTTTCTCTCTATAGCTCTTCTTCCTTCCCATTGCAATTCTTCTTCTGCTTCTAATCATAGTAACCTAACTAACCCTCTGATCTCCTTATCTTCCCAGGTCTCCAATGCCACTATTTTTTAATCCTTGTTTCATTTTCTCTTCTAAATGAGTAGTACTTTTCTGGAAAATTTGTACGGATGACCCATTTTTTGGGTCCAAAATGTCAAATGACCCATTTTTAAAAAATAATGTCAATTGACCCTCTGCTGACATCATCACCATACTAAATTACGTAAATTTCCCTCACAAGTACCTCACGAGGTAAGTCTCGCTCTTGTCTGATTAAACGCTCTCGCTCTTGCTTGAAATTCCCTGGTTTGATGTAATTGCTCATCAGTGTACGAATGATTTGACAATTTTCATGATGGAAGTTTCAAATCAATAATACCTAAACACAATACAATAGTGATTTCTTTAAACTCTAAACTCCATTCCAACGGTGATTACTTCTCTATTTTTTTATGGTGTTTTATTGAACGGAGATTTTTCTAACAGGGATTTCTAAGACGAGGTTTTTTCAGAACGGAACAGGTTTTTCAGAAAGGTATTTCATTATTTTGAATCTATTTAATTGTTTTTGTTGTGTTACTTCTGGAAAGGTAGCATTACAAAATTTTGTATTGAACAAAGAGAGCGAGAGATAGAACAAGAGTGAGAAAGAGCAAGAGTAAGAGCGAGAGCGAGATTAAAAGAGAGCGAGATTAAGAGAGAGTGAGATTAAGCGAGAACGAGATTAAAAGAGAGTGAGATTAAGAGAGAGCGCGAGATTAAGAGAGAGATCAAGATTAAGGGAGAGCGAGATTACGAGAGAGAACGAGATTACAAGAGAGGGCAAGATTACGAGAGAGGACGAGATTAAGAGAGAGGGCGAGATTAAGAGAGAGGGCGAGATTAAGAGAGAGAGCGAGATTAAGAGAGAGTGAGAGTATACTTTAATTGCTTGTACAACTTAATGACAAATGTTCTCTTGCTTTGTAGGATGACAGAAAAGTGTCTACTTATTCGATATGGAGGTGAATGGGATGAAAATGAAAGTTCGTATATTGGAGGACAGTTGACAGAAATCATTGTGCCTGTTTCATTGAAGTATGAAGAACTTAAATCTCACATTTATAGGGTTACAAATGTCAATTCTTCAGAGTTTGATCTTATATTGAGAGTTAAATATAAGCTTGAATATGAAGCCTCTCTACAATACATAAGGAATGATGATGATGTTCGCTTCCTTCTTTTTCGAGAAGACCTTAGTAGACTTCAGTTATCTGTTACGCTGAAATCAAAAGAGGATGAAAATATTAGAATGGGGTTTGGAAATGTGAGTTATAATGATATGACTATGGACGGACAATACGAGGAATCATATCAATTTCGTCAGGAAGAGGATGATATCCCATTGTCTACCAACATCGTACCATTAACATTATCACTAGACAACAACCGCACTAATCCAGCAAGATTGAATTCAGAATTGGGCAGTACTTCAGTTGTTGGTAATGAGAGACCATCTAGATTTGATTATATGGATTGTGGTCATCCAAAGCAAAGTTGTGGTCCTTCAGTGGATGTTAATGAGCAACCAACAGGATTGAATGAAATGGATCGTGATCATGGAGATGTACGCCGTTCTATAGCATGATCATGGAGATGTATGCCGTTCTATACCTCTATAGGTTCGATGTCAGTTGGTGATGTTACGGTGGTATCGGGCTTTAGAGGGGAGATAGGAGTAGGTGAAGTGGTGGTATTTTGAGGCTCTATAGGGGGGATGGGAGTATCAGAGGCAGTCACATTAGTGGTATTAGGATCCCAAGATGGGATGGCTGACAATTGTCCTTTCATGTCTATCATGTTTTCCTCCATATTGGATACACGACTATCTAAACTCGATATACGACCATCCAACCTCAATAGTGAGCTGTCAATAGTCCACTGGTATGAATAAATAAAATCGTCGGGATTGTCTCCCTCCCTGCGGGCAGCACACTCAGGACACTTCTCATCCATAGATCGCTTTCTATGGGAGTCCGCAAGATGGACATCAGGTGGGTTCAACTCATCCTCATCGCGTACGTCCTCCACCACATCATGGAACATATCATCACTAGGTGTGTATGTCCCTNAGCTTACTCCCTGCGGCGGGCAACACACTCAGGACACTTCTCATCCATAGATCCCTCTCTATGGGAGTTCGCAGATAGACATCAAGTTGGTTCAAATCTTCCTCATCGTGTACATCCCCCCCCACATCATGGAACATATCATCACTAAATGTGTATGTGCCTCCTTCCACCCTTCCACATTCAGCATTCTCGTGCTCAAAATGCTCGTGTTCATCCCCTCTCTCCACCCGTCCACATTCATCGTCATCTCCACGATGATCATCACCGTCACTTTCACTTTCAGAACTACCCCCACTACTCGACCTATTTCCACTTTCAGCACTATCATCATCGGCACCTAGATCAATTATAGGTCATTTGTCCACTGGGTATCCCGAGACTCCCTCTCAGCGTCTGCCATGACAATACCCTCTTTAACCTTTATCTGCATTAACAACCCAGTAAACTAGTTAGTATAAATTTAACAACCAAATAAACATATTATGCATAGAGTAAACGTACATTGTTAGACTCGAATATCTCTCTCTCGGGTACTTTGAAAGACACTGAGTGGGAGCATGACCATCGTAATATGCGAGGCAAAGCCACCTTGCTTCTTTGCTCCGCAATATTCCCAGCTATCGATGCAGCTAGGATCTCGTACGCCCATGCCTAAATAAAATTTAACATATATTAAGAACAATGGTAATGTTAAATCAAACAACAAGGTTATTATGTTAAGCAAATTTACCTGGAACGTTTATGGAAATCCACACAAAGAGTACTTCACAACATAATTTTTATTTTCTTTCACCTTCGTCTTGTATAGACTACTCTAATCATTCAACGCAGTCTTTAGGGCATCTAGTTTCCTCTCCCAAATAATGGTACCCCAATCAAGACTGTTTTAGTACTTTATGTCTTGAATGTCCTTAAAATAATTGAGGTTCACTGCATTTTTCTGTTTGTTCTTTCCCATCATTGTAACCTTAGTACAGTAGACTATTGTGAACTTCACAGCATCCTCATCATTTTTAAACTTCAACTCCTTATATTTTTCTTCAAGTAGACGAACATGTAAGGTGTCCTTCGTCACTCGATTACCAAAATACTTGATTGCAAGTTCATACAAGGACTGCTCATTCTGATCAACTCGTGTTGGGGATCGCCACAAACCAGTCATCAACAAAAAAATCATCCTTCAAAAAAGTAACGATCTTTCCACAAACAGAAAAGGACATTGAGTCAGATCTCGTCCTCTTCACTTCTCAGCAATATATGATGGATAATTGGGTTGTTAAACACATGTCAACGTCTACAAATCGTCCAAAAACTATTCTCTTAAACATGTCTAACTGCCTTGGGGTAAGCTTCTCCTTCACAATCTCGTTTGCATTAGCAATGTGGGCCAAACTCGTTACTTGACCAGGAAATCAGTCGGCTACGGGTATTCTGAAATGCGTTGCCATTTTAAATCACTTCTGTATGAAATAAAGATTCAATCGGTAAACTCCTTCAGAAAAAATTGTAAAAAAACATTCTGTTTAAATCTCCTGGTATCGCTCTTTCTGGTATTGCTCTCTCCGGTGTCGCTCTCTCTGGTATCTCTATCTGGTGTCGCTCTCTCTGGTGTCACTCTCTTTAGTAACTCTCACTTATCTCACTCACATTCTCTCTTTTTAATCGTTTTCAACCACATAACACATCGAAAACCAGAAAAACAAACAAAAAAAATCGTAGGTTCACAGTATTTCTAAACCCCATAATGACCCACCTTTTCTGGTGTCG
Organism: Benincasa hispida; assembly: GCF_009727055.1. NCBI lineage: Eukaryota > Viridiplantae > Streptophyta > Magnoliopsida > Cucurbitales > Cucurbitaceae > Benincasa > Benincasa hispida. The sequence goes on along the minus strand of NC_052357.1, from coordinate 49,824,492 downwards.
CTCTCTCTAGTATCGCTCTACCAATTTCACTCTCACTTATCTCGCTCACAAACTCTTTCTACTCATCTTCAACCACAAAACATATCGAAAACAAAAAAAAAAACCATGGGTTCACAGTATTTCTAAACCCAGAACGACCCACAAAGCCCCATTACCAATCAGTTTAAGACATTTTCAGGCACAGATTGAAAGATTTACCGATCAGATTCGATTTATCGGCGGCAGTGGAATTGTTTGCAAGCTGAAATGATGGATCCTAAAGAGCTTTTAGTTTATAAGTGATACGAAACCGTTAGCCTTGGGAAATTTGAATGAAGAGTTTTTAGTTTTGGTTGGTTTTCAGTAAAAAGGTAAGAAGACGAAGAGGTAAGGGCAATTTACGTAATTTGATATGGCGATAATGTCAGCAGGGGTCAATTGACATTATTTTTTAAAAATTGGTCATTTGACATTTTGGACCTAAAAAATGGGTCATCCGTACAAATTTTCCTACTTTTCTCATGGTGCAGGTGGGACTGCATTTAACGGCATAGTCAAGGAGCTCAAAACTTTACGACTCTTGTAGCTCATGTTCTTCCTGTTTCTGATGATAGAGGTAGCACCGCTGAGATTGTTTGTGTGCTTGGTGAGTTTGTTTAACATTCATTCTCTTTTGTGTAAATTACGTATTCAATTTTTTAGTGAATCTTAGGCTAGATGCAGCTATTGGAGATATATGATCAAATTTGAGAACTGTTGATTGTAGGTTTACACTAGTTTTGGGCTCGTTCGTATTCTTTCCAACAAAGAACTAAGCTCTTTTGGATAAGATTTTGGTAGTAAAATCTTGTTTAGACTTTTTCGAACCCTTTCTAAATATTGTAAATTGGTTTAAAACCAACTAGTGAAATTTTTGAGTTGTTTGGGTAAGTTTGTTAAGTATTTAACCCTACTTTAAATCTTTTCGAACTATATTAACATATTTTAGAATTGTCCATGACACTTGAAAATTATTGATATGTTACAAGAAGTCTTAATACCAAAAGACATACTTTCTTTTGAACTTATTTGATGTTTATTGTAGCTTTCTCAAAGCTATGTTCCCACTCCTAAATTTTCGAGACAAGTTGAGGTTCAACTTACGCTTTATGATGCCAAAGAATGGGAAGAAACGGGAAAGTCAGATGAAGCAAAGGAAAGCTTAATGTATGGTAAGAGGTGATATTCATGACCATGTTAGAGGCGGTTTTCATAGATATAGTGTGGATGAGTGTTGGCATGGTTAGTATTTGGTTCATGTATTTATTTTTCCTCTAGACTCCGTGCATGAAATGTAATTGAAACATGTGAAGCAAATGTTGAATTGCAACTATTCATTTCCTTTTGTCCAGTCAACTTTTCTGCTCCTATGAGATTTTTTGGGAAGACAAGTGAATGAAGATTAAATTTATCTTTATTTGTACTATAGTGCTATGCTAAATGGTTAATTCTTTTTTTTTTTAATAGTTCCCCACTTTGAGAAGATTACAAATGTCTGTCTAGATACCTTTCTTATTCATGTGTATCTCCGGATGTTCTTGACTACATGAGGAGAGACATGATTAGACAAGATAATATTTTTATGAAATTCTTCTTAAAACTCTAGTTTGTTCTAAAGTATTAACTTAGAATATGTTTGGAACGTTTTGACTATCTTGCAGTTATGGTATTCACAACTTAGTTATTATTTATGGTTTCCATTTATATTTATACATTTGTTCAACTAATGAAAATGAGTGCATGATATATCATTGTTCTTGTTCAACTAATGGTCGAGTGAATGATCTGTGAATTGAATTTTTTTATTGTTAGATGTATTTAAGACATTACCTAATGCTTGGAATTACATGCTTTTGACAATTGATTTGATATGTTTCTTGACTAAATCCTCTCATTGTTAATCAGTTAGTTGGAGAAAATATATTTGAGTATTTGTATGCTTGTATTTCTTTCTCATTAAACAATAATTTAGTTTATTGTCTTTTATATATTAGAATGTGCAACATTATTAGTAGTGATGAGATGAGTTTCAGAGGCTTCTTTCTTTTATTCACTATTCTTATTATTTGTATTAGATTGAAGACAATATTGTTAATAACGAGTTCAGTTTTTGCATAGATTCAATAAAATTCTTGTGTTTGAACTTGTTTGGTGATGTTAGTTGTGTTTGAATTCATAAAGTTTGTTTATACTTTTCATTAAGTTGTTTGTGTTTATAAGTATTTTTATTGTTTATGCATTTTTTTTTTCAAATGAAAATGGTTGCTATTAGGTGGGTATTTGATCTTAAGTGTTTTTGTGAATGAAGAGGTTAGCAAGAATTTTGTTAATGAGGGAGGAAGGTTTCTGTAAAAGAAGAGGTATGAATGAAGAGGTTAGCAAGAATTTTGTGATTGAAGAATTTCCCTTGTTTTCATAATCAATGATAGTTCAACTTGAAAATAAAATATACAATATGGATACAACTTTTTGTTGGCATCTAGTTTGTGACATGTTATATGTTTATGTGAGAGAATAAAATTAATGTTTAATGTCATTTTCTCTTAGCACTTAGCAAGAATTTGATTAATGAGGAAGGTTTCGGTGAAAGAAGAGGTGGGTGTTCGATGGATTTCAATTTCACATGTTTGTGCTCATCTTTCTAGAATTAATTATCCGTTTCCATTTTTAAGTTCAAGCTAAGATCTCTCTATAATTATTATGTTGATCTTGCGTGCTTGTTAATTCTTAAAGAAGATAAAAGTCTAATGAAGTTATATTGAAAACATTCAAGACGGAAGTAGGAAGTCGCTTGAGTTCAAGTTGGGTGGTGAAACTAACTATGGGACTTCATGAAGCTCAAAAAACCAATTATTTATAATCAACATCAAGTAATTTTAAGGTTTTAGAGTCTTGTACTCATTGTAGTTACCAATTCCGTTTACTTTTGTAAGTTGAATATAGTTTGTAGAATAACGAATAATTATAGAATTTTTGTTAAAGTGAATTAGTTAATTATTATGTTTGTTGAAAGTTGTGTATACAAATATCATATTACTTTTATTATATCCACATAAATATCGTTAGTTAGTCTTCTTTGATGTCAGTCAATACCCATATAATATCGATTTTCAACTGATATTATAGCTTAGTTTTGTACTAGTGATAACAAGTTTATATATTAAACTATTTTTTTTAATTAATGAAGTTTTTTACCGACGTTTACATATGTTGTAAAAGATACATGCAACGATTATTAATCCACTTTTAGCAGCAGTTTTGTTACTAACACTTAACTTTCAATGACAAACTTGCAACGTCATTATATAAGACAAATGGCGACAAATAACGTGTTGTTAGGGATGAGTTTATAATAACGCATACGTGTTAGTAAAAGTTGTCTTTTAACGACGTGTGGTGAATATGTCACTAAAACCTTTACCTACACGGCTACAGTGGCATTCTTAGTGATGCGTGTCTCAGCGTTGCTAATATTTTTTGTGGTGTTTTTTTATTTTTAGCAACGTGTTTTATTCACCACTAAAAGTGGTTTTTCTTGTAATGTGGATGTAAAGAAATTCAATACATACTATAAAGAGCACGAATCTCTTTAAAGAAAGTGGGATATCCGTGTCTCAACATAATTATTTACATGTTTGTTTCTCATTATATACTTCATTTTTTTCTATTATTTGTAATTTTCCTAATGCATATAAAGTCAACCAGTTAAGAGTTAAGCTAACATACAAGATCACATAAAATTAAATAAATACAATCATCAAATTTCTTATAATATAATTTAGCCGAAAACTTTTCGATCAGTTCCAAATACAATCATTACAAGTAGAAAAAAATAAAAACTAAAAAAATCATAAGAAAAAGTAAGATATTTACAATAATTTATAATATATAACCAAAACCACGACAACATTGCCACAACAAGCATTACCAATGGATTTTTAATATGCATTACGGCGAGAGACCCTTTTTCTATAATTACCACTAATTTGTTGAGATGTCACTTTTGTCCTAAGTGGATAGGATAAGGAATTAATTAAACGATACTCGGATGCTTTTTCCATCCGAATCATATTATTTTGAGACGTTATAACTTGTCAAAATGAACCTAATTTAACAATAATTGACATATATTTATTTTAACGAAGTCAAGATTCTTATTATTTTAATATCTATCTTATTTTTATTATTCGTGAGTTTAAGAATTAATCGATGATAAACATACATTACATCATTTTTATGTGAGGTAAAAAAAAATTAGATAAAAATTATGCTACAAAGATTATAATATATGTCTCAGAGAGCTTGACATTAATATTAAGGACTAATCGATATCTCTACTATCTTTTATAAATATTTAACAAAATAAAATAATAATAATATCATCTATTTATCCCAATATGAAGATATATATTAATGATCTAAATTTAGTTTATAAGTAAAAAAAAAAACTAAATTATTAATTACAGAAATGAGATTATTCGTAAGGATTAAATTAAGTTCGTAATGATCAGATTAATTATTTGAAAGATCAAATAGCCAAGAGATTATTACGAAAGCATTTTATATAATTAAAAGGATTCGAAACATTTGAAGTAGATTGGAATACAAATTTAGTGGGTATGAACAAAGCGGTGGACCCGGCTTCTGGAAGGAGATGGGCCCGCCCACATTGTGGAGGCTTGGAGTAAAATTGATTCATTCCAACAAATGCAGATTTGGATGGGTTTGCTTCTAGAAGCCCTTACAACTCACATGTTCCACGTCGACAGGGACTCTCCACCCTCCATGATAATAGAAAATTCATTCGTTCCAACAAATGCATATTTGAGTTTGATGAGTGAAATTTTAAATAATTATTATTTTCTTTTATTTTATTCTACACTTTTTTTATTTTAATTTAGATTATTAATTTTTTTACATGTATAAAAATTTGATTAAAGTAAATAAATCAAATTTTTAAGAAGTAAATAAAAATTTTAAAATGGCATCTTAATTTTTGTATGATTTTAATCTTTAATTAATTGATTAGAAATATAAAAGGACATTATGGTAATTATGTGAAATATTTTATGTGTGACTCTAGCATCAAGTGTCCCAAACTCCACGTGGACCTACAAGACAAAAATCTCCACATTGATGTGCTGCAAAAATTAAGTTGGCTTTGAAGTTAATTAAGTGTCTTTCTGAGCATGGGGTAATATTGCATATATTTAATGGAGTGATGTTTCTCCTTATTTACACTAAATGGTTTGACACTTGCATGGTGTTCTTACGTGAGCTTTATCTGTGACGGTAGGGAAATTGCTTAGGTCAATCAAATGACCAGGTGTTTTTCGAGGTTTCCTTTAAGGAGTCTAGTTGCTCCTTTACTCGGTCATGATCTTCACTTTTTCCCTTTTAGCACTTGAACTCTGAAATAAAGATTATCTAAAATACAACCAAATTTATTACATACGATGTTACAACATTTTTAAAAATTGTTGAATTTTATGTCCTAAAACTTGTAGATAGTAAATGTTATCAATTGATCGTCATCAATAAAGAGTTATCGATGTTAATTCAATAAATGTTATTGATTGTGTTGTATTTTATTTTATCTCAATAATCCAATAAACTAACATTCAGAGCTGTCTTATGAATCTTGAACTGTATATGGAGACATATAGGGATCAATGTTCAAGAAACAGCCTAAAGGGTCTATAGTATAAGAATAAGGCTGGGTACCTTATCCTGGTGACACTATGGATATGACCCACTTTGTATTTGATACAAATGCAATTATCAAACACGTTCGTGTAGGTGACACGCGAGTGGGAGTATCCAATGCAATGAGTTTGCATAAGACTGGACCGCGAAATAGTAACCACTAGATATAACGTCGTTAACTAGTTTGGTTCCTATTTTAATTGGATGACCTAGGCAACTTAGTCTTAATCCTGAGTGTATTATGAATTCTTGTTCACGAGGGATTGTCCTTTGATTTATATGGATGAGAGTGGTCAGTTTACCGACTCAATAAGCCTATCATTTTGGGACAAGATTAAGTGAGAAGCTGGGAACATAATAATACAAGATGGAATTCACTCATTCCCGACTTCAGGGTAAGTGATGAGTGTTCCGTTAAATGGTGTCTTTAGGACTTGAACAAAGAGCTCTACCCTTTCACTGGCCCGAGAGGGGTTTCTACTTATTGGTTGAACCATAAACATGTTGTTCATTAGAGGAGCACTAGTACTTAAAGATGCAGAGGTAACCCAAGGGTAAAACGGTAATTTGATCCAATTGGTGTTATGAATACTTGTGACTGAAGTAACTTGTTGTTATTGGTTATATCCGTGAACACAGAAATATATCCACAGTGCGAAGAGTGTAGCTATTGGTCTTCAATGGAGTGTCTGATAGTCAATGAATATTGATTAATTAATTAATAAAGAGTTTAATTAATAATCTCATATCATTAAAGCTTCTAATTTATATGTCCAGAAGGTCTCCTTATTAGCTCACTAAAGAAAAAGATGAATGATTTGAATTGTTCAAATCAATTGATGGAATAACATATTAATGAGATTAATGTGATATGGTTAATTATAGACCTGGTCTATAATTAAGAGAGAAATATTTGAATAGAATTTAAGTATTAAATTCTTATGAATTTGATTCATAAAGAATTAATTAATTAATTTTGATAAGTGAGGGCAAATAAGCATATGATGTTTATTAATTAATTAAATATATATTAAATTAGATTTAATATGGTTATTTAATTAATGGGCTAATTAATTAAATTAGCCATAAGGGTAATTTTGGAAAGCTATGGAGAAGGTCTTCATATAAATTTGTTATTTTGCCAAAATTAGGATAAGACAATTCATTTTGGTGGAATGAAATTCTAGCCTCCAAATTAATCTCCTCTCAAAACTTCTCTTCTTCATATTCTCTATTTTTCTTCCTCATCCAAGGAGTAGAGACCACTCTTCTATCCTTAGATTCTAAGAGAATAACGAGGTTTAACTTACGGTAGTGTCCATTGTTTGTTGGAGAATCGTTCCGGAGAAGAGGACGAGGAAATTGCAAAAAGTTAGGGAATCGACGAAAGTATGTGATATTCTTCTTTCCTTTTTAACTCTTCAATAAGCACGTTGGTTTATTACATGTTTATCCCCAGTTTGGTTCTGTTTTATGTGATGATTTTGTTTCATTTAAACCAAAAAATTGAAATGCAAGGTGTTCACACGCTTTCGCTTGGGATTCGATCCCTTCAAAAACATCATAGATAAATATAGAAAATTAAAGCCATATGATAACTTGTATTTATACAATTTATTGTCTCTTAAAATTAGAATGATTAAACGTTATTAATGAGAAAATCATTAGGATCATAAGAAAATAAGACAAAATTTATGAATTCACAAGTAAGGCTTATGAATTTTCTATCACTAATCAGGTGAATATGCAGAAAAGCAAATGAAATAAAAAAAAAGAAAGAGTCATTCGTTGAAAAGAGCATGCGGTAAAAGAAGCGCTATGTCAGACGCATGGGAAGGGACCACCGACAACTACAATAACCAATATGAAAAAGCTACCTGACACGCTTGTCATAATCCTGTGTGGCAGAATGGTCCCCGCATCCAGATATATATAGAAAACCTTGAAGGTAGAAGTTTATTTTGTTTAATGCATGTTCATTTTGACTATTGGTTCCATCTAGCTAGTCAAACCAAGTGTTAACAGTTAACTACTCGAGAGAGCAAATGATCGTAGGTCTTAAAGTAAATTAAGAAGTATATTTAGAGATAAGTAAACGTTCAAGTAACCTAAAGCATGCATCATAGCATTATGACATGTGTGGCTAACTCACCAAGAAGTGGAGTACGTTTAAGTTTATGAACATGAATAGATACTTGGAAATATATTCAAAGGATTGATGATACTCATATCAACCCCCTTCCTTGCATCTACATTTTTTCCTTACATTTCCCACTATTGCTCACTGCATGTATACATTCTATCTTTATCGAAAGGTTTTATTTACAGTGCTTTTATGTTTTATGCATGATACAAAATACAATTTACATTTTATTGATACTTTAACATCTGAATCTGAGTAGGAAGTCACTACTTAATTAGTTGACTTTTTAAAGAAAGTCCATGTGTTCGACCTTGGTCCTTATGACCATGATTTAACCCTAAAAAGATGAAGATATATATATAAATATCAAGCTAGTGTTGCGGCACCTAGGTAAAGCACGGCTGCACTACAGGTTCCTTGTCAAAGTTCAGTGTCGTGCGCACAAGCGTTACGATGCTCCATGCCTGGTCGCGTGTGCGTGACCTTTCCTTTTTTTCGTCAATCTCCAAAGCCTCACAGCGCTCTAAGGTAGCGCAACTGCACTACAACAATCTCCATTATGGAAATTGTGTCCAACGCAGTGTTGAGCAAGGTGCCACTACGCCAAATTATTGGGGGTAAAATAGTCTTTTCACATCCTTTGAAGCTTCAAGTGTTCTATATCACTCCTAATAGCTCCAAATCAACCCCAAACAGCCTATAGCACTTTGAAATGCATGATTTGCTCAAGAACCTACAATAATAGATAATTAAACATATAAAACCTAACAAGCATGTGAGATTAGAGCCGTAAAATTAGCTCTTTTCGAGAGCTAACATAGAACATGCTACATAAACAAACTGTTCAAGTTTTGCCTGTAATGAAATCAGCCAAACATACTGCAGAAATAAACTCCCCAACAGACTTGTTAAATCTCTTGGATCATGTTGAATGAGCCATCAACCATAGTTCAACCCATAACAACTTTTATTTTTACTCCAGATGTAAGTGTTTACATCAAAATGAATGTCAATCTCATTCCAATTTATTGCATTCCAATTAATTTTCATTTCCATTTCAGATTCTTTCTAGGATTGGTAAACACGCCCTAAAGTGAAATCTAATCCAACTAGACGATATTAAACACATTTTCGTATAATTTAACAACGGAGCCACTTCCAATAGTAGACATAGTTGAACTTTTAATGATGATGGTAATAGAAATGAGGCCTATATTCATTATTTTTTTCAATGTTTTAGGGTTTTGTTACATCTTCCCCTCTTCTTATCTAGCTCGATCAATCCTATCTTTTATGTAGAAAATTCTCTTTGAGGTGGGCTATTCTTTAATTAAAAATAAAAAAGTAAAACATTTTGATAATCTTTTTATGAGTAGTTTGTCTAATTTGCAAAAAGATATTGTGTAGTATTCGAAAACAATCACTTATTTCTATAGAAGTGCAAAAAGTTTCATTGGGTGGGAGTTCCTTACCTTTACATTTAAATAACAATTTCATTACATATTTATGAATTAGAGAATACCATACAAGGCTTGACCTATTGTAATTTTATTGCTTTTAAGTTATTATTGGCTGCGTGCCCCATTTATTCAGAAAGAAAATTTCCTTTTCAATAATGATAAAGATACCCATTTTTTTCTCCCTAGATTTTGAGGTTAATTCACATTTAGTTCCTACGTTTCAAAATATTACATTTTTTTATTATTAAATTTTATATTATTTAGTTTTTATTTAATCTTTTAGATTTCAAAATATATATTTTTACCCTTAAATTTGAATCTTATTTCTATTTGATTTTAAGATTTTATATCGTTACCTTCGATTTTTCATTATGCACTCATTTTTTGGGCCTGGATACTAATTTTAAAACAATTAAAAGTTTTCACATCTTAAATTAATTAATGGAAAGTAAATGTCAATTACCAAAATTCAGCATTAATAAAAATTCATGGGTAGAAATGTATAATATAGAAATTTATGAATCAAATGGAAACTACATCAAAATTCATGAGACGTAAAAATGTACCATTTTAAAACTTAGGTGTAAAGTGAAAATTTAACTTAAAACTCAAAGATAAAAATATAAAATTTTAAAACTTAAAGGATCGAATAAAAATTAAACTCAAAATCTAGTGATAGAAAATGGCAGTAGTTTAAAGTTTTTTTTTAAGAAAATTTTTACAACCACTTTATATTCTAATCATATCCAAATTTTTCTTGAGGACTACAAATTAAAAAGAGGTTAGTTGTGAAGTATGCATCCAAGTGAATCCATCTCATGACTGCGCACTCCCCTTTGGCCCATTATGCTCACTTAATGTGTCATTATGATCTAATCACTTAGGAATCATTTGAGCACAAACTAAATATTATTGAAATAGATTATTATAATCTACTCCATATTTGGGACATCAAATATAATAGTGGTGCATATAACTATTTATAACTTACAATTAAGCATAATAAATACTATTTCAAAATTCTTTTTACTATAGTATTTACTATTTGTTACCTATACTCTATTTTTTTTCTCTGTTATAGTATTTATTATTTTCGACCCAAACAAAAATAGGCTACACTCCAACACAAATTATTATATCTTAAATGATAACTATTATAACTCACCAACTATAATAACCACTCACTATAATAACCAACCCAGCACTTAATATAATAATATTTATTGCTACTTAAAAAGATTTAGATTAGTTCTTACTTAAAGTGTTTGGTTAATTAATACTATTATTTTATGATTATGTTGTTCCATGTTTTTATTAAGTTAACTAAATCACGATTTATGGGAGATGGTAGTTGGTCACTTGCCAATTGTCATCAAATTTGCGTAACACAATTTAAAATTGTTATTGAAGATCAAATTTGTTGTAGTTATATTATTTTACTTATTGATGTGTCAAAAGCTAAATTTGCTGACTCCTTTACTATTTTGGAAAATAAATATATTTTTGGTCATTTAGGTTATATTTTTAGTTGTTAAATTTTGAATTTTATTTCAATTTAGTCCTTAACTTTCGTAATATTATTATTTAAATTTGAGTTTGATTCAAGTAGTCCCTAAGTTCAAGATTTGTACTTTTAACCTCTATTTTATTTTATTCTTGAGATTTGAGTTTTGATTCAAGTTGGTCCCTAAGTTCAAGATTTGCACTTTTAATCTCTATTCACTAAATACTCATTCGCAGTATTTAGTGTTAACGTCTCTTAGTTAATTAATGTAGTTATGAAGTGAAAATTTAAATTAATCTTAGTAGGGATGAAGAATAGTGATGCTTAATTAATTTTAATTCTTTTAAATAATTAATAGATTACCATTGCAGACAAAAAGTGAGTATTTGATGACAATTTGAAGTTAAAAATGTAAATCTTGAAATCTAAGAATTAAATCGGAAAGAAAAAGCACAAATCCTAACATTTTGAAACCTATGGACTAAGTTGAAACCAAACTCAAAACTTAAGGACTGAAAATGTAACATTTTGAAACTTTATGACCAAATGAAAACTAAACCAAAACCTCCACTAAAAAGGTATTTTGTTTCCCCTTTGTTTTTAAAAAAAAAAAATCAAAGGCAATTTAATATTGTAAACTAACTAAAATGTATTTTATCTAGTTAAAATATGAAAACTTGAAAGACAAGTTATTTATTTTTGTCTTTGAATTTTCAAAAACTACACTACGACCCTTAGAAAAATTTGAACTTTTTGTTAACAAGTCTTCGTCTAACATATATGCTAATCAACTTTTAAAGATTGATGTGACATTTAAATTTGTTTAATTAAAAAAGAACACAAACAAAACTATCTCCTTGCATGTTTGGGAGGAGATTTAAGGGACAGGACAAGGCATCAAATTGAGAATAAATTATTGAATGTGCTTGTCTTTGGATATCCAAATCTTGAAATTTGATTGTATAGTAAATTCAATTTTCAAAACTTTCCTATTTCTTTATATACAAACAATATAAAAAAGTTAAAAAGGTTTGAACCTCTCCTATATATATGAGACTAAATAAAAATGGTATAAAATTACCAACTACATTGTACAAACCTCTTTAAATAATTTCTCCAATATGAAGAGAGAAAAAGGAGTATTGACGATGATAAGAGGGTGATGAAATATAGAAAAATAGATATATAACTTCAAGAGAAAAAAGAGATGAAATACTGTTTAGGTTCATGTTATCGAAATTTTATACCACTTTATACGAAACCTTGAAAAAATTGGATATCGAAATATTAGATATAGAAAGTGACAAAGATCAAGGAATAAAATGATACACTTCGTAAAAATAATAGAAACAATTTAAAATCAACGTCATACTAACATCGGTTCAACAAAATATAAGTGTTTTCTTCTCTTAGTACCTTTTTGTTGGATTTTATGTCCTAAAACTTGCAGTTTGTCAAAATAATCAACATTTTTTATAATCAATATACTTATTATTGATTTCATAAATTGTATGAAAGTCTAAATCCAATAAACTAAGACTCATGACTATTGCATGAGTACTTGAACTTTATGTGGAGACATATGAGTGGATCGAGTTCGAGTAAATAGTCAAAATGATCTATGGTACATGAATAAAATTGGGTACCTTATTCTGGTAACACCATTAGATGTAGCCTACTCTGTAGTTGTTACAAAGAGTTGTAAAGTGCTACATACGATGTGATCCTAATTCGTACATGTTATGACATGAGGAGTGGGGGCGTTCTATGCAATGAGTTTGCATAAGATCGGGTCACTCTTACTTTATAATGTTGTTTACTTATAAGACTGACTATTTCACCTAGATGACCTAGGTAACTCGATCTTAATCCTGAGCTAACTATAAACTTCTGTTTATTCGGGATTACCTTTAGATTTGCATAGGTGAGGGTTGGCTCAACAGCGTCGACTCAATAAGACTCCTATTTTAGGGGTAAGATCTAATAAATAGCTGGGGACATAGGGTGCAAGACGGAGTTCACGTCTACCCGATTTAGGGATAGGAGAAAGGTGGTTTTCTCAAGTACTAAATCAAGGTCTTGAATGAGGGACCCACCCTCTCACTAGGCTGAGAAAGTTTGATTTAATGATTGGATCTTCATTAGAGGATCAACTTGAGAAATAAGACGTAATCTTGGGGGTAAAACAAATATTTGACCCAGCTTTTATTACAAACAACCTGTGAATAATCGACTTGCTGATTATGGTTAAATCATGTAGATATAATATATCTACAGTGAGGGGAGTGTAACTATGGGCTTTAGTAGAGTGATCCATTAGTTAACGAATGGAGATTAATCTGGTCTAATGAGTTTAATCAATTAATCTCAGATCGTTAGAGCCCATGATCTGTAGGTGCGTAAGATCCCCTACTAGCTCATAACAAACTAACTCTAGAATAGCGTGATAAGTTAATTTGAAACGTTCAAATTAGAATTAAGGGAATTAGTAATTATATGAGATATAATTACATGTTTAATTTGAGAATGCAACGGAATAGGAGAATTTATATTTAAATATGATTTAAATATATAAATAAGGATGTGTGTAAAAATTAATTTAATATTTGATATTAAATTAATTAAGTTTTATTTAAAAATAATAATTTATGAAATTAATTAAAATTTTCAATTTTAAAATCAAAATAGTTTTAAATATCAAATTTTGATTTTGTGATAAAATTGAAAAATTAGAAATATAAAACACAAAATGGAAAAACCATGTTTTCTATTATCCATCTCCTACTTGCTCACACAAAAGCCATCTACTTTGCCTTGTGTTACTCCAAGCATGAGCTGCAACTCATGCAACTCTCTCTCTTGCATGTTGATCTACAATATATTGAAGAGTTTTGAGTGAAATTCGGGCATGCAATCAAGAGAGAATTTTAGAGAAAATTCGTGCTGAAGAAAGAGTTCTTCAACCAGATTGCTACTATAAGCTATTCTCCTTCGTCCCTTGATTCAAGCTTGTTTTGCATCCCACAACTCAATCTAGAGCACCAAGAGAATAGTGGGGAAGATCTTAAGGTGGTCTGCAATAAGATTTGGAGAAGATTGCAACTGGAGAACAAGCTTTGAAGAAGTTGTACAAGAGATATGTCATGAAATTCACTTATTTTCTGCAAGAGCATGCTTTATATTTTGCCAAAATTAATGAATTAGAGTGTTTAAATGTTCTTTGTTGCTTCCGTTGTTGTTGATACATTCCTACACTTTTGACACCCTGACTATTCATTCCAATTTACCTTGTAATTTTGATTAATTGAGTTAGAGAAAAATTATAGTATTAAAGAGTATCATATTCCCTTTGTTCACTTTAAAGATTTGTGTCCTCATAAATATTAATGGGACCCTAAATAAATGTCAGTCGTACTCACTATAGGGCTGTTTGGTAGCCCAACCCGAGTTAGGTTTGGTGGGTAAAAAAAATTGGATCCATGTTTATTGTATCAATAAAAATGAAACGATGGGTTTAATAACCCACCATTTTATCACTCTTACTCTCACCTGTTATACATCTCTTCACACTTACTCTTTTCCTGTAACGACCGGATCCTTACACATTATGATCCGACCGCTACGACATGCATACTTAGACTTTTCTATCATGAGATGAGTTTTGGTTGAAATTTCAAAGAACATATCTAAATTTTATTAATTAGATAGAAAAACTATATAAAAAGTTTATTTATCAAAACATCAAGATCCATAAAACATTAGCGTGGTGATGGTACAAAATGCATATGCCTATATATGAGTATTGATGGTTGGCCTTTTGAGCAACGTCCAATTCTGCCATCTATGTTGTGTACCTACAAAGTCTGTAAAAATATAGGATGAGTATATAATATACCCAGTAAGTAGTTCTCACGTAGGGTAGTGACCAAATGCACAATCACAAGCAACATGTCATGAAAACATATGATCGGGACCGAAAACGTATAATAACATATGGTGGTCGGTTATGCTTCCAACATAATCTCTCCGCCATGATAGAAAGATTGAACCTAGCGAAAACTAACCCATCTGATGATTAGCGGGTCATGCAGTCAGTAGAGCTAGAGTCGCATCCAACATCAACCATTAGCATAAACGTAATATTGGACTAGAGGGGTGCAACCATACATACCCTACTAGTCCCTAGCATAAAACATAACGTAAGATTAGGCCTGGAAGGGTGCAACACATACATGCCCTGCCAGCCTGGAAGCATAAATTTCTCCGCCCTGATAGGAAGATGAGGACTTAAGCGGAAACTAACCCATCTGATGATTAGCGGGTCATGCAGTCAGTAGGGCCAGAGTCTCATCCAACATCAACCATTAACATAAACGTAAGATTAGATTGGAAGCATAACTTACACCTAATTAAAACTTGATTTTAACGTAATCGTAAACAAACATAATGCATGGGGTCCCTTGTAGAGAAACGTGTCTAAACATGTAATGCAATATAACAATAACATAACCATGTAACATAATAAAGGTATACATACCATAGAACACTTAAAGAGAGGGTGAGATAAACTACTTACCGTGATCTAGTTATTCCTTATTATTCTTTATGATTTGATTAGTAAGCTTTCCCTTTTTAAACTAGAAGGAAATTTGGGCAGGAAATTTGGGCAACACCTTACCCGAGCTTTTCTCTTTTAACCTCACAAAACTTCCTCACTCACACTTACTTCTTCTACAATTCTTTGTTACTGTGATTTGTTTGAGAATGGGTTAAATATTTAGGCAAAGGGTCCTATTTATAGTAGTTTTCAGCTCTTCTCAGTGTGACAAATCATCGTACAGGTGGCTTCTTTTAAAATTACTTAGGGTTTAAGGATTCCTCTCAATAAGACACCTAATTGGCTAACGGTTTGCCCTTACGTCATCATTCTTTGTTTGTATTCAATTTTAAGGTTTTTTCTATGTATAATCTATAATATCGTGGCAAATTCAACGCATAATTCGCGCATCTGTCCAAATCTCGCTCACTCTGCTCTCAGAATCTCGCTCTCTCAATTTTCTCGCTAGGAATTCGCTCTGTCCACTCTCGCTCTGTCCAAATCTCGCTTTCCTGCTCTCAGAATCTCGCTCTCTTCCAGCTTTCTCGCTGGGAATCCCGCTCTCTCCACTCTCGCTCTCAAATTTTCTCTTCCGTCTCGCTCTCTCCAGCTTTCTCGCTACAATTCTCGTTCTCTCCGATTTTTTCCTTCAATCTCGCTCTCTCCAGGGATCTCACTCTCTCTACTCTCGCCAGCCTCAATCTCGCTAGCCCTCGCTCGCTGGGGTTTCTCGCTCTCCAATTCTCTCTTCGATCGCGCAAGCTCTCTTCTCAGTATCTCGCTCTCTCCAGTTTTCTCGCTGCAATTCTCGCTCTCTCCAATTTTCCTTCAATCTCGCTCTCTCTACTCTCGCTTTTCTCCAATTTTCTCTTTAAATTCTCGTTCTCTTCAAGGAATCTCGTTCTCTGTCCACTCTCGCTTTCTTTCCAATTTTCTCTTATTTTTATTTTTATTTATTTATTTATTATTATTATTATTAATTGTTTCTCTGCTTCCTAAATTAAGGTTAGGGTATTTATATTTATCATCCAATAAATTTCAATATTTAATTTCCTGTAGTGTATGCGTACAAATCTAGGTTGTAACATTTCCTCTCATGTTCTCTCTTCTTTTGTCGTCTCGTTCATCTTTCTCATCTTCTACCTTCTTACTCTGTCTAGCTCATATGGGTTTTATTTTCCCTTTTCTTCCTCAACTCCTCTTCTCTTTTTTTCTGTAAAATTTCTTTAGCCACGATTTAAAAAAATTTTGGGATCTCATATTTTGTTCTTCTCTGCATGTTAAATTAGCATAAGGTTTTAATTTTTTTTTTCGAATTTATGTTCTGGGTTTGGATCTCTATATTCATGTTTTGATTCCCTCATGTTTCTTCACTGATATGTGGTCGATTTCATGTAGAATGTTGCATGTTAGATCTGTTGTGTGTTAGAATTTTTTGCTATATAGATTTTTTGGTAGATCTGTTTGGTGTTTAGAAATGGAGACAAAAATATGTTATGTAATTGAGTGTTCAAAAATTGAATTCAAAATTTTGTATTTAGTATATGAATACTATCTAGAGAATTTGTTATATTTCGAGAATGAAAAAGAGTTATTTATTTATTTGGTCTTAGAAAATTTCGGAAAATAGGTATATAATTGAAAATTAAAATCAACAATAACAAATAAAAAAAAAAACAAAGACAAAATGAATTTTATTTAGAAAAAAGATACCTCTAACTCAACTCTAATCTATACCTCAACTCTAGTCTATAACTCAAAAGCAGATTTTCTGACTCAACTTAACTCAGAAGTCAAAATACAAATAATAATTATCAACTCAATTCAACTCTACATCTCAAATACAGACAATTTAACTCTTCAAATAATTTAACTTCATAAACAATAATTATAAAAAGAAAAAAAAAAAACATATTGACATAGCACACAGTAAGTAAACAGAGGGACGAAATTTTCATTGTACGGTAAATGTTACGGTTGAGTCAGAGCTGACTCAGCCATCCTTGGGCAATCCATTCCATGTCAGCAAACTTTTTGTCAGTTTAAACGACAGCTTGGAAAAACCTCCCAAAGCCATTTTTTTTCTTTTATTAAAAAGAAAGTTTCTAGAAACCTATAAAAAAAAAAAAAAAAAAGAATTTAAATAAAGAAAAAGAAAAACCTTGTTCTTGGATGTGGGCTCCTCTATTCCACACGTCTCAAAAACCGACAGAGTCTCACGGTTTCTTCATCAATCTTGGTGCTCAGTCCCCCTGAAAAAGCAAAAGACCTAACCCTAAAATCCCCCCATTATAATCCCCACTCTCCCCATTCTCATTCCCATTCCATTTCTCTCAACACTTCCCTTCCTTCCATGTCCGCTACCTATCTCTTCGCTTCTCCCATGGCCTCCTCCGTCCAGGTCGCCACCGGATCCCGCCGCCCCTCCGCCAGTTTCTACGACATCCTCCGTGTCAACCGCAACGCCTCCTCCCTCGAGATCAAGACTGCCTACCGGACTCTTGCCAAGATTTACCATCCCGATTCTGTTAGAAGATCAACGGAATGCGATTCTTCTTTTGACGATGGATGCAGTTTCCTCGAGATTCACAATGCGTATGAGACGCTCTCTGATCCTGCAACTAGGGCTCATTACGATCTCGCTTTGGCTGCTATTACTAGACGCCCGTTTCTCCGATCGTCGCGGTCTAGGCCGCATCGGCGGTGGGAAACGGATCAGTGCTGGTAGGGGATTTGGGATTAGGGGTAGATTTGTAGATTTGGATTTTCTGTATAGATTTGGTTTGAATGTTCTTCGTATCCGAGGGGAATTTTTGTGCCTACTTCTTTTCTATGATCTCGATTTTAATCTTTTGGTTTCTGGAATTGAATGCTGAAGAACTTTGGATCGAAGATGCGTGTTTTTTTTTTTTTTTCTTTTTTGAGACATAATTTTGAAGGGAAAATCAGGCTCGTTGGTTAACTATTTATTTTATTATTATTATTATGATTATTATTATTATTATTATTTTGATTTTTACGCAATTTTATAGTTAAAAAAATCAAGTTAAATTTAAAAAAATTGAGGCCCCTTAAGGAAATTTGAAGGTGAAATAGTGTTTTAATTTTCAAAATAAAAAATAAGGGGAATTAAGAATTGTTTATAATCGGAAAATTAGAATTGGCGTTATTTTGAAAATGTATCTGGAAATTAAGTTTAAAAAAATGGTAATACTTATTAAGAAACAAAAGGTACAAGTAACTAAGGGTGAATATACAAAATCAAGTGTTGGTGTGAATTCAACTATTGAAACTATGCGAAGGAGCTATTACAAGTAATAGTCATTAAGAAACAAAAGATAGTATTACTTATTAAGAAACAAAATTACAAGTATTAACTGAGGGTTAATAATAAATATCCAAAATCACAGCTTTTTGTTGTGTGGCCACTGTTTGTTCATTGTCGGAACGGGTACTATTGTCCATATTTTTGTCCATTTTAAAGGGTACCATCGGTCATTTTAATAGAGGTGTTCATTCAACTCTAAATAAAATATTACGTAGAAATTGGAATCCGTTACTTGAACGAAACTAGTAACGAAACTAGATCTGGTAGAATCATATTGAATATTTGACAAGACATTCCGTATCTTGCTAAAAAACTGATCCTTGAATCCAATTCTCTCTCGATATGTTCCTCAAAAAATCCGATTCGTGTGGATTCTTCCTCCAACTAAAGAAGAGATCTTGGCGGAATTGCCACATATGAAATTGAGCAACAAGTGTGCACTGCATTAGAATTTGTGCACAGCATTAGAATTTGTTATGTCAAATATTGTCAGACGTGTACATCAAATTTGCTACTTCTAGAGGAGTTATTTAAGATTATTTAAAAAATTTTTACATTTTTAGACTTCTCAATTAATTTACAATTAAGTTTCAAGTTCTTAAGTTATATTTTATACAATTTTTAAAATTCACCTACTTTATAAGTAATATTTTACAAATGTCATAAACTTTAACTACATATCAAGTTCTTAGGTTTTATTTCTCTTCTATTAAATATATGTATCCCTAATTTCAGTAGTTGTATTTAATATATAATTATTGTTACAAAAATATTTATTTTCATCTATGTTTCATTTCTTATGTATATATACGAGGTTTATTCCGAATGTATTTAGAACTAATACAAATTTAAGGTTGTTATGTACTATATAATTCATACTTTAATTTTAGTCTCGTTTCTATTAATATATATATTTCACATATTTTGTGTATACACACGTATATATTTAAAATTAAGATGTATATTTAGTTATTTTGTAAATATATACTTTTTTTTTATATATATCGATTCTAGATTTTGACTTAAAATTTAAAATCTCCAATTTTTATAGATTACATTTATATAGAATTATGGTTACAAATCTTCGTTTTCATTTGTGTTTCGTTTTTTTATGTATATACGAGGTTTATTTAAAATATATACGAGAATATTCCAAATACATTTAGAATAATTACTAATATATACTCCATATTTAATTTTAGTCATGTTTCTATTGAGATATATATTCTACATAATTTATCATATATACACATGTATATTTAGTTATTTTTCAAATATATACTTCATATTATATAACAATAATGTTAACACAATAAATTAGAGCATAAATTATTATTTGAAATAAATAATAAAATAAATTCATATATATTTGAAACTAAATAAAATATTGAAAAGATGGGGAAGGTGTCGTAGGTGATGGGTGAGGGAGAGAAGAATGTGGTAATTAAGGATAAGTGAGAAAAATAAACAAATTTGGAAAAAAAAAAAAAACCAATTTAATGCACATGATTTCCATATTTGTGTATTTACGTTTTTTTTTAAAATGACAAGAAATTAATAAGGTTGCTATAGAGTTTTGGGCTTGATTTTTATGTAATATTACCCATTAGGCCACTCATGAAAAAAAATGTGGATTTGAGACATTCTTGTAATTTGACCTATTTAATTAGACTATTAGTGTAGAAAGCTCAACTTTTGGATGATGAGTTCTTGGGCCTTTGAACATCCATTTGGTGTTTAAAATAACTTGTAAAGCTCTTCAAAAATTAATGATACTAAAAACTGTGTTTTTTCAACTCTACTAGTGTTATCTTTTTCAAATCTTACTTTAGCTTTGATGATTAAGCGAATTCGTTGGATTAGTTTTGATCAAGCTAATTCTGGAGTGGAATATCTTAGGATTTAAGAGTGGTCATCATAGATTCTAAGTTCGATCTAAAAGTTATTCATCCTTCTAACTAAGCTCTTGATTGGAACAATTTGTCGATAGACTTATTTGTGAGTATTTCAATGATCCTAGAAAGACCTCTAGCTTTGTATAAATCAAACATTGTAGGCACTTATCATTTGGTATTAGAGCATTTGGTCAACATTCTTGGCTCTAGAGGTGCAATATTTTTACTTTGTTTCAATTTGTTTTCATTTCTCTTTATTTTTAAAGTACTTGCATGCAATGTGTAATAAAAGACATACTACAACTTGTCTTAATATTTACTCTTAGATTTTAAAAAAAAATAGTAACCAAAAAGAAAAAGAAAGAAAGAAAATATTAGCAAAAAAAAACCAATAGCAAAAAAAATTGTTCAAAGATCTAAGTCATACGAAAAATTATTGTCATTAGATTTTATTTTGTTCAAATATTGAGTTATTGATCCTAAGACTAAGTTACTCTAGTCTTAGTTTGTGAGAGTTGTGATGGGATCAAACCATTCGATCCCGCAACATAAGCAATTGAATCTCATGCTTTTATTTCATTTTAGAATTAAAACATAAAGATTAACAATTAAAGGATTAAGCATATCTACCACCCTGAGGTCTTCCTTGTTATGACTCTGGTAAGGATCTAACTTGTGGGAGTCTTCTTGAAAGAATCGAAGGAAATAGATAATTTTTTTTCAGAGAACTGTTCTCTATATAATTATACTAAAGAAAATACTATTCATATTATTTTTCCACTCTATAAAGTCCTTTAAATAGAACCTAATTAGGTTAAACCTAATTAATTATAGTTATTCATTTTAATATCTCATTTTATTTAGAATCATATTTAAGTACATTTTCTCCCATTTTAATTTGAATCTCATTCAAATCAGTTTTATATAATGTATCTTAGTACATCAATACTTATACTGTACCTAATATAATAAATATATTCCCTTAATTTAACACATATTAGTCCATTGTGAGCAAGCAAGAGGATCTTATGGACCTAAAAATTACAAGCTCCAACAAGATTAATTAACTAAAGTTGTTAATTAATTACAGTTAGGTCAAAAGTCCATTTTACACTTGTAATTACCTTTATCTCCTTAAGTACCACAGATCTACTAATGAATAATTTGTCTATAATTTAACCATAAACCAAGTTTCTCTCATGCCAATGAGGGGTCATGACCTCATCATTCAAGTTTCAAAATCAACACTTAAGGAAATTACTCATTTACTTTTCTTACATGGCAATGAGTGAATTTCATCTTGTGAAATTATGTTCTAAACTCTTTATTTGGTCAAGTCCCCAAAATGGTAGACATATTGAGTCAGCAACTCGGGCCACTCTCACCTGTGCAAGTTAAAGGACGAGCTCTCACAGGCAAGAGTTCATAACTCACTCAAGATTATGATCGAGTCACATATGATCATCATTTGAAATATTAATCTCTTTAATCAACGGATTATAAAGAGAGATTAAATATTTCACGATTCAATCTTATACAAACTCTTTATATAGGATACTTCCACTCACATGTCTCCACATGAATGATTTGGATCAAATCGTTTGTAACGATTATAAAGTGGGTCATATCTATAATGCGACTAGGATAAGGCACCCAATCTTATCCATATACTATAGACTCATTAGGTTATTATTTGAACATGATACAAAATTACATATAACGACCTTGAATTTTTACTATTTTGGATTTTGTTATGTGAAATAAAATAACAAAATATTTTTATTAATTATCAATAAATCATTTATTACAAAGCTATGAGTTTTAGGACATAAAATCCAACAATCTCTCACTTGCACTAAAGCAGTGGGACTTTACAATAAACTAGAGCATACCTTATACCCAACAAGTACATTTGAATTGGTTACATTAAACTTTTAGTAAGATTGCACCAAAATTTAGGCCAATCTATACATCTTTGAATTAGTACCAAAAGTCTACCCTTGAGCAATAAACACAAGTGTCCTTGAGTGAAATTGGTGAGAAGTGTAGAAAGGTCCTTATTACTATCTTCAAAGTGTCATAAGGTGAGGAAAGAATACCACAATTACAAGATCCTAATATGGCTATTCTTCATGCAATTCAAGATATGATGGAAGTGACGAGGGAAGATAGGCAAGAAAGGAGGGCACAACAACAAAGAGAATGATGAGTTTTATAAGAAGATGAAGAAATTTTGATTTAGCTAAATAAGAAATACAAGTTGGAGGAAGAGGAAACATGAGAGGAAGAGGAAGAAATAATTTGGAAAATGTTATGCAACCTAGAAGAATTGAAAGAATTTTGGAAGAAAGGGATAGCAGACTCAAGCTCAAAATTCCACCCTTTAGTGGAACATGGCACGACAGACACTAAGACATCCTTGCGATGGGAAAGGTAGATAAAACATGTGTTTAAGTGTAACACATATAGTGAGAATAAGAAGATAAAACTTGTCATTGTTGAATTCACCAATCATCCCAGAGATTGGTTCAACATCCTAAATTCGGAAGAAGAAGGAAAGAAAAAGATCCAATAGAAAATTGTGAAGAACTTAAAGACGCCAGAAAGAGGTATCCTACAAAACATCATGAAAGATATTTGAAAACTAAAATACAAGCTTTGAGATAGAGAACAACAAGTGTGGCTGAATATTATCAAGAAATGGAGATTTTGATGGACAAAACAAAAATTCAAGAAGAAAAAGAAGACACCATGTCTAGATTCCTTGAAGGTTTGAATCGAAAAATTGCTCATCTATTATCTTACTTGGAAGATATGTATCATTATGCAATTCAAATTGAAGATCAATTGTAGGAAAAAAGGAGCATGCATTCAAAGAGGTATACTTCTAAAGCTATACTTTTTAAATTTTAATGCTCGAAACAAGGATGAATTAGTGAATAGGAATGAACCAAAAGAGAAGTTTGAGGCTACCAAAAAAGTGGAGACTGAGAGCTCCAATACTAAAAAATGAAAAGAAAACTATAATTTTCACATTAATTGAATGTGTGAAGGAAATATACAGAGAGACAGAGAGAGAGAGAGAAGTAGGTCAGTAAGAAGTTTAAAATTTTCTTTGACATCTTATATCAAATTATAGGTTATGGTTTATTATGCATCTATGTGGTTGGTTTAGAGCATTTGTGTGAGTCAGTATTCATAAACATGACATTAAACTATTGTTTGTGTGAGGTGACCTTGGTGACTGAAATTCATCCTCAGACATAGCCTTAATTGAAGATACTTTTTTGCCAAAATTGCAAGCCAAAGATGGTCATTCAAGCATGTCATCGACGATATGACTAATGTTTGAGTGAAACGACATTGGTGATCGTTGAATTGGCCATCAGAGATGTCATCAAGGTTTTTTCGTTTGAATGAGGGTGAGAAAAAGAGAAGAAGATGTAGTTTGTTGATTTTGTGTAGACTTCAATTATGAACAATATGAAATCAATGAAGTTGAGTTAGTTAATACTCAGTTGTGAAGTTGGTGAGTCAATCACTTGACTAATTATTTTAGGGTAATTGCAACGAGTAACAATTTTAGGACTAATAATAAGTGTATAGTGATAGTTCTTTAAAAGAGCTATCTTCCCGACTTAATCCATGCTTGTTCCTTGATTTTATCGTTTGAATTTTTGGTTTTGTATGTGAGCAGTTAGAAGGTAGATCGGGCCATCAGAGCCGAAATAAGCCTTAAATGCATCCCAACTACGCTTCAGAAGCATCAACTGATCAAGGAGGCAAAGGATGGAAGTTAGAACCTTGTCGAGCATTGTTGCGCTGCCCCGACATTGCCCTCAGCACTCAAAGGAAGTAACATAGTTAAGCAGAGCGCAGCTATGCCCGCACGGTGCTCATACACTACGCTCGAAGAAATAGCTGCCCAAATGGGAGCGTCGGTGTTGTGGCGCTCCTGACTATAACAGAACAATGCGCTTTGTGAGTGTGCACTGTGTTGGAACATAAGAAATGCATGCACAGCGGAAGCGATGAAATCGACAACATTCTAATTGCAATAAAAACAAGAATAAGCATGCAAAAGGGATAGAAAATGCAACCTTTGAATACTCCACTGCAATCTTCCTCTCCCGAGCTCAATCGACACCACCAACGATAAATCTTCGCTATTCTCCGGTTGAAGAACACGGGTGTGGAACCGTTTTGTTAGTGAAAGTAAGGGAATTTCACTATAGAAAAATGGAAAGTAAATAGAAATGAGGTGAAAGATTTTAGGTCAAAAGTTGAGGAAGCATTAGTCTTGCAAATTTCAAAAACAAAACCATTTATAGAGAAAACACATGCAAAATCTTATTTTGCATGTCTTCCACCTCAAACTCTGCTAGCATGTAATCTCTAGGCATCAAGGTTGGGAAATGCCACTTCAAAGTCCATTTAGTTAATGAAAAAAATCTAACAATTGGATTTTTCCACTAACTATTTTTTATTAAAAAATGAAATACAATTTTCAAAATTTGAAAATTATTTAATTAAAATAATTTCAATTAAATAAAAATAAACAAATTTAATATCACATATTAAATTGTCTTTGACACCTAGCTTTGATTAATCACATTAATCAAGTTTTAGAAAACACTTTCATGCTAACGATCAAGTATACTCTAAAAAATAATTAATTAATAAATAAATTATTTAATTGTAAATTATATCTCATATAAAATACAATTTTTCTTAAAACCCGAATTTGAACATTTCAAATTCTTACTTCACCTAGTTCTTCAATTTTGTCCGTATTGAGCTAGCAAGGAGACCCAAAGGACTTACAGATCATGGGCTCCAACGATTCGAGACTAACCGGTCAAACTCTTTAACCTAGTTAATCAACGTTTGTTAACTAACAGGACTGTTCATTATAGCCTACAGTTGTACTCCCTTCACTGTAGATATATTATGTGTCCATTTGATATAACCGTCATCAATAAGTTGATCCTTCACAGGTTGTTCGTAATCTCAGCTAGGTCAAATACTGAAATACCCCTGAGTTACATCTTTTCTCCTTAAGTACCACTGTCTCTCTAATGAACAATTAAATTAGGATCATAATCACTAAATTTATTCCCTCTCAGGCCAACGAGAGGATAAGGCCCCTTGTTCAAGACCCGGGATCAGCCCTTAAGGGAACAACCTTTTTACTATCCCTGAAATGGGTAGGAGTGAATTCCATCTTGCAGATTCTATGTCCCCGGCCATCTACCCCGTCTTATCCCTGAAATGGGAGGCATATTGAGCAACGACGCTAGGCTTACCCTCACTTATGCAGATCAAGGGACAATTGTGAATAAACAGGAGTTCATAGACAGCTCAGGATTCAGATCAAGTTATCTAGGTCATCAAGAAGTGAAATTCATGATTGTTAATAGTAGACGGTGTTAATATGTAACAGTGATTATTTCGTGATCTGTCTTACACAATCTCATCGTGTAAAACACTTCCACTCACATGTCTCTACATGAACGAACTGATCACATCGTTTATGACACTTTACAACATTTGTAACAATCATAAAGCGGGTCGTATTTAATAGTATCTCCAGAAATAAGTACCCAACCTAATCTAAGTACTATAGACGATTTAGACGATTTTACTTGAACTTGATCAAGTTTATGTCTCCACATAAAGTCAAGAGCTTGTAGTTTATTGGATTTAGAGTTATTAAACAATCAACAACACTTGTCTGAATAAACTTAATATATGTTTACTGTTTACAAAACTACGAGTTTTAGGACATAAAACCCAACATGCTGCACTCTGGCCAGGCGCTCCGATTGAGCGTCGCGACACTCTCCCAATTTTTTTATATATATGGCTCAAATTTTTAGGTTAAAGGGGAATCTGATTTCACCACAGTCTTCCAGCCATCTTGAGCTCTCTGCCTTCATTCTTCTAGAATTTCTCCTCCTCTCTTAGTTATTTTCATCTCTTGCCTATTTTTGGATTGTAATCGAGATTTTCACATGTTGATGAGCGGCTTAGGTAATCCTTCAACTTGGGTATAGGAATTGTTTACTTTCTTTGAGGTTTTGGATTGTATTGCTGAACTATTATTGTGGATTCTAATGAGTTTTGCATTACTTTATATAGATTAATGATTAATGAGTTGGTGCCTCTTATGTTGTTAATCTTGTTTGCTATAGTTCATATGCCTTGCAATAGTGGCAACTTTGGGTAAAGATTTTCCACTTGAGCTTAGACTTGTAGTTTGAATTTCTCGAACCATTGAAATTCGTTAGATAATCGAATGCATAAACTTAGCTATCTAGTTTTTCGTTCATCTCGATAAAATTTCCTATGTTCTTAACATGAATCATAGTAGTTTCTGAAGATCTAATTTCCATGGTAACTAATGCAGTTTAGTTGGATGAATGAACTTCGTCAACCAGCTAGATGCATCTAGGGTTAATGGGAATTTTCTCGAGTGTCCACAAATAATAGTTTAGATGCTTAGTACCAATAATAAGAAATAATTAATTTTTACCTATCCCCAAGTTAAATTTTTCCATATTAAGTTCTCACAAATCTTCTTACTCCTTTTAAATTCTTGGACCTTTACATTAGTTCCTTTAATATTCGCAAAATTGATTACAAACCCCCCTTCCCTCGTTACCAGAATTCACAAATTGGCTAGGTTTGTCCTTGATTCACTGAGGAGATGACCTGCTCCCGCTAGCTGTAAGCTCATAAAGGCAGTGAATTTTATTTGTTTTAGGTCTCGACAGGCCTAAGAACAAATTGGCACCATTTTCGAGGAATCTTACAACTAGTCTTAATCGATTTTTGAATCAATTAGTGTGTATGAATTTGTGTTGGTGTATGATCAGCTCCTCTAGGAGCTATATGTTTGATTTTATTGCTGATATCGATCAGGAAGAGCCTAGAATTCGTAAAGGGAAAATATTAGCTGCCGAAGTTGTTAAGGAAGAGGAGATTCTCGAACCTCAAGAGGAGGAGCAAAAGAAAGAAGATAATCCATAAGTCGATATAGATGAAGCACGATAGAGGATCTTAAGAGAACTTGTTGAGCTTGATTTGACACAAAAATGGTGTATCATCATTCCTGAGACGGCCATTCCATTTGACTTGAAGCCTGGATTGGTCCATCTGTTGCCACAATTCAAGGGTACTCCTGGAGAAGACCCCCACAAACACATTAAGGATTTTCACTTAGTATGTGGCAGTATGAGGCCTCACAGGGGTCACTCAGGTGAAGGAACTCTTGACGAAGAGCATCATGAGCGCGTTCGGATCTTTCCGATTTCATCATGACCGAAATACAACACATACATTCTAACAAACAGTTATGCCAATTAACACTAATTAACGGCATGCTTTGAGAAATAAACTACAAGTGATTGAGTTCACATACTAGTTGAAGACTCTCTTCAAACTCAAACTCAATGCAGTGGAATAACCCTCTACGAACTGTATCGCCTAACATATGAGTCGGCTACAGCAGCATGATCGTCTACACGAACAACAGCAACACGAATAAGCAAAAGCGGGGACAACACCACCAGTTGGAGCCCGTAATATTCTCGGAGTGAGAATCCAAAGTATGGTCTTTGGTGATTTTGGTAGAGGTCGAAGGAAATGTTGATCGTGTAGACGATAAGCAAGTGGAAGAGAAACTATCGTCTAGCGGAATACTTATTGTTTAGACAAAGCTACACGATCGTGTAGGTTTTATTAAGCGATCATCTAGTAATAAGTAAACGATCGTTTAGAAAACGTGGCACGCTAGACAATCGTTTAGGAAAGCTAAGTGATCGTTTAGAGAAAGGCGTGCGATCGTTTAGACGCTAGTGTGCGATCGTTTAAACGATGAGACACTATCGTATAGGCTCTAAACTAGGCGATCATTTGCGTTTTCACATCGATTGCGAATTTTGATTATCACTTAAGACATGATCCACTTGTATGTCACCACATACATGCTTAAGTTACATCCAGATAACTAGGGATTTAATGTTTATTGGTTTGTAGTAAAGCAAATAAAACATACAACTGAGAAAAATCAAGATGTGAAGTAAAATATCATATATTATACAACACAAGTGTTCGTACAAACTGTTTACAAACTCCAGGACATGAGACTTTAGAGCATTAACCCCAACAATCTCTCATTTGTCCTAAAACGAAGTGGGGTGTACATGAAACAAGTACAAAACAATAAATTAGGGCTTAAAAAGCCCAATACAAGAAAATCTCCCACTTGCCTTAGCCCAACCGCAGGCAATCCTATAGATCCATGCTCCGTAGGTGACTCTCAAACACTGTAGCCGTGAAAGCCTTCATAAACGGGTCAGCAACATTGTGCTCTAAAACGATCTTCGTGGCCATCACGTCCCCTCGATACACTATCTCACGAATCATATGATACTTCCGCTCTATGTGTTTTCCATGCTTGTGACTCAATGGATTTTCAAACTAGCTGTGACCTTGGCCAGGGTTTGACTGATACCTACTGACTATGCTCACAGCGTAGTAGATGTCTGGACAAGTACAGAGCATCTCATACATCAAACTGCCAACGATAGACACATATGAGACCTGTCTCATCTCCTCAACCTCTTGAGGCGTCTTAGGACATGTCCTTAGACAAAGTGACTCCATGCCTGAATGGCAGTAATCCCCTCTTGGAGTCCTGCATCGAGTATTTGAGCAACACCTTGTCAATGTACTATGCTTGAGATAGTGCTAGCACTTTGTTCTTACGATCTCGAAAGATCTGTATACTTAGAACAAACTGAGCCTCTCCAAAATCTTTCATTTAGAATTGGGTCACTAACCAGTTCTTAACTACAGTCAGTAGACCTACATCATTCCTAATAAGTAATATATCGTCTACATACAACACTAAGAAGACTACTGAAGAGTTGAAGATCTTCTTGTAGACACAAGGTTCATCAACGTTCTGGTCAAAGCCATATGACTTGATCGTAGTATCAAACCGTATATTCTAAGATCTAGACGCCTATTTCAGCCCATAAATGAACCGATTTAGCTTGTAAACCTTTTGCTCTTGACCTTGGGCTATAAATCCCTTGGGTTGTACCATGTAAATGGTCTCCTTAAGATTGCCATTCAGAAAGGCCGTTTTGACGTCCATTTTCCAGATCTCATAATTATAATAAGTTGCAATGGACAGGAGAATGCGGATCGACTTTAACATGGCAATAGGTGAGAAAGCCTCCTTATAGTCGACTCCCTCTGCCTGGGTATAACCCTTTGCCACAAGTCGAGCCTTGAAGGTTTGCATCTTCCCATCAGCACCCTGTTTGTGCTTGTAGATCCATTTACAACCTATAGGTCTTACCCCATCAGACTGATCTATAAGATCCTATACTGAGTTGAAGTACATCGACTCCATCTCAAGATCCATGGCTTTGACTTCATTCATCTCGATCAACATCCTTCGTTGCCTTCTGATAAGACAACGGATCCTCAAATCGCCATCTGCTACCATAGCAAGGATTTTCGTGAAACCCAGATAGCGCAGCGGCTTCACAACCCTCCACTACATCGAGGTTCCTCTAAAGGATCTCATATCGTAGGTTCCATGAGCGCGTTCGAATCGTTCCGATCTCACAGTGACCGAAATATATATTATACATTCAATACATACAGTTATGCAAACAAAACTTAATTACGGCATGTAGAACAACAAAAATATAAAGGAAAGAGTGCCATACCAATTTTAAGACTTTCAAACTTCAGCACTCCAACACAGTGGAAAACTCCATGCGATCTACCAACGTCCAGCGGAAACATCGACTGCAGCAGCACGAACAACGCAAACTCACGACCGCAACGGGGATGACGCCACCACTAAAGAGTCTCGGGTATTCTCCGGAGTGAAACCCAAAGGGTGGGCTTTGGTGAATTTGGTAGAGGAAAGAGGAACACGAATCATGTAGGCGATAAGCAAGTGGGAGGGAAAAAGTCGCTATCGCATAGCAGAAATGCTTATCATTTAGGAGGAGCTACACGATCGTGTAGGATTTACTGAACGATCGTTTAGGAAAAGGTACACGATCGTTTAGTAAAATCGACACACTATATGATCGTTTAGAGAAGCTATCCGATCGTGTAAATGACAGTGTGCGATCGTTTAGCGCGAGATGGACAATCGTTCAGGCAGAGAAGAGTTATCGTATAGTCTCTCGAAATGCTTAAGCGGTCATTTTGATCAACACCAACGCGCTCTCACTTTTTTCTTCAGGCGATTGAACGACGGGGAATCAAAATGAAAACTTTTTTCATTTTAATTCATCGCTTACATTAACCAACGCTCCCCACTAACCTATGTCCGAACGTGAACTTTGGATTAATTATCATATAATTAATCAACTAATTAATTAATAAATATAATCATATTATATTTTTATCTATAGTTTGATATCACATATCTACTATAGTATTTTCTTCTCTACTTGATATAAATCATATTTATATATAATTTCATCCAAAAAAAATGTATCTCATACATTTGGCCAATTATATCATATATAATTAACCAGTCCAATTATATCATATATAATCAAACTTCTTCTTGTCAATTTGAACATTTCAAATTAACCCAAATACTAGTTCTCGACTTTATCCAAGCTACCCAAGGGACCTAATGGACCTGTGGCTCGAAGCTCCAACGGTATGTGAATAGCTGACTAAACTCTTTAGTCACGAGATCCACCATCCGTTAACTGTCAGGCATTCTACTAAAGACCAACAACTAAACTCTTCTTACCACAGATATATTTCTGTGTCCATCGGATATAACCAATCATGAGTATGATGACCCTCCACAGATGCTCGTAAGTACAGCTAGGCTACATTACCGTTTTGCCCCTATAGTTACATCTCATTCCTTAAGTATCACTAATTCCTCTAATGAACAATACAACATAGTCCAACTATGTATGAACATCTCTCGGGCCAAGAGAAGGTGTGTGGCACCACATCATTCAAGCCCCAGAATTAGCCCTTAAGGGAACTATCTATCTACTTACCCCTACCTCGGGAAATAAGTGAACTCCATCTTGTGTAGCTGAGTTCCCAGCTCCCAAATTAGACGAATCCCCAAAATGGTAGGTTTGAATCGGTGAACTGGCCACTCACATCCATACAAATCAAAGGACTGCCCTTAATAGCAGGAGTTCCCAACTCACTCAGGATTGAGGTCATGTTACCTATGGTCATTCTAGTGAGGTGAAGTCTCTGTCATGAATGGTGTTATATAACGAGACGTTAACACTTCGTGGTCAGGTCTTATACAAACTCTTTGTATAGGATGCCCCGCTTACATGTCCCCAACACGAATGATCAAGATCAGACTATCTGTGACAAGTTACAACACTTGTGACCATTCCACAAAGCGGGTCGCATCCGTAGCGTTACCAGGATAAGGTTTCCCTCATATATCCATATACTACAGACCATTTTGGTTATCACTCAAGACATGATCCACTTGTATGTCACCACATACATGCTTGAGTCACATACAGATAACCAGGGATTTTATGTTTATTGGTTTGTGGTAAAGCAAATAAAATAAGTAACCGAGCAAAATACTAAAATGAGAAGTAAATATCATATATTAACAACACAAGCATTCGTACAAACTGTTTACAAACTACAGGACACAAGACTTTAGGGCATCAACCCCAACACCCTCAGCTCTTAAGGTGGAAACGACCTACTAGATGAACTTCCATCAACAACTCTTGTTGAAGTTTCAGTAGTTTCATTAGAAAGCTCACGCAACATGACTTTACTTCGTGGACCGTGCTCCTTTATATGATCCTCCTCCAGGAAAGTAGCATTCGTTGAAACAAACACCCTATTTTCTGTCGGATCATAAAAATAACCCCCTCGTGTACCTTTGGGGTAGCCTACAAAGAGGCACAACCTCGACCGTGGTTCCAACTTGTTGGGATTTGCCTCAAGTACATGTGCAGGGTAACCCTAAATGCGGAAGTGACGTAAACTAGCTTTACGCCCGTTTCACAACTTCAGAGGTGTTCTCGCAACACTCTTGAATGGAACACAGTTGAGTATATATACCGCAGTCTCCATTGTGAAACCCCAAAACGAGTCCGGTAAGGAAGCGTAACTCATCATCGATCGAACCATGTCCAACAATATTCTATTTCTCCTCTCTGCTACACCATTCTGCTGAGGTATACCCGACACTAAGAGTTTGGAAACGATTCCATGTTCTATCAAATAGTCCTGAAATCTCGAGTCCAAAAACTCTCCACCTCAATCAAATCGAAATATTTTAATCCATCTATCCAATGTGTTTTCAACTTCAGCCTTGAACTCTTTGAACTTTTCAAAGGATTCAGAATTTTGTTGCATAAGATATATATACCCATACCTAGAGTAATCATCAGTAAAATTGATAAAATACTCATAGCCACCTCAGGCTCACACATTCATAGGACCACAAAGGTCATAATGTACTAACTCAAGAGGCTCTTTGGTTCTATAATCTTTTCCATTAAAAGGTCGCTTAGTCATCTTACCCTCAAGGCAAGATTCGCACACCGGTAAAGAATTTTCTTCTAACTCACTTAGAAGTCCATTCTTCACCAATCTCTCAATCTTATTGAGATTGATGTGCCCTAAACGAATATGACAAAGATGTTGGATTTTATGTCCTAAAACTCGAATTGATAAACATATTCTATTTTGTTTTTTCGATAAAATTTTTATTGAAATTGTAATCTTGAAACCAATAAACTAAGGTCCTGAGGCTATTTAATGTAGACTTAAACTTTATGTGATGACATAAAACATGGATCAAATTCGAGTATATAGTCTAAAATGGTCTATAGTATAGGGATAAGGTTGGGCGCCTTGTTCTGGGGACACTATAGATGCGACCTACTTTGTAGTAGTACAAACAATGTGATCCTGAATCGTTCATATAGAGACATGTTGAGTGGGAGCATCCTATGCAATGAGTTTGTATAAGACTGGACCACGACTTAACCAGTTTTGCTTTATAACACCATTTACTATATAAAACTGACTAATTCAAATTTGATGACCTAGGTAAGTCGATCTCAATCCTGAGCTAACTGTGAACTCCTGTTTATTCGAGATTATCCTTAGATTTGCATGGGTGAGAGCAGCTCAACAACGTTGGCTCAATAAACCTCCCATTTCAAGGGTAAGACTGAGTAAATAGCTGGGGACATATGATGCAAGACGGACTTCACTCCTACCCGTCTCTAGTGGTAGTAGATAGGTTGTTCCCTTAAGTATTGACTTCAGAATTAGAATAAGGGGCCCCACCCTCTCACTAGGCTGAGAGGGACTCGATTTATTGTTTGGACCATAAATCAATTGTTCTTTAGAGGTTCAATGGAACTGAAGGAACAAGAAGTGTTCTTGGGAGTAAAACAGTATTTTGACCCAGCTAATACCACAACCAACCTGTGAAAGATTGACTTACTGCTTATGGTTATATTAGATGGATAGAAATATATCTATAGTGAGAAGAGTGCAACAACGGGACTTTAGTGGAATGACCCGTTAGTTAACAAATGTTGATTAATTAGGCTAAAGAGTTTTACCGGTTAATCTCGGATTATTG
The DNA here is from genome assembly GCF_009727055.1 of Benincasa hispida. Lineage (NCBI taxonomy): Eukaryota > Viridiplantae > Streptophyta > Magnoliopsida > Cucurbitales > Cucurbitaceae > Benincasa > Benincasa hispida. The sequence goes on along the minus strand of NC_052357.1, from coordinate 49,790,181 downwards.
GAGCCCATGATCTATAGGTCCATTAGGTCCCCCTGCTAGCTCATATGGATTAAACTTAGAACAGTATGTTGGATTAAATCGAATTGTTCGAATTAGGAAGAGGGATTAAAACCGACAAGTATATGTGATATCGCTATGGTTTTTGCTCTATATTCAAATGTGATTTGAATTTTGAAAACATGAATGCAGATTCATATTTAGGAGGTCAAAATTGTAAAAAGTCAAAGGGTTGACTTTTTCGCTAGGGAAAAGTCAAAGTTTGACTTTGATTAAATGGAAAAAAACCATTTCGCCCTTGACTAGAGTTAGTGGATTTATCCAACATTTTTGTTGGATAATCCTACTAACTTAAGTGGACTATATGTAAACATTATAGAATGACACATAGCTCACTTTGATTTAGTGTTTTGTGAGGTGTTGATTTTTGGTAAGCTTTAATGCATGTAATTGTTTTATAAAAAGAAGTTTTTTTTTTTAAAAAAAAAAAATAAACTTCTTCTTCTAGCTAAATTTTCTATATTTTTTGGTTTCTAAATTCTCACCAAAACTTCTTTTTTTTCACATTAACCTTGAACCTTCATTTCTTCTTTTTTCATTTCTTCATTCACTAGGTCCCACAACCCGGTTATGAGTCCAGAGAATAGTAGGAAAACTCTAGTGGTGGCCCGGTAGAGTTCGGGTCGAGATTCAGTGAGAAAAAGCATTTTTCGAGAGCTACAAAGGTTGTACACTATCTCCTTTTAGTTTACTTTTTTTTTTAATATATATATTTGCATGCTAATTTCCTTTTAATTAGAAGCAATTAGATCCTTATTTCGCTGCGTATGTCTCGTGTTCCATCAAAAGATGGACATTTTCTTTTGGAAAAATATGTCGTTGTTTTGATTGAGATACAACAGTTTTAAACAATTCTGTGTTATGGAGGGAATTAATGACTAATAGCCTTAGCACATATAAATTACTTTCCAGATATGTTGTACAAATAGTAACACCATCTTTATGAATAAACACTTTATTCACATTAAAAGAAATAGTGTATTTACATAGTAGTAAGCACTTTACAGAAATTAGGTTCCTCTTAAGTTCGGGAATAATATATACATAATTCAAAACTAGAAACCTATTATGTAAAGCGAACTGGAGCCCTCCCACTGCCACAGCTGAGACTACGTGCCCTGTGCCTACTCACATCGTCATCTCACCAGCCTCCAACTGTCACCAGGATCTAATCCCCTGAAAAGAAGAACAAACAGGATTTGTGGTGTCCGAATCAATTATCCAGGTAGAATCATCATTCTCCACTAAACAAGTTTCAAGTACAAGTAAATCATATTTACCTTTATTTGCCTTGGCGACCTTCCTTTCTTTCAGTCAGCAAGGACAGTTCCTCTTCAAGTGTCCATCTTGGTTGTAGTGAAAACACTTTCCCTTTTCAACCGGTGGTGGATGCCTTCTTGGGGCGACATGTGGCGGGCTACAGGCGCATTCCCTTTTCCCTTACCACCCTTCTTCTTCTTCCCCTTTGCAGAGTTAGAAGTAGAAGGTACAGACTTCGTTCCTGAGGTCGAACCTCTATGAAACATCCTGGAGGATGAAGCAACATTTGCCTCACCCTTCTTTCTCTCCTTACTCTTCAGTAAAGATTGGTAGGTCTGCAACTCGTTGAGGAGAGTTGTAAGGTTATATTTCACTTTGTTAAGAATCACATTGCTAACAAAGTGCAAGAAGCTCTCCGGCAAAGAATGCAGGATTATGCTAACCTAACTACCCTTATCGATGGTAGACTCATTCAATTCTGCCACATTGAAGTGGACCATCATGTTAAGCACATGTTCACGAACAGAGGTGCCTTCTTCCATTTTGGAGTTGAATATGTACTTAAGAGCCTCACGCATAAGCTATTCAGACGGTTGTCCAAACATCCTCTGCAGGGACTCCATGATCTCACGCGCTGAGACCATAGGCTTATGTTTCTTGGCCAAGACTCAGAAAGACTTGCCAAGATATAGGTTCAGGCCTTCTCATTTGCCCATGTCCATCGCTCGTATGCCTCTCAAACATTTTGAGCACCATTGGGAGCTGGAATAGAAGGACAGACCTCTGTAAGGGCAAACATGAGATCCTCGATGATCAGTATTGTCGTGATCATGTGTTTCCATGTTGAAAAGTTATCACCAGTTAATTTTTCGGTGCTAAGCAAAGCTAACGTGGATGTAGCCATTTTGAAAACTTGTTGTTGAAAATACAAACAAAACTTTATTAGATTTTGCTAAACCACATTTAATCAATTAATTTTGCAAAATATTTTTAAGTACCCTAAGTGAAAGACTTCTATTTTTCAATGATGCCCTAATGAGGCAGGACAAACGTCATCGGTGGGGTGATCAGATACCTCTTCTCTGGGATGAGACATTCTCAACCATTAGGCAGAACCAACTCTTGAAACTAAACCTAACAACCACCATTTATTCGGTCCAGAATTGTTAACCTTTAACAATTCCATGTAAGTGTCACCCCTCACTTTTGGTGCCAGAGTCCCTTCAAAAAGAGAGAGATCAAGATGCAATTATCAGCATTGCATTAAAACTGTGGATAATTTTATAAAAGAGTAATAAAGAAAAAAAAAATTAAGCATTTGAAAGGTAGTATCTTTCATTTTAAAAATGATCAAATATCGGTCTATTGTTAAAGTTGGTATTTATAGCTTTTACAAACTGTTTTTAAAAAAGTAACATTTATAACTTACACAAAGAAGACATTGTTTAGGCACCGAACTAAAAGTTATACAAAAAATTGGATTGTATTATAGCAATTTCAATGGGTTAGTCTGAATTTTGTGTAAATCGATGCTGATAATCGGAAACACTCTATTACAAGGTGTGCGACGAATCGTTTTTTTAAAAGCCTATCGTATGCCTTGTTTTTTTCTCTCTGTAGTGTGTAGACTATTCATGGTAGGGTATTGATTAAATCCTTGTCATTTTTATAGTAGAGTGTATGTGCGATGTTGTGAGTATTCAGGCTTAACTATTAGTTAGTGAGAATATCTATTTCTCAAGGAGGTACACTGTCTCCCAAACGCATGTCGGTATTTACTCGGCACTAGAAATTGACAGTTAAACCAAAGTTTGATGCATTATATATGGTCTAATTCACTAACGTTTGTTACCATTTCTGCGTTATTCGATACTCTGGTATGTGCCTTATGGTTTGGCGGACTAGATAAACATTTGTGTGTACCTTGGTCTAGTAGTAATGTTTAAGATATATCTCTCCTCTTACATTGTGTCATGACACGTGGCTCAATTGGTATATAATAATACATTGAGTATACATAATTTTGTGAGAAGAGTGCTCCTCTCAATCAATTTATGGTTGGGAAAACAAATTCTCTTAATCGACTTGTAATAATTTTGGCACATAGTGAATTTTTCTTTGTTCGCAACAGTTTTTTTTCTTCAGTTTGAAGTTTTTTCTAATGGTTAAATCTGGGTGATCCTAAATTTAATCGGCTTTCTTTAATTTTTTCGTGTTGGAGATGGAGGTTTTTTTTTTCCAAATGGCATGAGCATTTGAGATGAGTACCCAAAATATATCAAGCATATCTCCGGCAAAGAATGCAGGATTATGCTAACCTAACTACCCTTATCGATGGTAGACTCATTCAATTCTGCCACATTGAAGTGGACCATCATGTTAAGCACATGTTCACGAACAGAGGTGCCTCTTTCCAATTTTTGGAGTTGAATATGTACTTAAGAGCCTCACGCATAAGCTATTCAGACGGTTGTCCAAACATCCTCTGCAGGGACTCCATGATCTCACGCGCTGAACCATAGGCCTTATGTTTCTTGGCCAAGACTCAGAAAGACTTGCCAAGATATAGGTTCAGGCCTTCTCATTTGCCCATGTCCATCGCTCGTATGCCTCTCAAACATTTTGAGCACCATTGGGAGCTGGAATAGAAGGACAGACCTCTGTAAGGGCAAACATGAATCCTCGATGATCGTCGTGATCATGTGTTTCCATGTTGAAAAGTTATCAACCAGTTAATTTTTCGTGTGCTAAGCCAAAGCTAACGTGGATGTAGCCATTTTGAAAACTTGTTGTTGAAAATACAAAACAAAACTTTATTAGATTTTGTAAACCACATTTAATCAATTAATTTGCAGAAATTTTTTAAGTACCCTAAGTGAAAGACTTCTATTTTTCAATGATGCCCTAATGAGGCAGGACAAACGTCATCGGTGGGGTGATCAGATACCTCTTCTCTGGGATGAGACATTCTCAACCATTAGGCAGAACCAACTCTTGAAACTAAACCTAACAACCACCATTTATTCGGTCCAGAATTGTTAACCTTTAACAATTCCATGTAAGTGTCACCCCTCACTTTTGGTGCCAGAGTCCCTTCTTAATGAGCCCACCGTAGGGAAGAAGCATATTAGGAAAAGAGACTAAGTTACCTTATCTTCTTACCAGAGATCAAATAAAGAATACACAAAACTGTCATCTTTTAGGGGGACGCTCCCAGAGTGCCTCGAGGTGATGCGTAGTAACTTTATTCAATCCAACGAGGGAGATCGAGGATATGTTGTCGCACTTCCCACTCCCACTTACTATGAACACTCTCTCCATCCACCTTGATATTGACTCACCCAACAACCATCCGTTAGGAGGACATGCCAAAGGTGCCTCAAGGCCGAGGTAGAACTCACGATGTGGACTATATAGGAGAAACGTGAAAGGAATAAGTAAGCATCTTATGCCTCAAGTACCTCCCACTGAATGTTCTACCTAGGGGTTCATTAACTTAGACAATCCAACTACTATGATTTTAGTCTAAGTCATCTTTTAATTCCCGCTCATAAACAACATTTGTTTATGATATGAACAAGCTCAAGTAGTCAAATTTAAACATTTTAATGGATTGTCCTTAACTTGCATGCATGCATTAAATCTATCTAATTCACCTTTCTAAGTAAGTTCCCAAGTAGGGGTGTTAGTTTCCGTACCTTAAATACCCCAGCCTAGACAGAACCCGCCTTAGACAAAAGGTCCCTTATAGATAGATTTACTACACTTTAACCTTTTATTAGTCAATTTAATCTTATTAAACTGGTGAAAAAGATTAAAGTCGTAGGGTTGCTAATCATATTAGAACTGTAATCTTAGGTTTATGTCATCCAAGTTTAAACATTTTAAAACCATGAATTAAACCTAAGTGAGCATGCATATCTTTCTTATTGATTTTAGTTCTAATTTCTCTTTAACTTTAAAAAGAAACAACTAAAAAACTATTGCGCACAACAAGGTGTTTATAACGCTTATAAAGTAATCTATGTGTCATGCTTCATGCAATGTCCTATCATTACTATACATAACTTTTATATATATATATATGTGTGGTGTGTAATAAATAAGCAAACATGCTTTACATTCACCTTATACTATATAACAATTATAAATAAAAGATGATGCATGTCAATGCTTCTTATGCATGTATAAATATAACTCTTAATATTATATGATGCATGAGCATGCTCTTATATAATTAAATCATGCTTCTCTAAATTAATACAATTTAAATAAAAAGATGATGCATGACCATTGCATAACCTAAGGTGGGATTTACTATATGTGCATACCATATGACATATAAAAACCATACATCGCATGTAATAAACTAAGGATTAATGGACCGGGATGAGCCTTTACAAAAAATCGGAATGAAATAACCCTATCTATTATATTTCCATCGAGCAAATCGGTTCACAGGCGAATCGGGTCTTGAACCACCAGAAGAACTCCATCGTTTAGTAAACACCGAAGGTAAACGATCCCCAGCAGTGTACACTAGACAATAGGCGCA